>NC_081439.1:44578991-44894408 GCF_949786415.1 Peromyscus eremicus
CAGAAGTCAGGCGGTGGTAGCACATTCCCTTAATCTGATCACATGGCAGGCAGAGTCTCTGTGTGTTCAAGGACACAGCCAAGTGTGGTGACAGACCACTTTAATCCCAGTCCCAACCATAGAGACCTGGAGGTCTGTATAGCTAGGCAGTGATGAGGAAAGTGATGTGACTGGGCTTAGAGCCAATGAGAAGGCAGAACAGGAAGGCAATAAAGGCACAGGTTTGACAGGTGCTGTAGGCTGGCAAAGTAAAATGGCAACACATCTTCACATAGACAAGCAAATGCAGCATAAAAAATGTAACACATCTTTGACTAGTTAAAGTAACATTCTGTAAACGAATTTTTAAACAGTCATATTAAATAAGAAACACAGAGCCAAATACAGAGGTGTACGCTGTGGAGATCAGAGCAATAGCTGCCAACTAACCTTAGCTTACCACCTCACCATAGCTAAGAGCACTTTCCTAGTTCATGTTGCTCATGGTGGGCCGAGGTACAGTGATGTGTCCCCTGGCTGTGGTGGGTTCACAGCATGCAGGCTGGAGCTACAGCATGGCAGATTCCTGCCAAGTTACACAGAGGTTTCTCCTAGCCATGTGTAGTCTTGTCACTTAAATTCTTGCAGTAATGACCACAAGTTTTCAACAGACTCCCAAATCAAGGGGCCTACTCCCACCACCTACTCCTGCTCTGTATCCAACATACAGGTCCTACCTGGACCTGCCTACCTGCATCTATACCCAGTACTCTTTGTTACACCTGCAGTACTTCATTCCATACCCAGACTTGCTGAGGCCTCCTCCATGTATAGCCTGCTGAGTACTCCCTCAACCAGATACTTGTATTTCTTTTTCCTTCTAAATCTGTCCTAGTTCCCACAGTCCAAACATGGACCTATTCTGATCAACTGAGACTTGCAGTAGCAACATCTAGGCTTTAGCAGGTTGCCAAATCCCATGCTCTGGCCCAGTCCCATCAATTCCAGATATGCTCTAGCCAACATACAGGCTCCAGACAAGGTGCTACCTGTACCCAAATACAGGACCCTTTGTGCTTCCATCACTACCCCACTCCACACCCACACTTCTGATATCCTCCTCCAGGGTGTAGCTTGGTATACAAGCCCCTACCTGGTACTTGTTTTGCACATTCATCTAGATCTAGCATGAATTTAATAGCCAGCACCCTTGGCTATTCTAGCTTCTTTCCCCTTGCATTAAGGACTTCTAGGCAGCAGAGGCCCAAATCCTACAGCTCAGACTAATCTCACAAATCCTCCTGTACAGTAGCTAACATTGAGGCTTATCCTAGAACTTGCCCTACCAGAATCTATCCATAGGACACTCTGTGTATACTATACTTACATTACTCCTTATTCATTCTCTCCATGTCTTCCTGAGGGTCTAACTTGTTGAATAAAATCCCCACTCAATACTTGTTTTTACATAAAGGACTGTTCTAGCCAGATAACATATCCAGTGTCCAAACATTCTCCAGCCCCCTCCCCTAGCAACCTCTAGGATTCCTAGTCCCATCAACACTCCCTGTACTGGGAAAAGTATCTTGATTCTACCCCTCCCTTATCAAACCACAGGAACTTTGGCTGCCTACATCCCCCTTTCCTTGCCCAGGATGTCCATATCCTCCAGATTCCAGACAGGTGAATTGTGGTGATGTATCACGCATCCCAATAAAACTTATCTAGGCATCAGAGGACAGAGCTAGCCACTAGATTAGACATAGAGGCCAGACAGTGATGGCATACACCCTTAATCCTGTCACTCAGGAATTCAAGGCCACACAGGGAACAGAACCAGGCACACACCTTTAATCTCAAGATTTGAGATCTCATGCCTTTTCTTGGGAAACACACAAGCTTTTAATTCCAGCAAGTAAGATGACAGGGCAGAAAAAAAGGTATATAAAGTGTGAGGAAACAAGAACTCACTCTCTTGAGACTGAGGATTTCCTAGAGGTAAGAACTTGTGGCTGGCTTCTTCTGCTTTTCTGATCTTTCAGCTTTCACCCCAATATCTGGCTCTAGGTTTTGCATTATAAGACCTTTTAAGACTCGTGGTACAAATAACACCAGATAATTGTTTTTCAAATACTCTGGAGTCCAAACTGCTTGGAATATCATCAGGTAACCCCAGAATAGCTACTTCTTCTCACTAGTAGTGACTTGTAGTTTTTCACAGGGTCCCAGATCTTTGCTCCAGCCTAGTCCTACCATGCACTCCTGTGCTAGGCAACATCTAGGTTCCTGCAATGACCTACCACTGTAACAAGGCTCACAGGACCATTTGTATATCTCTACAACCCAACTCTATACCCAGATTTTTCTTGTCCATTACAGGATTGAATCTGTGGAGCAACCCCAAACATAATCTTTTTTTTTTTTTTTTTGGTTTTTCAGGACAGGGTTTCTCTGTGTAGCTTTGTGCCTTTCCTGGAACTCACTTGGTAGCCCAGGCTGGCCTCGAACTCACAAAGATCTGCCTGCCTCTGCCTCCCAAGTGCTGGGATTAAAGGCATGCACCACCACCGCACAGCAACCCCAAACATAATCTTGAGACTTTTTTCCACATCCTGCTGAGGTATCTCAGTACCCTAGCCTAGTCAGACAACCTACAAAAACATAGTAGGGGCCTCTAGTCTTCAAAAGGGTCCAAAATCCAAGGCGCCAGCCTAGTGCCAGAATTTCATCTTTTGCTACAGCCCAAATCAATGTTCACACCAGGACTTATCCTACCCATATCTTCCCACATCTACCTTCAGGATACCTTGCGCCACCTAAAGAACCCCACTCCATACCCAGACTTCCTGTGTTCTCCACCTTGGTAAGCCTGTTGAGTACATCTCTATCTGATACTTGTTCCATAATTCTGCCATATCAAGATTGGTCCCACAACCAAGGCCCATCCCTAGTATTGCTACCAGCTCCTTGTCATAGATAACTCTAAGCTTCTGCAGACTCTAATCCCTCCAACTGGCCTGGCCCTGACACATTCCATTGTGCTGTAGACAACTCCCAAAAGGATCCATCCCACCTGCATCCATCCACAGGACACATTTAGATGTTTAACCCACTTCAGTATATAACCACCAGACTTATCACAATCCCCAGCTCCCAGAATTTAGCCTACTGAGTAATCCCCAACATACAAAGGAACACTTGTGTTTCCAGATACTGACTAATCTATTCTGGTCACCTGTACCTTGCAGTTGCAGGCTGTAGTCTTCAAGGTTACAGAAGAGATAGGAGCAGCAGTTAGGTCTGGATTCTAAAAGAAAGGAACAGAAAATCCTATAATCTGAACCCAGGGGAGAGGAGTCAATGTTTTACCATTATGAAAGTGGAGGAAATCCAATCATAACTAGATTGAAATAAACAGTTTTAGTACAATCTCCTTTGGCCTCCACTTGCATCTCTGATTCTCATGATCTCCACTGAAAGAATTCAGAGGAGGCACACAGTGTGAAATGGATAAAGTGAACAGAAAATGTTGCATAGTAAAGTTGTATATTCTTTTTTTTCTATTTTCTTTTTTTTATTTTATAATTGAATTTCATTTGACATATCAGCCATGGATTCCCTTATCTTCCCCGCTCTTGCTCCCCCTCGCCGCCTTCCGCAGAGCCCACCCCCCATTCCCATCTCCTCCAGGGCAAAGACTCCCCTGGGGATTGTGTTCAACCTGGTAGATTCAGTCCAGGCAGGTCCAATCCCCTTCTCCCAGGCTGAGCCAAGTGTCCCTGCATAAGCCCCAGGTTCCAAACAGCCTGCTCACACACCGAGGACATGTCCTGGTCCCATTGCCTGGATGTCTCCCAAACAGATCAAGCTAATCAACTGTCTCACTTATCCAGAGGGCCTGATCCAGTTGGGGGCTCCTCAGCTATTGGTTCACAATTCATGTGTTTTCATTCGTTTGGCTATTTGTCCCTGTGCTTTTTCCTATCTTGGTCTCAACAATTCTCGCTCATACAATCCCTCCTCTTTCTCACCAACTGGACTCCTGGAGCTCCACTTGGGGCCTGGCCGAGGATCTCTGCATCCACTGCCCTCAGTCATTGGATGAGGTTTCTAGCATGACAATAAGGGTGTTTGGCCACCCTATCACCACAGTAGGTCAGTTCTGGCTTTCTCTCCACCATTGCCAGTAGTCTATTGTGGAGGTATTTTTGTGGATTTCTGGGGACCTCTCTAGCACTTTGCTTCTTTCTATTCTCATGGGGTCTTCATTTATAATGGTCTCTTATTCCTTGTTCTCCCTCTCTGTTCTTGATCCAGCTGGGATCTCCCGCTCCCCTAAGCTCTCTTTCCCTCAACTCTTGCCCTTCATTACCCCCACTCACGTCCAGGTTGTTAGTGTAGATTTCTTTCATTTCTCTGTCTTTGGGCAATCCTTGTATCTTTCTTGGGGTCCTGTTTTCTAGGTAGCCTCCCTGGAATTGTGAGTAGCAGTCTAGTCATCTTTGTTTTACATCTAGTATCCTCCTATGAGTGAGTATATACCATGTTTGTCTTTCTGAGTCTGGGTTACCTCACTCAGGATGATTTTTTTTTTAGATCGATCCATTTGCCTGCAAACCTCATGATGTCATTTTTTCTCTGCTGAGTAGTATTCCATTGTGTATATGTACCACATTTTTTATCCATTCTTCAGTTGAAGTGCATCTAGGTTGTTTCCTGGTTCTGGCTATTACAAACAATGCTGATATGAACATAGCTGAGCAAGTACCCTTGTGGTATGATTGAGCATTCCTTGGGTATATGCCCAAGAGTGGTATAGCTGGGTATAGATTGATTCCCAATTTTCTAAGAAAGTACCATATTGATTTCCAAAGTGATTGTACAAGCTTGCATTCCAACCAGCAGTGGAGGAGAGTTTCCCTTAGCTCCACATCCTCTCCAACATAAGCTGTCTTCAGTGATTTTGATCTTAGCCATTCTGACAGGCATAAGGTAGTATCTCAGAGTCATTTTGATTTGCATTTCCCTGATGATTAGGGATGTTAAGCAATTCCTTAAATGTCTTTCAGCCATTTGAGCTTCCTCTTTTGAGAATTCTCTGTTTAGTTCTACAGCCCATTTCTTAATTGGACTGTTGGGCATTTTGATGTCTAATTTCTTGAGTTCTTTATATATTCTGGATATTAGACTTCTGTCAGATGTGGGACTGGTGTCTGTAAGCTGTCGCTATGCCTTGTTGACTGTATCCTTTGCTCTACAAAAGCTTCTCAGTTTCAAGAGGTCCCATTGATTGATTGTTTCTCTCAGTGTCTGTGCTACTGGTGTTATATTTAGGAAGTGATCTCCTATGCCAATGCATTCAAGACTACTTCCTACTTTCTCTTCTAGCAGGTTCAGAGTAGCTGGATTTATGTTGAGGTCTTTGATCCACTTAGACTTAAGTTTTGTGCAGGGTGACAGATAGGGATCTATTTGCAGCCTTCTACATGTTGAAATCCAGTTATGTCAGCACCATTTGTTGAAGATGCTTTCTTTTTTCCATTGTACAGTTGTGGCTTCTTTGTCAAAAATTATATGTTCATAGGTGTGCGGATTAATGTCAGGGTCTTCAATTCGATTCCATTGGTCCACATGTCAGTTTTTATGCCAGTACCAAGCTGTTTTTATTACTGTAGCTCTATAGTAGAGCTTGAGGTCAGGGATCATGATGCCTCCAGAGGTTGTTATATTGTACAGGATTCTTTTGGCTATCCTGGGTTTTTTGTTTTTCCATATGAAGTTGAGTATTATTCTTTCCAGGTCTGAGAAGAATTGTGTTGGTATTTTGATGGGGATTGCATTGAATCTGTGGATTGCTTTTGGTAAGATTGCCATTTTTACTATGTTAGTCCTACCTATCCATGAGCGTGGGAGATCTTTCCATTTTGTGACATCTTCTTCAATTTCTTTTTTCAGGGACTTAAAGTTCTTGTCATATAGGTCCTTCACTTGCTTGGTTAGTGTTACCCCAAGGTATTTTATATCATTTGTGGCTATTGTGAAGGGTGATGTATCTCTGATTTCCTTCTCAGCCTCTTTGTCAATTGTATATAGGAGGACTACTGATTTTTTTGAATTGATCTTGTATCCTGCTATGTTGCTGAAGGTGTTTATAAGCTGTATCAGTTCCTTGGTGGAATCTTTGGGGTTACTCAAGTATACTATTAAGTCATCTGCAAATAGGGAAAGCTTGACTTCTTCCTTTCCCATTTGTATCCCCTTAATCTCCTTATGTTGTCTTATTGCTCTGGCTAGAACTTCAAGTACTATATTGAGTAAGTATGGGGAGAGCAGACAGCCTTGCCTCGTTCCTGATTTTAGTGGAATTGCTTTGAGTTTCTCTCCATTTAATGTGATGTTGGATGTTAGCTTGCTATAAATTGCCTTTATTATGTTTAGGTATGTTTCCTGTATTCCTGATCGCTCCAAGACCTTTATCATGAAGGGGTGTTGGATTTTGTCAAATGCCTTTTCTGCATCTAGTGAGATGATCATGTGGTTTTTTTCTTTGAGTTTGTTTATATGGTGTATTACATTGACGGACTTGCGTATGTGGAACCACCCTTGCATCCCTGGGATGAAGCCTACTTGATCATGGTGGATAATTGTTTTGATGTCTTCTTGGAGTCTCTTTGCCAGTATTTTATTGAGTTTTATTGTATCAATGTTCATGAGGGAGATCGGTCTGTAGTTCTCATTCTTTGTTGCATCCTTGTTTGGTTTAGGAATCAGGGTAATTGTAGCCTCATAGAAGGAGTTTGGTAATGTTCCTTCTGTTTCTATTGTGTGGAACCCTTTAAAGAGTATTGTATTAACTCTTCTTTGAAGATCTGGTAGAATTCTGTGCTGAAACCATCTGGTCCTGGGCTCTTTTTGGTTCGGAGAATTTTAATGACTGACTCTATTTCCTTAGGGGTTATTGGCCTATTTAAATAGTTTATCTGGTCTTGATTTAACTTAGATATGTGGTACCTATCCACAAAATTATCCATTTCTTTTAGATTTTCCAGTTTTGTGGAGTAGAGGTTTTTGAAGTATGGCCTGATGATTCTCTAGATTTCCTCTTTGTCTGTTGTTATGTCCCCCTCTTCATTTCTGATTTTGTTAATTTGCATGCTCTCTCTCTGTCTTTTGGTTAGTTTGGATAAGGGCTTGTCTATCTTGTTGATTTTCTCAAAGAACCAACTCTTTGTTTCATTAATTTTTTGTGTTGTTCTCTTTGTTTCTGTTTTATTGATTTCAGCTCTCACTTTGATAATTTCCTGGCATCTATTCTTCTTGGGAGACTTTGTTTCTTCTTGTTCTAGAGCTTTCAGATGTGCTGTTAAGTCACTAGTGTAAGATTTCTCCAACTTCTTTATGTGGGCATTTAGTGCTATGAATTTCCCTCTTAGTACTGCTTTCATAGTGTCCCATAAGTTTGGGTATGTGGTGTCTTCATTTTCATTGATCTCTAGGAAGTCTTTAATTCCTTTCTTTGTTTCTTCCTTAACCCATTGGTGATTCAGTTGAGCATTATTCAGTTTCCATGAGATTGTAGGTTTTCTGTAGTTTTTGTTGTTGTTGAAATCTACCTTTAATCCATAGTGGTCTGATAGAACGCAGGAGGTTATTCCAATATTTTTGTATCTGTTGAGATTTGCTTTGTGGCCAAGTATGTGGTCGATTTTAGAGAAGGTTCCATGGGGTGCTGAGAAGAAGGTATATTTGTTTTTTGTTAGGATGGAATGTTCTGTAGATATCAATTAAGTCCATTTGAGTTATAACATCAGTTAAGTCCTTTATTTCTCTGTTAACTTTCTATTTAGGAGATCTGTCCAGTGGTGAAAGTGGGGTGTTGAGGTCGCCCACTATTAACATGTGGGGTTTTATATGTGGTTTAAGCTTTAGTAATGTTTCTTTTACATATGTGGGTGCACTTGTGTTTGGGGCATAATTGTTTAGAACTGAAACTTCATCTTGGTGGATCTTTCCTGTGATGAGTATGTAATGCCTTCTTGATCTCTTTTGATCAATTTTAGTTTGAAGTCTATTTTGCTGGATATTAGGATGGCTACACCCGCTTGCTTCTTAAGACCATTTGATTGGAAAGTCTTTTCCCAGCCTTTTATTCTTAGGTAGTGTCTATCTTTGAATTTGAGATGTGTTTCTTGTATGCATCAGAAAGATGCTTTCGTATCCATTCTGTAAGCCTGTGTCTTTTTTATAGGTGAATTAAGTCCTTGTTGAGGGATACTAATGACCAATGATTGTTCGTTCCTGTTATTTTTTGGTGGTAGTGTGTGTGTGTACTTCTCTTCTTTGGGGTTTACTCCTGTGGCATTATCTATTGCCTGTGTTTTCAAGAGTGTATCTGATTTCCTTAGGTTGGAATTTTCCTTCTAGTGCTTTCTGTAGGGCTGGGTTTGTGGATGAGTATTGTTTAAATCTGGCCTTGTCTTGGAATGTCTTGTTCACTCCATCTATGATGATTGAAAGTTTTGCTGGGTATATTAGTCTAGGCTGGTATCCGTGGTCTCTTAGTGTCTGCATTACATCTGTCCAGGTCCTTCTGGCTTTCAAAATCTCCATTGAGAAATCGGGTATTAGTCTGATAGGTTTGCCTTTATAAGTCACTTGGCCTTTTTTCTTTGCTGCTCTTAATATTCTTTCTTTATTCTGTATGTTTAGTTGTTTATTATATGGAGTGGGGACTTTTTGTGGGGACTAGTCTGTTTGGTGTTCTATAGGCTTCTTGTATCTTCATAGGCATTTCCTTCTTTAAGTTGGGACAGTTTTCTTCTATGATCTTGTTGAATATATTTTCTGTGCCTTTGAATTGGTATTCTTCTCCTTCCTTTATCCCTATTATTTGTAGGTTTGGTCTTTTCATGGTGTTCCAAATATCTTGGACATTTTGGGTTATGATTTTATTGGCTTTAGTGTTTTCTTTGACTGATGAATCTATTTCTTCTACTGTATCTTCCACGCCAGATATCCTCTCTTCCATCTCTTGCATTCTTTTGGTTATACTTGCTTCTGAAGTTCCCGTTTGTTTACTCAGATTTTTCTATTTCCATCATTCCCTCTGTTTGTGTCTTCTTTATTTTTTCTATTTCCCTTTTCAGGTCTTGGACTGTTTCCTTCATCTGTTTCATTGCTTTTTCATGATTTTCTTTCAGGGATTTATTGTTTTCTTCTGCTTTATTTGTCCTTTCCTCTAGTTTTTTTTATAGTGTCTTCCCATTTTTTGTTTGTCTTTTTCTCAATTTCATTTTTGATTTTTTTCTGTATAAGGCTCTAGCCTCTTTGTGATGTTATTCATAAGGTTGCTTTCTTCTGCTTCTTCCATTTTGTGATGTTCAGTTCTAACTGTTGGAGGAGGGCTAGGTTCTAGTGATGCTGCATTACTCTTCATTTTGCTGTATGTACATCTTCCTTGATGTCTGCCCATCTCCTTGTGGATTCGTTCTTTGTCTTATCAGCGCTCTTGGTCCAGACAGAGCTGACAGATTCAGGACGCCTCTCTCTGGTCCATATGGAAGCTCTCTTGTACAGATGGGAGCTCTGGGCTGGTCTCTAAGTCTCAGGAAGTGGCTGGGGTCTCGGGCAGTTGGGCGTAGGGGCAGAGCAAGGAGATTGCAGGGTCTGCTGGGGGTCTTGGAGAAGGGGAACCTTCCTAGTGGAAGTGGGGGCGATCCTGCCCAATAGCCAGAACCTTGGGCCGAGTTGGGCAGGTCTTTCCCGGAATGGCTGGTACCGAGGGATGGGACCTAGGGGCAGGCCTCTCTGGCTATGAGCCCAGGCACTCACTTCTTGTCCAGATGGGAGCTCTGGGGTGGGATGGGAGCTGGGGGCTGGTCTTTAAGTCTCAGGAAGTGGCTGGGGTCTTGGGTGGATGGGCGTAGGGGCAGGGCGTGGAGATTGCAGGGTCTGCCGGAGGTCTTGGAGAAGGGGAGCCTTCCCGGTGGGGGTGGGGAGGGGGTCTTGCCCGATGGCCAGAACCTGGGCTCAAGTTGGGCAGGTCTTCCCCGGAATGGCTGGTGCCCAAGTATGGGACCTTGGGCAGGCCTCTCTAAGTTGTATATTATTAAAGTGAGGATATGGGAAGTGGACATTGGCAGGGGAAAGAAGCATTTGAAGAGAAATGCTACCAGGAATGATAGTAGGCAGTGGCCAGAGAAACCACTGTGAAGTTCTACATGTTTTAGACAGGCTTTATACTATTTGTAAAGTCTCTGAAATGGACATCTTTCTTTAGGATCATATTTCCATTCAAAGATGAGATTAGAAGACCCATTTGGATTGACTCTTGTTTTTTTCCTAACCCTAACCTTATCCTAACTTGGTTTCACTCTTAATGGGGTTCTGTACTGAAAGCTGATTACTAGATTTCTTCTAAATTTCCTGGAAGATCACAATGTTATGTGTCTACCCAAGGCCAGAGTTAGACTCAGAGCCCCTTCTTTTGATCCATAATGATATTCATTAGCTTCCTTTCCTAGTTTTATAACTGATTAGCTGATCAAGAAGGAAAGGTCAATCCTCATGAGACAGTGTTGTAGAGGGAAGAATTACTAACTCTAAGAATATTTTTAAAAGCCATTTGGAAACCAATTATTCTATTAGCTACTGTTCCATAAGTTTAATTTAACACTGAACAGTGGCTAATACCTGAACCAGAAGCCATAGGTTGCTAAATAAAAAGCCTGGTGCCAGGTATGGAAGGTGTGGAATTTTTCACCTGGAGTTGTTTGTCAGGGATGCCCCAGAACTACCCCTAAACAATACAGGCTATTGGCCTTGCTCTCTCTTGCGCACCAGAACTACATGGTAAGATCCTATTACTGAACACACCACATAATTTTCATTCCAAGACATGGAGAAATCAAGTTGTTACTAACCATGTAACTTCTTCCCTGCTGGCTAGCTTTTGTACTACCAGAAAGTCCTGTGTAGGCTGATGTGTGTGTATGGATGGGAAGATCATCTGTAGTCTTACCTAGCTAAGAATCTTGCAAGTTATATTAATGAACAACATAGTAAATTATGCCCATGAATGCAAGAGTGGAACAAACTTTATGGGGATAGCCAACTGCTTAATAGTGAACTTAAGGCCCACTCCATAGAAAGCAACACATGCCTGCTGCTGTAACCCTTGCTGAGAACACATGGTTATGGAGCTCACAGGACCCAGAATTGAACCTAATACTATTATTTTGCTAAATGAATTAAGTATCAAACTGCACTCTAAATTCATATTTCTATAGCTGCAGATCAGTGCACTTCTTAGACCTCCTCAGAGAACTTTATGCAGTAGTTTGTAGTTTAAAATGTCTTTCAAAAGTGGTCATCCTACAAAAAATAAGTGGATATGGAATGCTCAGCTGCAAAATGGACATCTGCACCCCTCTCCTCAAGGTTCAGAGACCATTGCAGAGAGCATTTAAAAAGATTTTAAGAGTCAGAGGCTGCAGAAGACGAGTGAAATAGTGTCCTCCAGACATGACAGGGTCATTGCTCTCATGAATTCAAAGCAGTTGTGGTTGCATGCATAAAGCCTGCATAAGATTAAGCCAATTAGTATTCCAGGATGCACTGGGGGAGGGCTCAGGACTCTCCACCTCTAACTGACAAACTACTGACAGTTGGTGGCTTCTAGAGAATTATGACAGTTAGAATGAGAATGAAATCCATAATATCAGTCACTAATTGCTTTTTAAACTTGATTTTTAAGAGGTTCTTTTATATCATTTAAATGCAAAAGTTAGGAATAAAAATATGAATGTTTATTCACCAAGGAGTGCAACTGTTTGGGAAAGATTAGGAGGTGTGGCCTTGTTGGAGTGGGTTTGGCCATGTTGGATCAATAGACTAGTAACTAAGGCAGGGAACAGCAGTCAGTTTGCTTTAAGAGTGTCATCTATGGTAAGTCAACCATGCTCAAGTGGATTTCCTACACCCATGATTATAAGCGTAGCTTGAACTGAGTAGGTTACTATAAAAAAAAAAAAAAGACATGAAGTGGGTAGGGAGGTTGGGCTTGAATCTGAGAGGGGTCAGTTAGAGGAATGGAAAGACAATTCAGTCAAAATATATTGTATGCATGTATGAAATTTTCAAAGACTTAAGAAACATTATATTAAACATATATGACTAGGCACCTAAATTTAAGAAACAGAAATAATTAAGTAATTTTATTTAAATTTTGGCTCACTGTATGTGTGTGTGTGTGTGTGTGTGTGTGTGTGTGTGTGTGTGTGTGATGTGTGTGTAAAATTTACAGCCCATAATGCCTGTGGCTATCTGTAGTGGGTAGCCATTCCAGCTTTGTTCTGGAAGTTCCAACCCCCATTGAGACTTCGGCAACTGTCACGCCTACAAGGCGGGGCCAAGGGAGGCGCCTGGGGACCCGAGATCCGGATCGGCGAAGGCTTTTTTGGTTCCAGGACGCTGGATGGTGGAGGTAGACAGAGGAGAGCTCCAGAGAACACCGCTGGACTGTGATACACCTTCCCCAGACCCCGCGACCTACCTATCCCTTAATTTGTAAGTTACGCCATTAAATAAATCTCCTTTTAACTACGTGGAGTGGCCTAAATAATTTCACCAATAGCTATCTTCCAATTTATAGAAAGCAGTGTGACAAAGTTTCAAGTACATGAGTGAGACACGTTGGCCCATTCATGGAGACCTTGGGCACATGTTGCCTCTGTTCTCAGCTGTGGTATCAGTTCTGGATAAGGGAAAAACAAGGATATAATATTTTTTTCATTTTGAAAATAAGAGTGATTCTTCATGGGATGAAGTCCCACTCATTAGGCAGGAGTCCTTTGTCCATAAGCTCATTCCTGTGGTAGATATAGAGCAAAAATGTTTGTTCCTTTTTCTTTAGAATTGAACTTAAGCTCCCCATTCCTGTATTCCTGTTAATCACATGATTTTACCATATGAAAAAGAAGGTGCTAGCCTTTTAGTATAACTGAAGTGGAGGAACATGACTATACCTATTTAAAATATTTTTTTTTCTTGCCAGAGCTTTAGAATAGGATCAAAGTTATACTAACATGTATTATACATTTTCACTTCCTACAAGTTGAGCATCTGATAATATACCTATGTACTCTTCAATGTAAAACCCATAGATCTTGCCTCTTGTTGCATTTATATTCTAGTTTTATAAATTGCATTCATATTTTCATTCCTAATTTTTGCATTTAAATGATATAAAAGCACCTCTTTTAAAAAATCATGTTTAGAAAGGAATTAGTGACTAGCTGCTATTATGGATGAGGATATCACAGCATTTATGATTACTTTTTTTCCCATTTTCCCCTTCCCATCTTGTTACTATATTAGTCTTATGTCAAAAACATTCTCAACATATCTCTTCTATAAAGGCAGGTTTCTTCCCTCTACTGTATGTGCTGGCCAGTTTAATATCACAAGATATAGTCATTTGGGAAGAGGGAATCTCAACTGAGAAAATTACCTCATCCAAGGTTGGCCTGTGGACAACCTTGTGTGGCATTTTCTTATTGATAATTGATGTTGAAGGGCCTATCTCACTGTAGGTGATACCACTCTTGGCCTAGTGGTCTTGAGACCAATAAGACAACAGGCTGAGCAAGTCAGGAGGAACAGGCCAGTAAGCAACACTCCTCTGTGGCCTCTGCGTTAAAATCCTGCCTCTAGGATCCTGCCCTATTTGAGTTCCTACACTGACTTTCTTCCATGATGTACTGTGATGTGGAAGTATAAACAAAATAAACCCTATCCTCCCTAAGTTACATTTGCTCATTGTATTTTATCACAGCAATAGAAACTTCAACTAAGACACTGTGTAAATTAACAAACTTTTATGCTTGTTATATAAATATAGGTAAGTTTAGAACATATCAATAGATTATATTTTCAGACAATATTTATTGACATTGGAGGTGTTAACAAATTTTGTGTAACATCCTATATATCCCAAGAAGTTGAGTTCAACCACCTATCCTCAGTAAGCCATTTAAAAGATCCAAATTAACAGTATAAAGAAGAAAAAGAGAGACTTTTTCAATGTGGCCACATTGGAAAGAGGGATAAGGAGATCCAGAGACCCTTCAAAGTCTCTGGTGTACATCTGAGGTTTTGAAGTGAGATTAAAGTTTAACTAGAGGGCCAGGCATGTTCATATCTAAGCAGTTGTGGTCAAGATGTGGCTTCTACCCACCATCAAGTCACCCATCACTGCCTGATCTTTAGTCTTATCTGGCAAGGTGATTTGGTAGTTAGAATTGCATGAAAACTCTTTAAGGAGGTAAGTTCTCATTCTGTATGGAAACCTTTCCTTCACCCAGCATGAGATAACTGTAGAAATTCCCATTACTTTGAAGTCCATTGTTTCACTGGTCTGATAGATTGAGAGACACAAGTGTCTCTTTAATATACTCTCATCTCTGCTAGGCCTGTTATGGAAGCAGCCCACTCTGAGGGCCCTGCTAAACCCCAAATTTCTTATAAAGGAAGATGAAGGTTATACTTGTCACTTCCAATTCCATTACTTTCTCTGAGATGTGGTTAGTATATCCTAATATGCTGAGTGTTTGGTGCTCCTGAAGGACTTTACTTACATTATAGAATGAGGTATAAAAGCACCAGTTATCTAAAAGGTAATGTGTCTTCTATTTGGAGGGATAGTACCGTCACACACATCACCTCAGATAGGTTGTGGCAATCCACACCATTAAGTTTTACCCTGTTCTTGCAAAATACATAGGTAGACGTACCCAGTCTTCTTCATCCATCTCTATGAGATAAGGTAAAAGGAGAAAATTTGTTTTCAACGCTCCATCCACTATGTCAATGTGTCTGACAGTGCATTTGTGGTCTGGCCCTCAACTCTATGGGGCCTGAAGTCCCTTCTTTGTCATATGCTTACCCAAATTCACTTCTTTGTTATATATCCAACCAAAGTCCTTGTCTGGCCTGCATCCCTGCAGCACCCTAAATACCTGCCTTCTCATACACCCACTGAAGTCACTTTTCTGGCCACTGACAATTTGAGACCAAGGTCTGTTTCTTCTCATATACCCATCCAAAGTCCCTCCTTTATCATGTACACCCCCAAGTTCCTTGTCTACCCCAAACCTTGAAAGTTCCATATTTGTCCCTTGTCATATACCTACCCAAATTTCCTCTCTTGCTGTATATCTACCACTTCTTTTACTTTACCAGTTCCACTGTTAGTGACTCAAAAAGACACATAAATTTTCAAACTGGAATGCATTTATTTTTAAAAATATAATTTTGAATTGTATTGTTTATTGGAATGGGAATTTCCCATCTTCAAGATAGCCATCTATTGGCTATCCACCTCTAGAGTCATGGTGCTTGCTTCAGAGGTAGTGGGTTGATCCTCAGCAGGATTTGCTGGTTGCTCCACCAGAGGCTGTGTCTCCTCCATCAGTGATGATGAATCTTTGCCTTTCTTCGGCATGGGTAGAGTTGCTTCTCTGACATCAGTTGTGGAGCTTGCTTCAGAAGTAGTGGGTTGATCCTCATCAGGCTTTGCATGTTGGTCCACCAGAGGCTGTGGCTCCTCCATCAATGGTAAATCTTTGCCTTTCTTTGCCATGGGTGGAGTTATTTCTTTAGCATCCGTCATGGTGCTTGCTTCACAGGTAGTGGGTTGATCTTCAGCAGGCTTTGCAGGTTGCTGCACCAGAGGCCATGTCTCCTCCATCAGTGGTGAATCTTCGCCTTTCTTTTGCACTGGTGGAGTTACTTCTTCAGGATCAGTCATGGTGCTTGCTTCACAGGTAGTGGGTTGATCTTCAGCAAGCTTTGCCGGTTGGTCCACCAGAGGCCATGTCTTCTCCATCAGTGGTGAATCTTCGCCTTTCTTTTGCACTGGTGGAGTTACTTCTTCAGGATCAGTCATGGTGCTTGCTTCACAGGTAGTGGGTTGATCTTCAGCAAGCTTTGCCGGTTGGTCCACCAGAGGCCATGTCTTCTCCATCGGTGGTGAATCTTCGCCTTTCTTTTGCACTGGTGGAGTTACTTCTTCAGGATCAGTCATGGTGCTTGCTTCACAGGTAGTGGGTCGATCCTCAGCAGGCATTGTGGGTTGCTCCATCAGGGGCTGTGATTCCTCCACTGGTGGTGAATCTTTGCCTTTCTTTTTCATGGGTGGAGTTAATTCTTCAGCATCCTTCTTGGTGGAACTCCTTTTCAAGGCACGTTTCCCACGTTTGTTGGTCTTTAGGCCCTGGAATGGCAAGAGAGAGGACACAAGAGTTAATTTAGGGTGAAGGTCAGAATAAACATGTGAATGGTTCTTTGTCAGAACAGGTGGGGATAGGTAAGGGGATTTAGGCCAGGCCAGAGAAAGGTGGTTACTTTAGGCAAGAGTAAATCAGCGAAGGAGGGAGCTTGGGTAGGGTGGGTCATCTCACCGTTCCATTAAGAATGCTTGGGGGATAAAGTTTGTAGGCCGCCTTGGTCTTTATCGGTGTGACAGGATTAGCCACTGCTTGAGTATTCATCGAAAAAGCCGAAAGATCCGCTCCGGATACGGATTTCTTGGTCACATTCTCCATTATCAGAATTTTGTTGTCTTACCCTCAAGAGGCCTTATCAACTGCCACAGCAGAGCAGGCCACACCCCTCAAGCCTGATTGGTCATCAAGGTCTCAACCAATAGTAGGTGAGCTCGTGCTTTGACATCACAAAGCATGACTGTGACCCTGGTGAAGAAAAGAACAGCAGGATGTACCACTGGGGACACTTCTGTTGATGGGGGAAGATATTGAGAAGGCGAAAGTCTCCAGTCTTAGAAGGAGACTTCCCTTTAACAACTCCAAGGCTTTTTTCCACGCCATCCATCTTCATATATGCGCTTTAGTTGTGGCAGAACACAAGACAGAGCATTTGCTTCTCCAACTTCTTCCCCAAGACTCCCCTGCTCAATGGTTTATTCCAATATGTCTTCCTTAATCTTGGACTAAAATCTTGAATGACTTCCCTAAAATCATTCCCAAGTAACATTTCTGTATTTGAATATCAATATATATGTTAGCCATCCTACCAACCAGTGCTACAGCAAACATCTAGGCTCCCACCAGGGTCCAGCCCCCTGCTCACAGCCATCCACAGGACATTTGCTCTGTCTACCCTTCTTTACTTCATATACAGATTTCCCACGTCCCCCTCCAGGGTCAAGCCTGGTGATTATACTCTACCTCCCTATACTTGTTTTTCTGCATCTCACAATATCTCACCTGGGTACCACAGACAAGTCTTGCAGCCTTTATCTTTCAGTAGCTACCTCCAGGCTTCCTCAGGGTCCAATTCTATTACCCCACCTAGTCTCACCACTAAGTCCTATAACCAACAGCTAGGCTCACTCCTGGACTGGCCCCATCCACATCCACTCACAGGACCCTTTACAACATCAATATCACCAGACTCCATATGTAGACTTCACAGATCCTCCGTCATGGTCTAGTCTGTTGTGTGTGTGTGTGTGTGTGTGTGTGTGTGTGTGTGTGTGTGTGTGCGTGTGTGCGTGTGTGTATGTGTGTGTGAGTGCATGTGTGTGTGAGTACACATGCACATGAGTGCACGTGTGGGGCATACACAAACAACACACACACACACACACACACACACACACACACACACACCCTTGAATATTTCTATTTCCATATTCCTCTGGGCCTCACAGGCCTACTTTGGCTGTGTAGCTTTATAGTAGTGATCTCTAGGCTTCCACACTTTCCCAAGTTAGGCTCCCTGGCCTAGTCTCAATACCTCCTCCTTTGCTGTGGCCAACACATAGGTTCCTGTAATACCCTCATTCACCCACAGGACCCTTCCCACCACCTATACCAGCCAGTCCATAACCAGTCTCCTCACATCATCCTGTGTCCAGCTTACTGAGAATGCCACACACTATCAAATACTTGTTTTTCAACATACTGCCAGATATTAACCTGGAAACCATAGGCAATGCCCAATTTTAGTCTGGACTCTTTGCCTTGAAGTAGTGACTTCTAGGCTTCAACAGGGTCCCTGGACACACATAGGCTAGTCAGAACACCTCTTCCTATACTACAGCCAACTTCTGGGCTACCACCAGATATTACCCTCTACATCAACCAACAAGGCCCTCCGTGCTGCCCATACCTGTCCACAACATACCCAGACTTCCTACATCCCCCTCCAAGGTCTAGTCAGGTGGACACATCCACACTCGATGCTTGCTTTTCCATATTCAGTGGAATCTATCCTAGATAGAATAGCCCCTGTCCCATTGTAGAATGGCTTCCTGCACCTTACAATAGTGATTTAGGGCTTTCTTCAGGGTCCCAAATCTCAAACCACAGCATGATCCCACCAACCCATTTCTCTTCTATAGCCAAAATCTAGGGTCCCTTGACACTTAACATACTTGCACCCACCCATGGAACACTTTCTGTGCATAACAACCCCACTATGTATTCAGACTTTCCATGTCCTCCCCAAAGTTCAAACCTGGTGAATATTTCCCCTACCACATACTATTTTTCTACATTCCACAAAACAGATCATATCCCACTGCCAGTATCCCAGCCTAGTCTTGGCACTTACATTC
The DNA here is from genome assembly GCF_949786415.1 of Peromyscus eremicus. Lineage (NCBI taxonomy): Eukaryota > Metazoa > Chordata > Mammalia > Rodentia > Cricetidae > Peromyscus > Peromyscus eremicus. The sequence continues at coordinate 44,597,611 of NC_081439.1, forward strand.
TTGCATGTTGCAGGAGTGACCAATAGATTTCAACAGAGTCCCAAAACCAGGAGCATGCTCTAACCACCTACTGCTCTTCTGCAGCAAGCGTGCAGGGTCCTACCAGGACCCACCCTCCCTGCATCTACACACAATACACTTTGTGCCACCTACATTACCCCACTGCATACCCGGAGTTCTCAAGGAGCCTCCTTCATGGTATAGCCTTATGAGTACTCCTTCACAATCAGGTACTTGTTTTTCAATATTCGTCTGGATCTATCTTGGTTCCCACATCAATACTATGTCCTAGTCTGATCAACTGAGCCTAGCAGTAGCAACATCTTGGGTTCTGCATGTTCCCAAATCCCATGCCCTGGCTTAGTCCCATCACATCCAGATGTGCCCTAGACAACATACAGGCTCCAGACAAGCTGTTACTTGGACCCACCCACAGGACCTTTTGTGCTACCTCCACCACCGCTCTCCATACCCACACTTTTGATGTCCTCCTCCTGGGCCTAGATTGGTATATAATCTCCAACCTAATACTTGTTTTGCATATCCATAAGGATTTAGCCTGCGTTCAATAGCCAGCAACCCTGGCTAGTCTGGCTGCCTTCCCCTTGCTGTATGAAGCTCTAGGCAGTAATTTCTCAAGTCCTGCCTAGTCTCACAAATCCTACTGTAAAGTAGCTAACATCTAGGCTCCTACTAGGACTGCCTTACCAGAATCCATGCACAAGTCACTTTTTGTAGACTATACTACATTACTCCTTATTCAGACTTTCTGTGTCTTCTCGAGGGTCTAACTGCCCTCAACATAATACCTGTTTTGCATATAGGGCAGGATCTACCCCAGGTACCATACCCTTTGTCAGGCCTATCCCAGCCCCAGCCACTAGCACCCTCTAGGATTCTTAGTCCCATCTACTCCTCCTGTGCTTGAGACAGCATCTAAGTTCCCACCAAGACCACCCCTCCCTCATCAAACCACAGGAGCTTTGGCTGCCTACATCACCCTGCCCCATGTCCAGACTGTCCAAATCCTCCTCCAGAGTCTGAACTGGTAAGTACCCTTCTGCACCAGATAATTGTTTTCCAAATCCAGTGGAGTCCAGACTGAATGGAAGATCCAGTGGCATCCCTAGAACAGCTGCTTTCTCTCACTAATAGTGAAGTCTAGCTTTTGGCAGGGTCTGAAATCCTTTGCTCCAGCCTAGTCCCACTGTGTCCTCCTGTGCTATATGCAACTTCTAGCTTCCTGCAAGACCCAATGTAATGACCCTTACACAGGGGACCATTTGTGCTACCTGTACAACCCAAATCTACCCAGATTTCCGATGACCTCTCCAGGGTCAAGCCTGTTGAATAACCCCTAATGTACTCTTGATACATGTTTTTCAACATCCTGCTGAATCTGTCCCAGAACCCCAGCCTAGTCTGACAACCTTCAACACATAATAGGGATCTCTAGGCTTTAGAAGGGTCCTAACTCCCAAACCCCTGCCTAGTTCCACAACCTATTCCTGTGATATAGCTAACATTTAGGTTCCCTTCAGTACTTGCCCTATCCATATCCACACACAGGACTTGGTGTTGTATGTATCAGCCCTCTCTATACCCAGACTTCTCATGGTATACTCCAGAGTCTAGCCTATTAAATACTCCACACATATACCAAACTTCTGTTTTTATATCCCGAAGGATGTAATTTGTGTGCCTCAGACAGTGTCTCATAGTGGTCTGGACTCCTTGCCTTGCAGTAATGATCTCTAGACTTCAATAGGGTCCTAAACTCTAGGCCCCAGCCTAGTTCCAACATTCGATCCTTTGCTATAGCCAACATCTATGCTCCCACCAAGACTTATCCTACCCACATCTACCTACAGGATACCATGTTCCACTTAAATAACCACATTCCATACCCAGAATTTTTGTGGGTTCCTCCTGTGTTAGACTGGGGAATACTACTCAACCTGATACATTTTTTCCCTGCAATTCTGCCATATTTAGATTGGTCCCGCAACAAGTGATTATGACTATTCTGACCACTAGCTCCCTGCCACAGATAGCTCTGTGCTTCTGCAGGATCTAATTCCTCCAACTGGCCTGGTCCTACCACATTCTGTTGTGCTGTAGACAACATCTATACACCCAAAAGGTATACCTGCATCCATTCACAAGACACATTTAAAAGATTAATCCACTTCACTATATATCCAGCCTTCCTACAACCCCCAGCTCAAAGGATTTAGCCTAATGAATAATCCCCAACAGGCAAATTAATACTTGTGTTTCTACTTGTGCTGACTAACCTACTCTGGCCACCTGTACCTTGCAGTTGAAGCTGTAGTCTTCTACAGGTCTCCAATTCATTCAGACTAGCTTAGTCCCAGCAACTCCTTCAGTGCTATAGCCAACATCTAGTCTCCCTCTGCACTTAACATACCTGCACCCACCCATGGAACATTTGCTCTACATTCACAACCACACTACATATCCAGACTTCCCATTCCTGCCTGAAGTCCAAACCTGGTGAATATTTCCCTTACCAGAATGTGTTTCTCCACATCCCACCAAACATAGCTCATATCTCACTGCCAATGTCCCAGCATAGTCTTGGCACTTACATTCTTGTATGTTGCAGGAGTGTCCACTAGGTTTTAACAGAGTCTTAAATCCAGGGACCTAGTCACATCATCTATTTCTGTTCTGTAGCCAACATACATTGTCTTACCATGACCTGTCCTCCATACATCTACACACAGTACTCTTAGCATCACCTATATTACCCCACTCCATATGCAGACTTCCTGAGGCCTCCTCCACGGTATACCCTGATGAATACTTTTTTACAACCAGATACTTGTTTTTCTACATCCATCTGGATCTATTCTGGTTCCCACCAATAATACTCTGGTGTAGTCTGATCACCTAAGCCTTGCAGTAGCACCATCTATTCTTCCACAGGTTCCCAAAAACCATGCCCTGGACGAGTCCCATCACTTCCTGGTGTGCTCTAGACAGTATACAGGCTCCAGACAAGATGCTATCTGCCCACCTACATGGGTTACTTTGTGCTACCTCCACAATCCCTCTCCATTCCCACACTTCTGATCTCCTCCAGGGACTTGCTTCATATATAATCCCCTACCTGATACTTATTTTGCACATCCATAAGGATCTAGCCTGAGTTCAATAGCCAGCATCCATGGCTAATCTGGCTGCTGCCCCTTGCTGTAGGGACCTCTAGGCAATAGAGTCACAAATCATTCAGCTCAGACTAGACTCATAAATCTTTCTGTACTGTAGCTAACATTTAGGCTCCTTCTAGAACCTGTGCTACCAGATTCCATCAATAGGACACTTTGTGTAGATTACACTACACTATTCCTCTTTCAGATTTCCATGAGGGTCTAACATGTTTAGAACACCATTCCAACTATCAATACTTGTTTTTGCATATGAAGCCATATCTACCCCAGGTCGAAATATCTAGGCCTTCCCCAGCCTCCTCTGGTAGCAAACTCTGGGATTCCTGGACCCAACAACTCCTCGTGTACTTGGTTCAGCATCTAGGTTCCCACCAAGACCACCCCTCCCTCATCAAACTGCAGGTACTTTTGGTTGCCTACATCACCCTCTCCATGCCCAGACTATGCAAATCCTCCTCCAGAGTCTAGTCAGGTGAGTACCAGTCTGAACCAGAAAATTGTTTTCCAAATGCAGTGGAGTTCAGACTGGAAGGAAGATACAGTAGCATCCCTAGAATAGCTGTTTGCTCTCACTAGAATTGACTTCTTGCTTTTGTCAGGGTCCCAAATACTTTGCTCCATCATAGTGCTATAAGCAACTTTGATGTTCCTGTGTGGACCCATTGTAACAACAGCCCTAGGACCTTTTTTGCTACCCATATATCCCAACTCTATACATAGATTTCCCCCATCCTCTTCAGAGTTAATACTGTTGAGTAACCCCAAATATACCCTTGATTCCACATTCTCATGATTCTATCCCAGTAACCAGTCTCATCAGACAATGTCCAAAACATAATTGAGGACTCTGGGCTTCAGTAGCGTTGCAAATCTCACAACCAGGCCTAATCACATGACCCATTCCTGTGTTATAGCTATCATTTAAGTTCCCTCCAGTACTCACCCTATCCACATCCACACATAGGGCATGGTGTTGCCTGTACCACATCTTGCTATACCAAAACTTCCCATACTCTCCTCCAGAGGCTAGGCTATTCAATACTCCACACAAAATCCAATACTTCTGTTTTCATATCATGTAGGATTTAATTCATTTGCCTCAGGTATTGCCCCATAGTACTCTGAAATCCTTGCCTTGCAGTAATAATCTCTAGGCTTCAAGAGAGCCTTGAATCCCAGGCCCTTGCCTAGTCTCTCAGCATTTCACCCTTTGCTTATAGCCAACATCTCTCCTCCCACCAGGACTTACCCTACCCACATCTATCCTCATCTACCTTCAGGACAACTTGTGGCACTTAAACCACACCGCTTCATACCCAGACTTCATGTGGCCTCCTCCTGTGTTAGCCTGGTGAGTACATCCCTATCTGATTCTTGTTATCCACAATTCTGTCAGTATAGTTTAGCACAATCCCACAACCCGTGCCCATGCCTATTATGGCCACCACATCCTTGCCATAGACAGCTCTAGGCTTCTGCAGACTCTAACTCCTCCAACTGGCCTGGTCCTACAATATTCACTTGGGTAGGACCAATGTCTCCATGCCCAACTGGAATTATTCTAACGGCCTCCATCTACTAGACACATTTAGATGATTCAGCCACCTTGCTATATACCTACACTCTCCACATATCCCAGCCCCCAGGGATTAGTCTAGAGAGTAACCCCCAACACAGCAATGATTGCTTGTTTTTCCACATGCTGACTGTCCTACTACGGCCACCAGTGCCTTGCAGTGCAAGCTGTAGGCTTCTACATGTTTCCTAATCCTTTCAGCCAAGCCTAATCCCAGAAATTCCCACTGTGGTATAGCCAACATCTAGGGGCCCTTAGTACTTACTATATCTCACCCACCCAGGGAAAATTTGTTCTGCTTTCACAACCCCTCTCCTTATCCAGAATTCCCATGTCCTCCCCAAAGTTGAAACCTGGTGAATATTTTTCCCCCACCTGATAGTGTTTCTCCACATCCCACCATACATAGTTCATATCTCACTACCAATGTCCCAGCATAGTCTTGTCACTTAAGTTCTTGCATATTACAGTAATGATCACAACTTTTCAACAGACTCCCAAATCCAGGGACCTACTCCTGTTCTGTAGCAAACATACAGGGTCCCACCAGGACCTGCCTACCTGCGTCTACACCCAGTACTCTTTGTACTACCAACAGTACCCCACTCCATACCCAGACTTCCTGAGGCCTCCTTCATGTATAGCCTGGTGAGTACTCTCTCAACCAGATACTTGTGTTTCCACATCCCTCTAGATCAATCCTAGTTCACATAGTCAATACTCCGGCCTAATTTGATCAACTGAGCCTTGCAGTAGCACCATATAGGCTCCTGCAGGATGCCAAATCCCCTTCCTTGGCCTAGTCCCATCACTTCCAAGTGGGCTGTAGTCAATATACAGGCTCCAGACAAGGTGCAACCTGAACCCAACCACAGGATTCTTCTTGCTACCTCCACCACCCCATTCCATACCCACACTTCTGATGTCCTCCTTCAGGATCTGGCTTGGTATATAAGCCCCTATGTGATAATGGTTTTGCACATCCATATGGATCTAGTCTGAGTTCAATATCCAGTGCCTATGGCTATTCTGGTTGTCTGTCCCTTGCAGTATGGACATCTAGGCAGGAGAGTCTCAAATCCCTCAGCTCAGACTAGTCTCACAAATTCTCTTGTAGTGTAGCTAACACGGAGTCTCATGCTAGGTCCTGCCCTACCAGAATCCAACTACAGGACACTTTGTGTCGACTATACTACAGTACTCTTTATTCAGACTTTCCAGTCTTCCTGAGGGCCTAACTTGTTGAGTACATCCCCCAAATTAATACTAGTTATTACATATAGTGTTAGATCTAGCCCAGGTCCCATAGCCAGTGTCCAAGCATTCCCCAGATGTCTCCAATAGCAAACTATAGGATTGCTAGTCTCATCAACTCCTCCTATGCTGGAGTCACTGTCTAGATTCCCCACAAGACTACCCCTCCCTCATCAAATCAAAGGCTCTTTGGGTGCCTACATCACTCTCTCCATTCCCAGACTCTCTAAATCCTCCACCAGAGTCTAGACAGGTAAGTACCCTGCTGCAACAGATAATAGTTTTCCAAATTCAGTGGAATCAAAACTAGATGAAATATCCAATGACATCCCTATATTAGCTGCTTCCTCTCACTAGTAGTGATTTCTAACTTTTGGCAGGCTCCAAAATTCTTTGCTCTAGCCTAATCACACCATGCCCTCCTGTGCTAAAGGCAATAGCTATGTTGCTGTAAGGACTCACTGTGATAAGACTTACCAACAGGACCATTTGTGTTGCTTAAACAACCCAACTCCATACACAGATTTCCCATGTCCTCTACAGGGTCAAGCCTGTTTAGTAACCCTAAGGTACTCGATATATGTTTCTCTACATTCTGCTGAATCTATCCAAGTAGCCAAGTCAAGTCTGACAACCTACGACACATAGTAGGTGTCTCTAGGCCTCAGGAGTGTCCCTCTGCCTAGTCCCACCACCTATTCCTGTGCTGTAACAAACATTTAGTTTCCATCCATTACTCACCTTACCCACATCCACATACAGGACTTGGTGTTGCATGTACCAGCAGTGTCTAAACTGAAATTTGCCATGTTCTCCTCCAGAGTCTACCCTATTGAATATTCCACATGCAACCCAAATATTATGTTTTTGTATCCTGCAGGATCTAACTCAAGTGCCTTAGGCTGTACTCCATTGCATCCAGACTCCTTGCCTTGCAGTAATGGTCTCTACGCTTTCACATGGTCACAAATCCTAGGGCCCAGCCTAGTCCTAGTATTTCACCCTTTGCTATAGCCAACATCTATGCTCAATCCAGGAATTACTCTACCCACAACTACCTTCAGGAAACCTTGTGCCACATAAAAACCCCACTCAATACCCAGACTTCATGTGGACACTATGGTGATATTTTATTTGTACTGAAATGTGATTTTATTTGTATGTTAATAAATAAAGTTGCCTGGAGGTCAGAGCTATTAGACCATAGCAAAAGCTGGGCGGTGGTGCTACAGGCCTTTAATCCCAACACTTGGTAGGCAGAACTAGGTAGATCTCTGTGAGTTCAAGGATACAGCCAGCATTGGAGACACACGCTTTTAATCTCAATACCAACCATAGAAGACCTGGAGGTCTGTACAGACAGGCAGTGATGAGGCAGTCATGTGGTTGGGTTTACAACCAATGAGAAGGCAGAACAGGAAGTGTATATAAAGACAAACAAACAGGAAGTAGGTCTCTTTCGGAGAGGTCTCTTGGCTGAAGAGGCTAGCTACAGCAGACGGGTAAGGCTCTTAGCTCTGATCTCTTGGCTTTCTTCTTCGCATTGGTTCTGTGTTTCTTATTTAATAAGACAGTTGGTTACATCTACAGGACACTTCTTGGGTTAGTCTGGTAAGTAAATCCCTATCTGATAGTTGTTTTCCACAATTCTGCAATATCTAGATTGGTCCCCAAACCTGTTCCCATGCATAGTCTAGGCACAAGCTCTATGTGGTAAATTGCTCTAGGCTCCTGCAGAATCTAATTCCTCCAATTGGCCTGGTCCTACCACATTCCATTGTGCTGTAGCCAGCATCTATACTCCCAACTGGAACCATCCTACCTGCATCCATCACAAGACACATTTAGATGATTAAACCTCTTCACTACATAATCAGACTTACCATATCCACACCCAGGTTGTGCCTAGTGAATAACCCCCAACACACAAAAGACTTCCTGATTTTCCACAGGCTGCCTGACCCACTCTGGACACATGTGCCTTGCATTTGCAAGCTTTAGGCCTCTATAGTTTTCAACACCCTTGAGCCATTCAAAGTCCCATCAACTCCTTCTGTACTATATAGCCAACATCTACACCCCCTCAGCACTTAACATACCTGCACCCACCCATTGACCATTTGCTCTACATTTACAACCCCATTCCTTGTGCCAACTTCCCATGTCCTCCCCAAAATTGAAACTTGGTGAATATTCCTTCTATCAGATAGTATTTTTCCTCATCCCACAAAACAAAACTCTTATCTTTTCTGCCAGTGATACAGCCTAATCTTGCCACTTACATTCCTGCATGTTGCTATAGTGAACACTAGGTTACAACATAGTGCCAAATCCAGGGCCCTACTCCCACTACACACTCCTATTCTGTATCCAATATTCAGGGTCCTACCAACTCCCTCCCCTGCCCCTTGCAACAGCATCTATACACAGTACTCTTTGTGATACATATATTACCTAACTCCATACCCAGACACCTGAGACCTCCTCCATGGTTTAACCTGGTGAGTACTCCCTCACAAACAGATAGTTGTTTTTCTGAATTCCTCTGAATCTATTGTGGTTCCCATAGTCAATACTCTGGCCTAGTCCGATCAACTGAGCCTTGCAGTAGCAACATCATGACTTCTGCATGTTCCCAGATCCCATGCCCTGGCCTAGTCTCATCACTTACATATATGTTCTAGCCAACATACAGGCTCCAGAAAAGGTGCTACCTGCAACCCACCCACAGGACTCCTTGTGCCACCTCCACCCACCCACTTCACATACTTCTGATGTTCTCCTCCAGAGTCTAGCTTGGTATATAAGCCCAAACCTGATACTTGTTTTGCACACCCATCTAGAACTAGCCTGATTTCTACAGCCAGCATCCCTGGCTATTCTGGTTCCCTGCCCCTTGCATTAGGGATCTCTATGCAGTAGGGTCACAAATCCTTCAGCTCAGAGTAATCTCACAAATCCTCCTGAATTGTAGCTAACATCAAAGCTTCTGATAGGAGATGCCCTACCAGAATCGATCCATGGACACTTTGTTTATTCAATAGTACATTATTCCTTATTCAAACTTTACATATTTTCCTGAGTGTCTAACTTGTTGAGTAACCCCCCCCCCCCCATCAATACTTGTTTTTGCATAGAGGGCATGATTTACCTAAGGTCCATAGCCTATGTCCAGGCCTTCCCCAGTCCCCTCCACTAACAACCTCTAGGATTCCTAGTCCCATCAAATCCTCCTGTACTGGAAACATCACCTAGATTGCCACCAAGACCACCCCTCCCTCATCAAACCACAGGAGTTTTGGTTCTCTACATCCCCGTCTCCATGCCCAGACTGTCCAAATCCTCCCATAGTCTAGTCAAGTGGGTACCTCCGTGCACCAGATAATTGTTTTCCAAATCCAATGGAGTCCAGAATGTATGATACATTACATCCAGTGGCATTCCTGGAATAACTTCTTGTTCTCACTAGTAGTAATTCTATCTTTTGTCATTGTCCCAAATACTTTGCTCCAGCTGAGTCCCAACATGCCCTCCTGTGCTACAGGCAACATCTAGTTTCTTGCAAGACCCACTGTAACAACAGCCACAGGACCCTTTGTGCTACCCACACAACCCAACTCCATACCCAGATTACCCACATCTTCTCTAGGGTCAAGCCTTCTTAGAAATCCCAAATGTATTCTCGATACATGTTTTTCCACATCCTCCAGAATCTATCCCAGTAATCCAATTTAGACAGACAACCTACAAAAAAAAATATAGTACGGGAACCTAGGCTTCAATAGGTTCCTAAATCCCACACCCCAGCCTAGTCACACCACCTATTCCTGTGCTATAGCTAACATTTATGTTCCCTCCATTACTTGCCCTATCCACATCCACACATAGGACATGGTGTTCCCTATACCACCTCTCTCTATACCAAAACTTCCCATGTTCTCCTCCATAGTCTAGCCTATTCAATACTCTACACACAATCCAATACTACTGTTTTCCTATCTTGAAGAATCTAATTCATGTGTCTCAGGCAGTGCCCCATAGTTGTCTGGACTCATTGCCTTGCAGTAATAGTCTCTAAGCTTCAAGAGGGCCCTGAATCCTAGGCCCCAGCCTATTCCTAACATTTCATCCTTTGCTATAGCTAGCATCTTTCCTCTCACTAGGACTTACCCTACCCACATCTAACCTCATCTACCTTCAGGAAAATTGTGCCACTTAAACCATACCACTCCATGTCCAGACTTCATGTGGTCTCTGTTGCTGGAAGTTTTCCTGTGTCCCAACTGGCCAGTGGTCAGGACAAATCTCTTTCACCCACAGTCCTGCAGCTGCTTATAAAATAATCACTCAGAGACCCAATATTATTTAGAAACTGTATGGCCTAATGGTTCAAGCTTCTTGCTAACTAGCTCTTACATCTTAAATTAACCCATAATTCTTATTTATATTTAGCCACATGGCTTGTTACCTTTTCTCAGTTCTGCCTTGACATCTTGCTTCCTCTGTGTCTGGCAGGCAACTCCTGACTCTGCCCTTCCTCTTCCCAGAATTCTCCTTGTCTACTTGTCCCGCCTATACTTGCTGCCTGGCTACTGGCCAATCAGTGTTTTATTTATCAACCAATTAGAGCAACTCATATTCACAGCATACAGAACAACATCCCACAGCAAAGAAACAAGTTAATTTAGGTTATAAGAGTTATTGAGACAAGCAAAAGATAAGGCTAAGCATTCACAACTAATAATAAGTCTCCATGGTCATGATTTGGGAGCTGGTTCGTGACCCAAAAGAAAGACTGCTACAGTGCACTTTGAAGATGAATACAGGATTCTGAGGCATGAATTTAATTCAGCTGGAAATGGCAAGGAGAAATTCTGTACTAAAGCCTTGGGAAGGAACAGCCTATTTGCTTAGCTATGTTCTTAGCAGCTTTATTAATAATAGCCAGAACCTGGAAACAACCTAGATGTCCCTCAACTGAAGAATGGATAAAGAACATATTGCACATTTACACAATGAAGTGTCACTCATCTGTTAAAAACAAAAACATCATAAAATTCAAAGGCAAATGGATGGGTAGAAAAAAATCATCTGTAGTGAGGCAACCCAGACCCAGAAAGAAAAACGTGGTATGTACTCACTCATAAGTGGATATTTGCTGTAAAGCAACGGGTAACCATCCTATAATCCAAAGACCCATAGAGGCTAGGCAGCAAGGAGGGCTCAAGGGGGGCATTTGAATCTCCCTGGGAAGGGGAAATAGAAGAGACTTTGTGGGTGGACTGGCAGCAATTGGGGATGGGAACATGAAGGATCATGTGAGGGTGGTGCAGGGAGAGAGAGTACTGAGAGAGACAACTGGACAAGGAGTCATTTCGGGGTCAGGAAAAACCTGGTGCAAGGGAAACTCCCAGGAATCTACAAGGATGACCCCAACTAAGACTCCTATTAACAGGGGATATGTAGTGTGAACTGGCCATCTACTGTGACTAGACAAGACTACCAGTGGGGGGATTGGGATACCAATTCAGCCACATAACCTTTGACCTACAGTTTGTCCAGCCTATAGGATATACTGGAGTAAGGGTGGCACAGAGATTGTGGGAGTGGTCAACCAATGAGTGGTCCAGCCTGAGACTGATGCCATGAGAGTGAGCCCACACCTGACACTGCCTGGAGCACCAGGACCAAGAGCCTAGATGGCCCAGAGACAGAGGAGTGGATGGGGAGGCAGAGAGAGGAAGAGAGACTTGGAGGAGAGAAAGGAGGGTTAAACTGCAATCAGGGTGAAAAAAATAAATATTAAAAAAGAAATAGGCTTTTGACACTTTTTGTCCAGTGAAGCTAATTGTAGACTTCTGATGCACAGAGTTGTAAAAGAATATATTCATGTTACTCTAAGCCATATGTGTAATGTGTGATACAGACAAGAAATGAACACTAGTACATGCAAATTAAATTGAGGTCTATTTTCATTAGTTAGTAACATATAACAAGGCACCAATCCTCCAAGAACATGGTTACTTAAATTAGCGTAAATTTATTTAATATTAAAATGTATTCTTGTTATTTTTATGTGTAGCATGTGAATGAATATGTTTATGTATGTGTACTTGTATGTGCAGTTGTACATATACAAGTGAGTTTGTGGATATCAGAAACTGATGTCAGGCGCTTTCCTCAGTTGTACATTGCTCTCCACCTTATCCTTTCCTTTCTTTGAGACAGGATTTTCCACTGAGCCTGGAGCTTACTAATTAAGCTATAGTGGCTAGCCTCTAGGACTTGGAAATCCTACCTGTCTCCACCACTCCAGTGTGGGTGTCAGAGACATGTACTGACTCTCCTGGCTTTCTTGTGTGTGGGGGTATTGGTGATATGAACTCAAATCATCGTGTTGTAACAGCAATCATTTTGTCAACTGAGACATCTTCCCAGTTACCATTTTTTATTATTATCATTGTATATTTTATGCACTCCAGTGTAAAACCTCATTACATAATATAATCTATAATGACCAGATCTGTATAGATGATATACTTATCACTCCAAGCATGCGACACTTATTTTTAGAGGCAACATTCAAAATCCTCTCCACAAGATATTTCAAAGCATTAGATTAATTGTTGTCAAACATTTATTTTACTCACAAGTCTTTAGGGTTGCCTTAGGGATCTGCTAATCCGGCCCAATCTTCAGTAGGCCTCAACTGAGCTGACTCACATTTCTTAGATCACTTACTGCTTCATCTTTCTAGTCTGGTAGGGCTAGGGACAGTTGAGCTGGTAGGAAGTATCTCTGTTCTGTATTCTCAAAATCTCTATAGAAGCATTTGTCCAGGTTGAGGCAAAGGAGTTGCTAAGGAGAGAAAAAGGATGGATGTTTGACTACTTGAACCTTCACCTCAGAACTGACATATAAGCATTGCGTTCTTGTTCAATAAAGGGCACAAAAGACACCCAGGTTTTGGTGACTGGTAAACTGAACTCAGTTTTTAATGAGGCAAGCTACAAAGTCACATTGCAAAGCTCATGGATAGAGAAAGTTAAAATTTTTGAAATACTTTGCAAATTGTAAACCACATAATAACTCTTGGAAATCATGTCTTGACTCTCACCTGATTTTCTAACCCTTGTATTTGAACCACACTTCAAATATCTTTTAATCTCTACTTCTGTGTAATAACTATGTTGATGTGCTTATGATAAACTACTGTAGTCTGGCTATGAATTTTGAAAATATCTGATCAATTAATTCACTTGACAGCATTAATAACTATTTGCCTCGTGAATATGTTTCTTACTCCAATTTGTATTGATTTTTGAAGGGTAAAGAGTCAAACAATTTTTGTAAAAATGCTATTCTAATACATGATTCCAGGTTCAAAAAACCTCACTCTTGTGGAGTTACTAATTGGATGATATCTCAAGACTCTTCTAGAAATGTTTCTAACACAGCTTAGCTAAGGACCATATGTTGCATCCTGCTTTTTCTCATAACATCTTTCCATTTTATTTCTGCATCCAGGTGTTACTTATTTCTAAAGAAATGATGGTATAGGCACATATGTGGGTACCCATTAGAGTAAAAGAAGTTATTGCATCCATGTCGTGTAATTTCCAGAGTCCAGATGGGCTGGTGTGGCAGCTGTGTTTTGATCAACTGTGAAGGTGTTTGTCTCAGGATGTGTTGACAACAACACCATTAGACACAATCAACTTCCCAAGAGCCATGTGGCTTAGTTTTATTTTCTTGATGTTTGTGTTATTGTCCTTTTTCTTAAAAAGCACATCATATGCAGAATATGAGTGTGAATACATGAATGAAGATTACTATTGTCTGCATGATTTCTGAAATTCACTCTTTCGATGTTTCTGTCTGCTAGTGAAACTTAAATAATACATTGATCCAACCTTTGAATCATCTTACATGTTTAATCTCTAGTTTTACTGTGAATTTTAAAATTTGATTTAATACTAATGCATAAGAAAATTAATGTTTAATGGTTTACAGTACAAAAAGTTTAACATAAAACTAAATTTGTGTAATTACCACCATCATCAGGTCACAGAACTGTTGTGTCGTTGTATTAATGATCTTGTAACTCATAGTTTCCCCAATCTGGAAGCAACCTTAGGTGCTTTAGTTAGTAAATCAATAAAAACTTTTGGCAGATCCATACCATGAAATATAATACTCTACATTACAAGGCCAGAAATTTTTATATAAATAGTAAGCATCAATGATTAATCTTAGAAAAATTATATGTTATATGATTCTTATTTCCCTTGAACATTTAATTTCCACTTATTTGATTCATATCCAATATTGCTCTAGTTTCCACCGTAGCTCTGGTCTTCAGTCAATAGCCTTAAAAATAAAAATCATATCAGACATCAGAACTACTTTGTTTTTTTATTGTGTATCATTAAAATTTAAATTTAGCGTGTAAATTAGCAGGTTTGATCATAAGCATCTTCATATATTTCTGTCATTGTCCTTTGTTCTCATTCCTCTTCCTCACTGCCCTCTCCAGTATTTCCTGAAAGATCTTTTTAGAGAATTTCACTGGTCTTGCAAATCCTTGTACTTGACTTAGAAAGTTCTTTAGGATGAGGATTTTCCCTATAAGCAGAACTTAATAACATGCCTCACTCATCTGACAATGGATATTCTAATAATCATCACTATACAGCTGTGTTCTATAATTCATCATACTTTATTTCCAAGGATTTCTCTATGGTCTGAAACCCCCAGTACCTCTCAGCTTACTTAGTTGTCATTTTAGTGCTAAGATATATATCTTCTAAGAAACGCTCAGTGATTATTTTTAAGGATATAACCAGAAAGCCTGAAGTCTCCTAGTTTGTGTCTGTGATTATGGGGATGACTAACGGGAGAGGGCTATCTGTGAATTGGTTAAAATTGCACTGAAGAGTGAGGTATGACTGGCAGGTGCAAGGCCTGAGGCAGAGTGAATTTTAGTCTCTTCACTTAAAGCTTCTAGAGATCATAGTGTGTGGTATCTGCCCACATTCACAAATGGAATACACTGAAGAGACATAAACACTTACTAAAGCCCTTGTAGGAGCACATTTTCACTGCCAGCATCTTGTTGCCAAGCAAACATTTTGAAAACACTTGGACGATCCTGGCTGCCCTTGTGTTTTCATAAATATTTCCAGCCGGCAGTCACAGAAGCATTCCTTGCAGAAGAGAGTGGTCAACGGGAAAGCTGGAGATGGATTAGGCTCCATGAGCAGCTGTTGAGTTGTGAAAATGTATGCAAAAGCATATGGCTGTCTTGAGGGCCTTGAGGCAATGTTTATTTAAATGTATTTATTAGTTTATTATTTACCTTTTCCTGCAAACATAAAAACACAGGTTCCCATTTCAGAAGATTTTTTTTTCTAAAAAAACTCTTCTCTTTCAAAAATAAACTGTAAAGGTTTAGCATGACACATAAAAATACATTTTTTTTGAAGAAAAAAAATCAAGAATAATTTGGCCTGTTTGTCATCATGGACCTCTTGCCTTCTTACATGTCCACTTTTATTTAGAAGATGTACCATTTAATTTTCTATCATGTAAGCTGAATTGCAGGATATCTCAGTGAAAAGCATTCAGAATTTGATGCTAGTGCAGAGTGCTGCAATTTGCTTACTTGAGTATAAATGCTGAGCTTTCAATACTTCTATACACTCAGCTATGTGTTGTGTTTAACTCAAATATTGAACTATATCTAAAAATATCTCATGTGAAGGTTCTAAGTCTGTAGGCCAAGTTTTTCTCACATATTGGACCTATGTTGGTTTTTGCCACCAGGGAAACATCCTTCAGAGTGGAACCTTCTATGTAGGCAGAAAATTCTCCCATTTTTTTTTCTTCACATAGATAAAGTTTGGGTTTTCTGAAGTGAGCAAGACATCTTCTGCATGTCTAAGTGTATTTAAATTACAATAGATTAATTATTCAAATCTCACTTTTAACTAAGTATTTTCGTTAGAATTCAGTCCCATATAATAGGTCACTCTAGATGTATTCTGTGAACAAACAATAATGGACAATTTCAACTGAATTGTACGTTAGCTAGTAGACATTGTCATTTCTCATTTGCATGCTAAAGTCATAATTATAATTGCAAAAAATGGTGCTTTTTTCATTTTTTTTTTAACCCAGAATTTCCAAATTTGACAATGGAATCAATTTTTTAACATGCAACACATTACCATTTTAAGGAGTGGTTCTTGGAAAATGTTAAAATTTTGATGGAATTTCTAATAAGATGAAGAATTTCAGAATGATCCTTCAATAACGCTAACAGTGGTAGTTGCTAGAAATTAGCACAATTTAAAACACATGAGCAAGCAAAGCAACTAAAAAAATAAAACTAATCCAAGTGGTCACTCCTTACATAAAATAAGTAAGTAATATTTAACACTTCTGAGCTACTGGAAATAGACTTTACAAGGAGGTTTGGTTGAAATGGTCTCTTAAGATAGTTTATCTTTTACACAAAAGAAACAGTAAGGAAGAAATAAAGATGGGAACAGAATTCGAAAGTCTGCATTCCTGATCATCATACTTGTGATTCCTAAATAATGACTCGGCTTAGAATGTGATAAATCATACAGATACTTTGCAATGGTGGTTTATTCTCATCATCTGTCCTATATAATATGTAGCTCCCTTCTAATTATCCAAGTAAGATATTCTAACATCTTTCAAGTGCAAGTTTTACTGTAGTAGTTCATACAAGAAATTTTACTAATCATCCACTTAGCACAAGACTTAGTCTCTTAGTTTTTTAAATGATCTTCTCTCTGTCTCTATCTCTTTCTGTCTCTCTGTGTGTCTCTGTCTTTTTCTCTGTCCTTCTACTGTTAGTTGTGTTCCATGGATAAAACATAAGTTGTCAAGCTTGCACACCAAATTCCTTTACCTGCTGAGCCATCTTGCATGCCCATGTCTTTTATAGAGATGTTTTAAACTTCCTGAAATTCTGGCATATGAGCATATACATGTTTGTGAGTATGTGTATGTGTGTTTTGAACAAATATTTTAAAAGGTATGATTGTATAGCCCTTTATACTTTCTGGTTGAATTTTTTTCTAACATTTTAATACAAAAAGGAATAATACTTTCTTTAAAAAAAAAAGAAAGAAAGATATAGGAAATTTCAGCCAGGCATGGTGGTGCACACCCTTAATCTTACCATTTGGCAGAGGCAGGTGGATCTCTGTGAGTTCAAGGCCAGTCTGGTCTACATAGCTGGTTCCAGGTCAATTGGTGCTACATAGTAAAATCCTGTTTCAAAGAAAGAGAAAAAGAAAGAAAAAAAGAAAGAAAGAAAGAAAGAAAGAAAGAAAGAAAGAAAGAAAGAAAGAAAGAGGGAGGGAGGAAGGAGAGGGAGGAAGGAAGGAAGGAAGGAGAGGGAGGGAGGGAGGGAGGGAGGGAGGGAGGGAGGGAGGGAAGGGAGGAGGGAGGGAGGGAGGAAGGACGGAAGGAAGGAAGGAAGGAAGGAAGGAAGGAAGGAAGGAAGGAAGGAAGAAAAAGATAGAAGACAGAAAAACAGCTCAGTTGGATGCAGTTGGAGTGATTTTTCCAAAATAACAGCTGCAACCTCATGATAAAGACCCATTTCTCACCATTGGCTGGAGATGATAATATAACTCTATTCTAAAACTGCCCGAAATAATAAATTAGCATCCTCCAAGCACCTGGCACTCCATCATGCTCCTTTCCTAATGTGTGCTTCTTAGTATTGTTTTAACTTTTTTCTTTACAAATGTTGTACCAAGGCACGAATTGGACACAAGACAATTAGAAGTAGAACCATAGATCTTAAATACACATGACTTTATGGATCTCTATTGGCTAAAGTGTTCATCAGTAATATACGTTTTGTAAAAATAATATGGAAATGTTTAAAAAATAAAAAAAAATTAATAGTTTTCAGTTACTTAATAAACCAACACATTTTAAAAATTTTATTTAATTTTTTTATTCATTTTACATACCGAACGCGGTTGCCCCTCCTTCCCCTCCTCGTGCTCCCCCACCACCTTCCCCCCACCCTACTCCCCATTCACTTCCCAGAAAGGCTAATGCCTCCCATGGGGAGTCAGTGAAGCCTGGCACATCAAGTTGGGGTAGAATGAAGCCCCTCCCCCACACCCCCCATATCAAGGCTAAGTAAGGCAGTTATGTGGCTTGTTCTGTTTGAGGGGCACCTGGCAGTGGGATCAGGATCTCTCCCTGGTGCATGAGCTGGCTTTTTGGAGCCTGCTACCTATGGTGGAATGCCTTAAACCAACACATTTTAAGAATTTTAAAAATTCGCCACGAACAAATACTGACAGATAAAATCTCTCAGAGGCAAATATGTCAAATACCATATTCTGGTCTAAAGTATATTTCTCCAACTTGCATAATCAGAAGCTTAACATACTTTGAAACAAGTGTTCCAACTTTAAGTTGTATTTGGACCATTTTAAAATTTTAAAATTCATGTCACTGTTTTATGGACAGAAATAGGGGTGCACATTTTTACAAACTTACCTCCCTCCATGATGCCAATGGTTTGGGTTGTGGGACTAAGTTGTGTAGCAAAATAGTTCTTAGAGAAAAGCTGAAGGAATAACTGAGGCTTTAGGTGTGTTCACTTTTAAGGTGAACCAGCTATTATTGGTAGTCCTGGGTCCAGGAATTTTCAAAATCTCACAGCAGTGGGTGGCTGCATGCAGATAGAACTACAGATCTGAACACTGTCTGGAAAGAGTTTCCATCTCTTTCACCTGTGTTGAAGGGCTGGAAGGAAAGTATAACCAAACATAAGGCAAATATTTGGGAGCAGGGCAATGCTATGTACTAGTAGGTTTCTGATAGAGCTCCCTCTTTCATCTCTTGCACAAAATAGAGTTACAAAATCTAATTTATTATCTAATTTAAAATCTACCATGAGATGGGCTTATGTGCTTTGCAATCTCTCAAGAGTTTCTAAGCAAAGCCTAATGAAGGTCTATTTCAAGAGAAAGTTTTGAAATCCTGGGGCAGACATATTTAAACAAAGAGGGGAAAAGGGCAGGGGTAAACACAAACTGTTTTATTCTTAGGTGCCAAAAAAGACACAGGAGTCTTAGAGTATACATGTAAGGTCCCATGTGAGATATCAATGGAAATGCTTACTTAGACTTAATGACAAAGAATCAGAAATATATGTTCAATGATTTGAATACTATGTGTTATACAGAAACCCAAACAATTTTCTTCATTTTATTTTCTATAAGATGTAGTATGCAAAGGAATGGAGTTTTAATGCTTTGGGATATTTAGATAAAAAGTCATCATCAAGTATGTTTATGATTATAAGCTATCCTCCATTACTCTGTGGTAGAATATCATTAGTGAAACAGAACACTCTCAGTAACTCACCTGTAAAATAGTTTTTTTTTTCTTGGAAAATGCTTATTTGGTAACTGAAATATCAAAATTTATAAAGACATTTCAGCAGTGAAGTGAAGTAGGATATAGATGTTTCTCTTCCTTTGACAGACAGTGTTATTAAAAGCTGGAAGACAGAGAAACAGTGTTATTATGTAAGGAATGAATCTAGTACTGCCAGAGTCAATTAGTTGCAACTTAGCTGCAGTTTAACCTAAGGGATGGGAGGTGATGGTGGTGGTGGTGGAGGTGATTTTTCAAAAGTCTCATTTCCATGTATATTTACATACATTGTCGGGTTTCTAGCCTCTTTCATTTCCTTGAATATGCATTTTCCAAAGCATGTTTACCAACTCAAAGTCAGGAGTGTTTAAAAATATCAATTTAATGTAACTTAGAGCAGCAGTGTTTTGTCCCCTTCCATTTATGTTGTGTAGAAAAACAGACTTCACTGTGGAGAAAAAAGTGTGTTCAGATTAAAGCTTTAAATTGGTGGCTAGTAGCCCAGTTATGAAAAACTTGGCTGCCTGCTGCTCCTTGGTAATGTGTTCTACAGGCTGTTGTTTTCTTCTGATCGCCTATTTACAGTGATTTACTCCAAATATGTGGGCGTCTTAAGTATATGGGTGTTGTCCAAGAAAAAAGGAGTCAGTTTATTCTAAATGATGAAATGAGAGGCAACACACAATAGCTTCTGTTGGTCCCCTACTAATTCTTAAATTGAAAAAAGACCTGCAATAAATGCTTGGAGACTGGAAGAGGAATAAGTTAAATAGGAAGAACCACCTGTGGCCACAATACTGAAGAGGAAGAAGAAAGAGGTAGATAAAGTTTGAGCCTTTAAGAAATTTATAAATCAAGGTGATGTGGATGAACATCATCTAAACAGAATGAGCTCATTTACAAAGCAGAATAAAAAATAATACTGTGCCAATTTAGTAAATTAAACACAAGATAATGCAATACTTCTTTCTAGGATTAAACAGATACCCGATATGACAGAAAAAGCCTAACAGTTATTCTAATTAAGAATTCTCCCAGTTCATACAGATCCAGCAATCAGTGCATTGAGGTTAATATTGTTCAATTATTTATGAGTTTATTCAGTAACATCATAACTCAATATGAAGTATTCACTTTTATTGAATAAACCTAATGTGACAAGCATTTCAAAAGGTCTTAAAGATAAATGGATGGATAAATGGATAAAATGTGTACAAGCTCTAAATGTATAGGAAAGAGAGGACAAAAATGTGAAATTTAACTGCAAGTTCAATATAATAATTATCACTCCAGAATTGATGAAATGGTACACAGACATAGAAAGCTGTTATTAACTGTGCTTGAATGATGCAGAAAAAATTATCTGAGATGATGCCATTAAATTTTTTGAGAAATACTTAAGGAAATCCAAGTATTTTTATCAGTGTTGCTTTACTAGTGTGAAGTCTATCAAAACACAACATCATTTTGCCATGACACTCTTTTTGTTACAACTCTGTAATTTTTTGCTTCCATTTCAGATGATAATAAATTATGCATTGACTATCACTTCCAGAAAATTTCATTGGCTTGAGTTTAAAGCCATTGGTAAATAATGTGAAAATGGATTCGTTTTCCAGTTTTGTCTTTTGATATTTACATATGTGTTTCTCAATTTGATGCAGTGAACTGACAATTTAAGCATTTAAGCAAAAGAGACAATATAAAAACTCAGGTGTTTAAATATGGAGCACTTAGAGTTAACAGTTTGCTAGTACTCCCACCACGGATGAGATCCAAAACATGAGAGAGAGAGGCTGTTGTACTCTACCTTCTGTGTCGTTTTGGCCTGTTCTACTCAAAAGTCAATGGCTTGCCACAGGAATCCCAAATCAAGCCTCAAATAAATATTTTGCTACCCATGACAATAGATGCAGTAGTGAGAGGCCCTCAAAGCCATTTAGTTGTTCAAATAACAATGCCTAGTAGAATGTTCTGACTATTGAGAGACCTAATTGGAAAAGAATCTAAGAATTTAGTTTTCTAAGATGATAATAATTGGGTACAAGATTCTGTTAGGTTAAACTCCATTGTGCCCTTGATAGAATTTAGAATCACTGTGGAAACAAAGCTCTGAGCATGTCTGTGATGGGTTACTTGAATTGAAATTACATGACTTGAAATGGGAGGAGCCACTCTAAATACAAGAGAAACCATTCGAGACTGAATAAAACAGAGGAAGTTAATACAAGGAAGGTGATAGTTTTCTCACTGTGGACACAATATAACCAGTCAGCTTCTGCTTCTATCATTGTGCCTTCTCTACCATGATGCACTGGATCCCCTGGAAATGGAAACTAAAATCAAACCTTCTTTCCAAGTTGCCTTTGTCAGTATTTTGTCACAGCAACATGACAAATATAAAAAAAGGTACTGGGAAATAGTGTCAATGCTGTGATAAACTTGATTATGTGGTTTTGGGGCCTTTGGAACTGGATGGGGGGGTTGAAAAATTGGGAACTTCCAGCTAGAAAACTCCTCACAAACCATTAGATCAGTTTAATGGGCCCAATTGATAGGATCTTGGAAGACAAGAATGCAAACAGTAACACTGACATTGAAGGCCTGTCTAATGAGACTAGCAAATATTTATGTGATATTCTAAAAAAAATCTCTCTGTGTTCCATTTATTTTAGTTCCTCACTAAAAACTTTAGTAAGGCTAAATTTAAAAGTAATTGACTATTTTTTTTTCAGTGAAGAAAATTTCAACAAAAGATAACATGCAGGCTACTTCAGGTCTATTACCATTGCTCTCATCCAGGTCTCCAGTGATGTATAACAAGAAGTAGAGAAGGATAAGCTAAACATGGTTTAGGGAGGGAAGTACTAATGAACACGTTTAAAATTTCAGAAAGGGAGAATGCAGATTAAGTAGCATGTGTAATTGCTAATAAATTTAGTGCTACTAAATAGGAAGCTGGTCCTCTGTACCGGCATCATAAACAAGATGCACTGAGGTCAAGATCCCAACCTTCTAAGGCTCAATCCTGTGAAATGCAAATTTATATGAAAAGAGAGAGCTTTAACTGAGATATGTTTGTGAAAGCTGTCTTTGCAAAAAAAAGGAAAGAAAAAAGAAAGAAGAAAGAAAGAAAGAAAGAAAGAAAGAAAGAAAGAAAGAAAGAAAGAAACCCCTAGCCTAGGAAGGTATTTCTCCAGAGTGAAACACACAAAGACTGTGGCTGGTTGCTTTTACCAAACTGACCACAAACTTAAATTTAGACACATCTGAAAGAGAAGAACTTAACTAGAAAATGCCTCCATCAGACTGGCCTGTTGGGCATTTTTAAATTAATTATTGAAACGGGAGGTCTCTTTTCACTATGGTTGGTACCAGGCCTGGTTGTATAAGAAGGCAGACTGAGCAAGTCATGAGGAGTAAGGCAGTAAGCAGTGTTCCCCATAGGTTCTAGTTCCTGCTTCCATGTTTCTGCCTCGAGTTTCTTGGACTGTGATATGAAAATATAAGCCAAATAAATGCTTTCTTCCTCAATATGCTTTTGCTCATGGTGCTTAGTTATAGCAGTAGAAACACTATATGTGGTGGTATTGTGTTCCCCAAAATATTGTGCATTCTAATAAAGTTATCTGGGGTCAAAGAACAGAACAACCACTAGATACAGAGGCTAGAAAATGGTGGCACTCACGCCTTTAATCCTAGCATTCCAGAGGCAGAGAGCTACCTGGATCTCTGTGTGTTCAAGGATACAGCCAAGCATGGTGACTCACACCTTTAATCCCAGAAAGTGAGCCTTTAATCCCAGGGAGTGATGACAGAAAGAAGAAAGGTATATAAGGTGTGAGGATCAGAAACTAGAAGCATTTGGCTGGTTAAGCTTTTAGGCTTTTGAGCAGCAGTTCAGCTGAGATCCATTTGGATGAGGACTCAGAGGCTTCCAGTCTGAGGAAATAGGATCAGCTGAGGAACTGGCAAGGTGAGGTGGCTGTGGCTTGTTGTGATTCTCTGATCTTCCAGCATTCACCCCAATACCTGGCTCAGGTATGATCTCATTAATAAGAAAATTTTAAGATTCATGCTACACTTTTGCTCATAGTGCTTAGTTATAGCAATAGAAACACTAAGACAAGGACCAATGGAAGTAGGGTCCAACAAGGCCAGGCTCCATTCCAATTTGGCAGTATAACTTGATAACATTATCCACATGGATTTTGTAGACATGCAACATACAGTATGGAGAGGACCATGGAGTTTTGCACTACAGTGCTAGTGAGCTACTGAGTTTATCTGAATTTATCTGTGACAGGGTCAGATTTCCTACAAGGACACTCTGAGAGGCAATGGCATGAAAGTTTGAACATGAACCCAGGATGTTGAAGGTAAGAAACCAATGGGATTCTGCTGAGGAAAGCTGTAGGAATGGAGCCGAGCTGGCTCAAGAGAGAGGCTATGAATGCTTCATGAAACAGAGCCGGACATACATAGCCCTTTGGAGCTCGGATAATTACATTAATAGTCTCAGATGCCAGACAAGGACCTGCAGAGTTTGATTAGTACCCTACAAGGTTTTAGTGTTGCTTTGGTCTGATCATTTCTTGTCATGTGCCTATTCTCTTCTCTTTTGAAATGGCAATGCATATTCAATGGCATTGTATATTGGAAGTAAGTAACTTGTTTGTGATTTTATAGGAGATTACAGACAAATGATTGTCTTGCCTCTTATATGAGACATGGACTTTACATTCACTTTCTAGTTTTCCCCAAAGATACTGTATGTTTAACATATCCTTTCTTCATAGTGGAACTTCATTATTTTCATAAATATGAAGGTTCTTGCACTAGACACCTTTTCTGCTTTTCTTTTTAAATGTTTACTTTTATGCTTGTTTTGAATATTGTTAATTTTTTGTGTTTGATATTTTGCCAATAGATTTGTTCATATTTTGTGTTTTCTAACTTCATTTTATTCCTCATTTTTGTGTTTAGAGCATTCTCATGCTAATTATTTACTTTACTATCTTTACTAACAAAATACTCAGGTGTTTACATAGCAATCCTTGCTATATTCTACATACAGTATGGCATATTCTTAAATTTCACTAATGGAGAATTTTCAATGGTTTCTCTTAAGAGTGTTCCTTGCATAGACTTCATTTTGTTTCATTTCTCTATGACTCATCGTAGCTTGAATGATTTTCTACCTTTTCCTCATCTGACACATATTTCACTTTACTATCTTTTTTTTTTTTTTTTAGTTTTTTGAGACAGGGTTTCTCTGTGTAGCTTTGGTGCCTGTCCTGGATCTTGCTCTGTAGACCAGGCTGGCCTCGAACTCACAGAGATCTGCCTGGCTCTGCCTCCCGAGTGCTGGGATTAAAGGTGTGTGCCACCACCGCCTGGCTCACTTTATTATCTTAATGGATTTTAGTTCAAAATAATTATAAGCTATTTATAGATATGAACTAAGACTAAAAGTCACAATATTCCATATTAATGTTTTTTTTTACTCCTCAGAATCTCCTCTTTCTGTCTCTTTCCACTTATTCTTATACAATCATTAGCTATGTTCTCCTCTGTTCCATTCTCATATTAATTATATGCATCCATTCTATTTCTTTGCTAATAGACAATGACTGGTCCCAGAGCATTTTGTCCAATATCTCCCATTGAGTCAATAGTAATAAACATGGCATGAATTAAAAAAAGTCTATAAAAAATCAAATAAATTGATGATCAACTAAACAGGTCAAACAAACTAGAAAAATCACTTACTGTGTTTTGGAATAGAATGAAAATGAACCGAAACATCTGGCTTAAGAATGAAAATAGATACTAGGGTGACAACAAAGAAGATACTAAATATCCTTGTAGATAAAAAAAAATTTTAGCAAATGTTTAGAAGGGGAAAAATCAAAAAAGGAAAACAGAGGTTCAGAAAATGAAGAAACAATTTAATATAGAAAAGCACCAACAATTTTGAAAAGGAAATATATTTTGGCTCAGTGGCCTTAAATCAGTACCATAAGGATCTACATAAAACCAAAGGAACTACTTGGTTATAATATCCAATCACTCTTCTAGAAAAAGATG
Source organism: Peromyscus eremicus (assembly GCF_949786415.1). Lineage (NCBI taxonomy): Eukaryota > Metazoa > Chordata > Mammalia > Rodentia > Cricetidae > Peromyscus > Peromyscus eremicus. The sequence continues at coordinate 44,623,174 of NC_081439.1, forward strand.
ATATGACATAAGATTTAAGTGGACAAAGATAACGTTTTAAGATCCAGATGTTGCCGGGTGGTGGTGGCACACACCTTTAATCCCAGCACTCGGGAGGCAGAGCCAGGCGGATCTCTGTGAGTTCGAGGCCAGCCTGGACTACCAAGTGAGTTCCAGGAAAGGTGCAAAGCTACACAGAGAAACCCTGTCTCGAAAAAACCAAAAAAAAAAAAAAAAAAAGATCCAGATGTCGGTAATGTAAGTAAAGCATAAGTTACAGGGTTGTTTTAGGAATCAAGATTGAAGGCAGTGTGAAAAAATAGGTGATGGAATGATGCCTGAGAGACTGGATGCTTTTAAGAAAGCATATGTTTACAAAACATTAACTGAAAAAAAGTCCTTTACATAGACAGTAGACCAAAAAGGTTTGAAATGAAAAGCATATCTTTGTAATTTTTTACTTGATCAGTACTTTTGATAACATTTAATATTTTAAAACAAACCATTGATAGTAATTAAATCAACTTCAAATAGCGATAATTTGACTTCTACCTTTCCAATTTGTATCCCCTTGATCTCCTTTTGTTGTTTTATTGCTCTAGCTAGAACTTGAAGTACTATACTGAATAGATATAGAGAGACTGTACAGCTTTTTCTTATTCCAGATTTTATGGAATTGCTTTGAGTTTCTCTTCATTTATTTTGAAATTGACTGTTGGTTTGATGTATACTACCTTTATTATATTTAGGTATGTCCCTTGTATTCCAGATGTCTCCAAGACTTTTTATCATGAAAGGGTGTTGGATTTTGTCAAAGACTTTTTCAGCATCTAATGAGGTGATAATATGTGCTTTTTTAAAATTTCAGCTTGTTTATATGGTGAATTACCTTGACAATTTTCCCTATTTTGAATCATTCCTGAATCTCTGAGATGAAACTTACTTGATTGTGGTGGATGATATTTTTGAAGTGTTCTTGGATTCAGTTTGCCTGTATTTTATTGACCAGTTTTGCATCCATGTTCATGAGGAAAATTGATTTTTCTCTTTCTCTGTTGAGTCATTGGGTAGTTTAAAAGTCAGGTTAACTGTGGCCTCATAAAATGAATTTCCTTCTGTTTCTATTTTGTGGAATAGTTTGAGGAGTATTGATATTAGATATTCTTTGTAAATCTGGTAGAATTCTACACTAAAACCATCTGACCCCGGAATTATTTTTTGGTTGGGAGACTTTTAATTGCAGCTTCTATTTCCTCAGAGGACATAGGTCTATTTAAGTTGTTTATCTAATCTCGATTTAACTTTGGTAAGTGGTAACTATGAACAAAATTGTCCATTTCCTTTAGATTTTCTAATTTTGTGGAGAATAAGCTTTTGAAGTATGACATAATGATTCTTTGGATTTCCTCAGTGTCTGTTGTTATATCCCCTTTTTGTTTCTGATTTTGTTAATTTGAATATTCACTGTCTGCCTTTTAGTTAGCTTAGATAGGGGTTTGTCTATCTTGTTGAATTTCTCAAAGAACGAACTCTTTGTTTCATTGATTCCTTGTATTGTTCTAGTTTTGGTGTTTGCAGATCATATATATATATATATATATATATATATATATATATATATATATATATATATATGCTTATGTATAAAGAAGCAACCCAAAATTTCTATCACGGAACTCCTACAGCTGATAAACACCTTCAGTGAAGTGGCTGGATACAAAATAAGCTCAAAAATTCAGTAGTACTCCTATAGACAAATGATAAATGAGCAAGTGAAAGACCTGTCCGACAAGAACTTTAAGTCTTTGAAGAAATAAATTGAAGAAGATACCAGAAGATAGAAAGATTTCCAATGCCCATGGACTGGTAGAATTAACATAGTAAAAATGACCATCTTATGAAAAAACAATCTCCAGATTCAATGCAATTTCCATAGAAATTCCAACACAATTCTTTTTTTTTTGTTTTTTTTGTTTTTTTTTTTTTTTGTTTGTTTTTGTTTTTCGAGACAGGGTTTCTCTGTGTAGCTTTGCGCCTTTCCTGGAACTCGCTTTGGAGACCAGGCTGGCCTCGAACTCACAGAGATCCGCCTGGCTCTGCCTCCCGAGTGCTGGGATTAAAGGCGTGCGCCACCACCGCCCGGCCCAACACAATTCTTTACAAAACTTGAAAGAACAGTACTTAACTTCATGAGAAAAAACAAAACAAAACAAAACAAAAAAAATGAAAAAAGAAAACCAAAGATAGTTAAATTGATCCTGCATAGTTAAAGAACTTTAGAAGGCAACATCATCCCTGATCTCAAGCTGTACTACAGAGTTGTTACATAGACTCAGACAGGTTGATCAATAGAACTGAATCAAAGATCTAGAAGTAAACCACATATCTATAGACACTTGATTTTTGATGAAGCAAGAAATATAAAATGGAAAAAAGAAAGCAACATCAACAAATGGTTCAGGTCTACCTGAGTTTCAGCATGAAGAAGAATGCAAATAGACCCTGCACACAACTGAACACTATTGAATGCAAATAGACTCTACACACAACTGAACACTATTGAATGCAAATAGACCCTGCACACAACTGAACACTATTGAATGAAAATATACCCTGCACACATTTATCACCTTGTACACAACTGAATTCCAAAGACCTTACTTAACATAAAACCACATACATTGAACCTGATAGATGAGCAAGTACACAATAGCCTGAACTCTTTGGCACAAGAGACAACTTCCTGAACAAAGTACCAACAGTGCACACTCTAAGATCAACAATTAATAAATGGGACCTCAAGGAACTGAAAAGCTTCTGTAAGGCAAAGGACACCATCAAAAGGACAAAAGGGCAGCCCAAGGAATGGAAAAAGGTTTTCACAGCTCCACATCTAACAGAGTAGGCTGATTTCCAAATTATATAAATAACTCAAGAAACTAGATATCAAAAAACCAAGTAATCCAATGAAAAATGGGGTACAGATCTGAACAGAATTCTCTATAGAAGAATCTCAAATGACTGAGAAGCACTTAAAGAAATGTTCAGCATCCTTAGCAGTCAGGTAAATGCAAATCAAAATGACTGCAATTCTATCTTACACCTGTTGAAATGGCTAAAATAAAGAAACACAAGAGACAGCTCATGCTGGAAAGGATGTGGAGCAAAGGGAACACTCCTCCACTGCTGATAGGAATGCAAACTTTGGAAATCAGTATGGTCGTTTCTCAGATAACTGATTATCCATTTACCTCAAGACCTAGCTATACAACTCCTGGACATACGTCCAAAGAATACTCTATACCACCACAAGGACACTTGCTCAACCATGCTAATCGTAGCTCTACTAGTAATACCCAGAAACTGGAAACAACCTAGATGTCCATCAGCTGAATAATGGATAAAGAAAATGTAGTACATTTACACAGTGGCATATTCTTCATCTGGTAAAAACAATGGCATCATGAAATTTGCCTGTAAATAGATAGAACTACAAAAGATCATCTTGAGTGAGGTAAAGCAGACCCAGAAAGTCAAGCATGGTATTCACTCACTTATAGGTAGATATGAGACACATGACAGATATGTAAACACATTTATTTATGATATATATTCTATTTGTTAAATTCTATAACCATCACAGAGAAGAAATTTTATTTGTCTTCTAGTTCTATAAGTTTATTTTTAAGAAATCAGGCATTATTTTTTAATTTGAGGGTTGTGACTTTACTGTCCTAGACAAAAAACGATTGGTTCGGTATTCCCATTGAAACCAAAGAACAGTGGCTAAAATTTGGATTAGAAGTCAAAAAGCTACTCCTTTATGAGATTAGCTCTCAGTGTCAAGGTATGGTGGTGTACACTTGTAATCCTAACATTACAGAGGTTGACAAAGGAGGATCTTAAGTTTCAGGAAAACCTAAGCTACATTGTGGGACTTGTTTAAAAATAATAATCCAAACTAAATCCCAAAGCAAACAAAAACCAAAAAAAAATCAGCAAAACCAAATAATAATAAAACATAGAACTTTTCCCAATATGTGCATGCCATATTATAGGCATGCCCAGTAGGCTTCTCTTAAAGAGTTTGCTTCAAGCACAGTATCTATCACACACAAGGGAACAGAAGTAGTAATAAGAATATGAAATAGAGTCATGGAAAATGAAATAATCATAATTATCTGTAATACATAGAAAGAAAAAGAGTAAAGGAATATAAGGAAGACAGAATCCTAGGAGAATGATCAGAACCTATATTTTTGATTATCTTACTTTGTCTTTTTTGACCTGCTTGGGGATTGAACCTAGAGACTTGTATGCACTGTTTATGTTCTCTATTCTTGACGCAGTAGCTTATTTCTAAAAAGATAATGCACTTACTCATTCTTTAGCACTTCTCTTTTGTCTTGAGTCATGAAGGACTATCATAGTCAGGGTTTGCCATAAGTGTTGAAAAGTAATCTGTTGAGAAGGAGTCACCATGCCCTACTTTTCTGGAAGCACATTATAATGCAATTTATTAGCTATGTGTGTTTAAGAAGTCATTTCAACTGTCTCTTCCCGTGTTCTCTCCCAGGAGCCCTCTCCCCTTCTCTTCCCAACTTGATCCTCCTGTTCCAGAACCCCCATACATCCATATTTATCCATTTTATTTCTCTTTCCTAATATGATCTATCTCTTACCTCTAGTACCTTACTCTATACCTACCCTCTTTGATTCTACAGATTGTAGTTTGAGGAACATTGAGTTCATAGGTAATATTGACATATAAGTGAATACATACCACATATGTCTTTATGGGTCTGGGATACCTCACACAAGAGGGAACCCCAAGGGAGAGGAGGCAGAAAGAGTGTAAGAGACAGAGGTGATGAAGTACATCAAGAAAACAATGCTGTCTAAATCAATATGAGCAAAGTTCATATGAACCCACAGAGACTGAAGTAGCATGCACAAGGCCTTCATGGGGATGTACCTGGTCTTTTGGCCTCCAGTTTAGTGTTTTTTATGTGTTTTCTGAGTGTGCAAATGAGTATGTCTCTAATTATATATATATATATATATATATATATATATATATATATATATATATATATATATATATAAAATTTTAATTAAGAAACGATTTTCTTTCCCTTTACGTACCAACCCATTTCCCCTCCCTTCTCTTCTCCTGCTCCCCCCACCTACCCCCATTTCACCTCCATCACCTCCTCACAGGGAGTAAGGCCTCCCTTGAGTAGTCAACACATGCTGTTATAGCATGTTGGGGCCGGACCTAATCCCTCCTCCCTGCCTCAAGGCTGAGTAAGGCATGGCACCATAGGGAATGGGCTCTAAAAGCCAGTTTGTGTACCTGAGGTAAGTCCTGGTCCCATTGTCAGGGGACACACAAACCCATCAAGCCACACAAATTTCACCCACATTAAAAGGGTCTAGTTGGTGCCATACAGGCTCCCTAGCTGTCAGTCCAGAGTTCATGAGCTCCCACTAGCTTGGGTCAGCTATTTCTGTGGTTTTTCCCATCATGATTCTGAACCTCCTTGCTCTTAAAATCCTTCCTCCCTCTCTTCAACTGAACTCCAGGATCTTGGCCAAGTGCTTGGCTGTGGGTCTCTGCATCTGCTTGCATCAGTCACTGGATGTAGGTTCTATGATGACAATTAGGGTAGACACCAATCTGAGTGCAGGGGAAGGCTAGTTCAAGAACCCTCTCCACCATTGCTGAGTCTAGCTGGGGACAATCTTGTGAGTTCCTGGGGTTTTCCCTAGCTGCAGATTTCTTCCCATCCCCTTAATGGTACACTCTGTCAAGATATCTCTTTCATTGCTCTCCCTTGTGGTTCTCACCTTTAATCCTAGCACTCCAGAGGCAGAGGAAGACAGATCTCTGTGAGTTCAAGGCCAGCCAGAGTGTATCTATGATTCTTATACCTTCTCAAGGCCCTTTTCCTTCTACTAGGTCATCCTGTCCAAATTTAACATGGCCGTTTTTGCTTTATCTTAGTATGTATTATTTTCTTATATATTTTTTAAAATGAATGAATGGATAAATGAATGAATGAATGAGTGAATGAAAACCTAGCCACTAGGGTAAAGGTTAACAACTGAATTGTCACTTATACCTGCTAGGAGAAAGAAAATCAGTTTTCTCTAATGGAGTAACACTGTGTATATCAACCACTCCAGGGCAGGCCTCATGTTCAGGAGTAGTTGACCAGCATATAATAGACCTTTATTTGTTTTCATTACTTTCATTTGGCTGTGGATTTTGGGATTTTTATCACCCACTCCAGGGCAGGTCTCATGTTCAGGAGTAGTTGGCCAACATATAGTGTACTCCCATTTGTTTTCTGTGCTTTTATTTGGCTACAGTTTGGTGTGGGTTTTGTTTGTTTTTCCTGTTTTGGTATTATCCTTTTTGTGTTCTTGGTTTGGGGGGACTTTGTTATTCTATTGGGTTTTTGGTCTTTTTTTTTTTTTAGAACATAATGTTGGGTGAGTACTTAGGGAGAAAGAATCTGGAAGGGAATAATATGACCAAAATATATTTAAATTTTAAAAATGTTTTAAATAATAAAATTATAATTAAAAGATGTACAAATTCAGCTTCCTATAAATATGTAAATAAAAGGAATATAAATATATACATTCCATTCAGATGACAAATAATGAAGTCCTTTTAACTGACAGTTGTACTGCATATTTTACACAAGCAATTTTAGGTAAACATGAATCATGTATATTTATATGTTTGTAAATATATTTCTCGAATTTTTTCATGGCTATAACTTCTTATGTATACTTATGATTTATTTGAATCATGCTTTTCAAATATATTCAAGCATATTGTGTTATAAATGAGTTGGGGGAGAGACTGAGTTGTACTATAATCAACAACTTCTGGCTGCAGTTATTTCCTTAGGATAAACAGGTCAAAATAAAGTCCCATTTTAAAGAATTTTTTCCTGTGAAATTTACACTAATATTTATGCTTTCTTTTTTACGCTGTCTAGCTGCATGTAAGAGTATTATTTCCTAGTAGTCATATGTCCATCATTAATGAACAATGATATTTAATTAAAAATGAACCATGGTACCATGAAAATTTGAATGGATTTTGTTATCTATAAAATGAAAATGAGTCATGCAACCACAAGGTAGATAAATAAAATTAATTTCTGGCTTCAATTTTAGTTTATTCAGTAACCAATATGCTAAGCTGATTTCTATATTATTAACTATATATTTTATTCTTTTTGTATCACCTATCTATACTGCCTTATAGTATTTATACTAATACAATGTTCTCAATTTTAATGTGAGAAATAATACATTAAACTATTAACCATTTGTCATGCTTGGGTTTGTTTCCTCCTGGGCTATAATTTGCCTTTCATTTTAAAATACCATTTAACAGACATACAATTTTTATCAATAAATAGTCACATACTTCTTTACTTTTAAGTTTTTCAGGAATATATGATTCTAAAATGGCATAAATCTCAAAGCGGGGAATGTTTTGGTTGTCCTCATTTCACAATAAGAAATAATATTGAAGGACATAAATCACATAACTTTCTCTAGTTTCACCTAATGAGATTTATTACCTATATTAATTGAAAAGGAAACAAAAACAATTGTTTTTGACAAAGTAATTCTGGTTTAAATTATATCATAAATTATCATCTCAAAATCACAAATCAGTTATATTAAACTCTTTATGAAACATGTCTGAGAATATGCCCCAAAAGATCAATATTTTCATCCTTCATAACATGAATAATTATATATATTATATATAAAAGTATTTGTTCTTGTATCAAGTTACTTAAGGTAAGTAAATAATAGGAAGCAAGACAGTAGCTAAACTAAATCATACAGAATTTGGCTGTCAAGGAAATCTGCATATGCCCTTGATATCAGTGAAGCCTTTTACAGTAGATCTGATAAAAGTTATTTTTTACTTGATTTTCCTTTCACCCATTATTTCCTCTGGGAAAGGCTTAGATGATGCAAGAGCATTACTGCAGACAGAATGACTCTTCTTACTGTAATGTTGTATTCATCACAAGTTAAAAAAGAAGCTTCAAAAATACTCTGGTAAACATTTGTTACAGAAGAGTCAGTGACATAATTAATCATGGTTGCATTTTTGGAGGTCTATTCAAAATACATTTATATGTCCACTTTGTATAATATGTATGACTTTGTCCATATGTATCACTCTGACAAATTTATTTTGGTAACTCCTAATAATAATGTCTTAGAGGATTCATACTGCATTTTATACACCCAAAATTAGCTAACTGAAAATGAAACCTATTGGAGAAGAAAGTAGAAATACGTATGTGTATATACATACATACAAACATACATACATACATATATATATACATACATATATACACACACACACATATGGACTTACATATATATGATGATAGCAAAAATACTTTCCATTTCTCACACAAATGTAGACAGAAGTTTCTGTCCTGTCAGCAACTCCCTATACCTACCTGGCAGCCACTTCTAAATTATTGACTCAGAGGCTTAATATTAATTATAAGTGTTTGGCTGATGGCTCATTCTTATTACTAACTAGTTATTACACTTAAATTAACCCATAATTCTCATCTATGTTTAGCCATGTGGCTTGGTACCTTTCCTCAGTCTGACATTCTCCTCTTGCTTCCTCTGCATCTAGCTCTGCCCTTCCTCTTCCCAGAATTCTCCTAGTCTGATTGTTCTGCTATACTTCCTGCCTGGCTACTGGAAAATCAGTATTTTATTAAACCAATCTGAATGACAAATCTTTACAGTGTACAAGAGCATTTTCCCACAGTACACAAGTTTAAGCACTACTTTTTTGGAATGTTAGATTTGAATAGAAAATAATTTAGACAGACTTTTTCTGTACTATCAATTTACTAGTTGATTACAACTTATAATGTTTAGTTTTGTGCTTGATTTAGAATTCTAGTCCTATATTTCTACCTACAAAATGAATTCATACTTTACTTTATATTCCACATAGCATATTTCCAAAACTATATATATATCAGATGTCCTAAAGTTGGTTGCTAGAATAACACAATTGTCCAAGTGTAATCATTGACAGATATGATATAGTTTTTACTGCTATTTCCCTTGTTTTATATCAATTTTCCAATGTTCACCAAACTTTTGTACACATTTATTGAAGAGTAAGCTGGTGTTGTTATGTGGGAAAATCCTATCTTTACTGTTAACACAATAACCTACAAAAATGTGAACTTAGTTTGTGTATTTTCTTCTCTCTGGCTCTTTGTGGGCCTGCAATCCAGCCCCTAAATAAATCATACACAGAGACTTATTCTTACTGGGCTTACCTTCGCTTGTTTCTTGTCAGCTTTTCTTAACTTAAATTACCCCATCTACCTTTTGCCTTTGGGCTTTTATCTTTCTCTATTTCTGTATACCTTTCCTTAGTTCTTTCTCTGTGGCTTGCTATGTAGCTGAGTGGCTGGCCCGTAGAATTTTCCTCTCCTATTTCTTGCTCCTCAATTCTCTCCTCTCAGATTTCTCCTCCTACTTATTCTCTCTGCATGCTAGCCCTGCCTATCCTTTCTCCTGCCTTGCTATTGGCCGTTCAGTTCTTTATTAGACCAATCAGGTCTTTTAAGTAGGCAGAATAAATACAGCTTCACAGAGTTAAACAAACGTAACACAAAAGAATGCAACACATCTTTGCATCATTAAACAAATGTTCCACAGCACAAACAAATGTAACACATCTTACAATAGTATTCTGCAACAAGTGTGGGTGCCCATTGTGGTGACAGATGTAGAGTTAATGTTACTTTGCATAAATATGTGATGAAATCCTAACGATAAAGTTATTCCTTTGGTATTTTTGTATTCACAGTTCTTAGAAGAAGGAGTTTTCTTATAACAAAACTCAGTTTTCTTTAAGAAAAGCTCAGTTTTCTTTGCTCATGTGCATATCACTATTAATGTGGATTCATATTTCAACCCAATGTCACTCTGACTTCAAATTCTATGAATTTATTTCCACAAAATCATGTTGAATATTAGAACCAGTATTTGGGAGGAAGAGCAAACCTTTTATAAAGGAGATAATGAACTATTGTTTCTAAGGTGAAGACAAGCAATCCTGAGTATGAATAGAGAAAAAGCATTTCAGATAAATAATTCACTGTAATTATAGCACTTTCAAAAACTCACATCTGTAGGCTGAGGTCCACAGAGCGATAATAGTTTCTTGGTGAAATAAGAATACTTAATTTACCTATAGCAGGATTTCTGAACTCCAGAACTATTGCCTTTTGTGCCTGATAACTTTTTGTGGAATCTATGCTATGAAGAACATAGCATCATATCCACTAATTGTGACAATCAGAATTTTCTTCAATTCTGCTAATGGGAAGGGGAAAAAAAACAGAAAAAAATTCCTTAGGCTTAGACCAATTCATTTAAAGTATAGAAACATATTTTGGAAGGCAGTGATGGAATTAAGTAGGAAGCACATGGATCTTTAAATCCTGCCTATATAAGGAATTATTTGATAAGATTTGCATTATCAATGGCAGGGGAACAGTTAAGAAACTCTGAGAACAGAACAAGGAGTAATTAAAGGAGTCCTGAACTAAATTATGACTTTAGAAAATGGAATGGAAGAAAGGTGAAACAAAAGTTTGCCAGTTAGATCTGGGGTTTGGATGGTTTTGAAAAGAGAAGCCACTTTAGAAAAAGGAAAACTGAATGATAAAATATGCCTAAGATGAAATACCAAGTAAGTATTTCTAGATCATGAACAAGATATTAATAAATGAGCAACATTTAGGTAATAAGCATCATGGGCAAAAATGAGAAGACACATATCATGAGATAAGATGCACAAGGAGATGACTATGTGAATTAAAATATGTTAGAATAGAGCCTGATGTCATGATTCAGGCCTATAATGCCAGTATTTAGGTAGAAAGCTGAGACAAGAGAATTTCAAGTTTGATACCAGCCTGGGTTACAGGGTAAGACTGTCTGAATAAGCAAATAAATAAATAAATAAATAAATAAATAAATAAATAAATAAAGTAAAATACTAGCATATGAAATTCCATACAGAAAGATAGAAAGTGACGTTTCAATAGACATTTATGGTAACAGAATCAGTAGCCCAAACTTTGATAAATATTCATTTAGGATTCAATATAGTTTTGGCTTCTGGAGTCATGGTGGTCTTCAGTAACTAAAACAAGATCAGTTTCAATGGCATATAAAAGAGTAGACTTGAATTGGTTGTAGGTGAATCTGCAGTCCAAATAATTTAACTATGAAGAGAGTACAGCACATTTCACTTCTGATTTCACAGTAATGCATTGGGAGTGGGAGACTGTAGCCCCATTGTCTGGCTGAAATCTGAATGAGCTTTAACAAACAGACATGGCAAGTGAAGTCTGAAAATAACTGAACCACTACACTTTATGCGAAAAAGTCTATGTAAGAACATCTCTGAGTTTGCTCATATTACCTTCAAAATTACAGTACACACTTGTTCAAAGGCAATGAAAACTACAGAAAACACTTAAAATAGAGAGTTATGTGGCCTAAAGGTGACATATCCACAGCATGACTTCATTGTGTTTTCAGGATATGAGAGTTTGGATGAAAAAGCATGCATTTTTGTATTTTCCTATTTATACCAAATAAATGAGCTTAAAAAAACATGAAAATGTTCTAGAAATGGCTATCAATAGAAGTTTGAGATTCTCATTTTTTTATAAGATAGTGTCCATTATGTCATATAGGAACTATTACATTAAAAGAGAGATTTACCAAGTAAAATACATTTCCTTGATTTATTAATATTAACTTTCAGAGTTCTGATTTACATGCATTAACTTCCAAGAATCAGGTACAGGGCTTTGATTTATACATCATGCATATAAAAGTTCTTATTAATGAATCCTAAATTTTAAAGTTGTGATTTAGTGTGTTAGTTTATAAATCTTAACTTTAAACTTCCAATTTAGTGCTATGATTTATGGGCACCAAGTTCCATGCTATTTATGAATCATAATGTTAAATTTCTGATTTAATACAATAGTTACTGTAAGAAGCATTAGTACAATAAAATGTGCAATTCCAAAGAGATAAAGATAAAACTGTTCAATTCCTATATTCAACACACTGTATATACTCTCAATTGTACCTCCACCCTCAGTGGTACATTTTTAACAGTAGAGTGAGATAAGGCTAGAGGAGATCACAATGGAGTTTTAATAAACCAAGATGAAAGAACTGTCTTCTCTTTTTATTAGACTAGTTTAGAGATCTTACATCCCTTACAGTTTAATAAGTAGCCAAAAGAATTAGAAATCCTCAGCCCTGCCTAAGATCACTGTCAGAATAAAATAGTCATTTTCTTAGTATAATAGATATACCTACAGGTTTGGCTAAAGTTGAGTAGAACATCTTTGAGACTAATTCTCTGATATACAACCTCCAAAGAAAATATTTGATCACAGTTATATATAAACACCCTACACACCCTCTACTTGCATTTCTTCTTCCTCATCAATCCACCAATCCTTCACCATTCAATATGATAGCAAGAAAATATATATATACCTTTGTGCACTTGCTATGTGGCTCTTTAGCCACAGGTGTTTTAAGTAAGAAACACATACTGGATTTTGATGGGGGAAATGCAATGTTTTCATTAACAATTTTATATCAACTACAAGTTGAAATTATAACAGTTTAGATCTATTGATTAAAAAATACACCATTAACCCTATTGATTTGTTGCTTAATGTAGTTACTAAAATATTAACATTATCCATGCAGTTTCCATTATTCTATTGATCACCATTGCTCTGATCCTTTCATTATCTTTTGAACAAAAGCATCTGTAACTTACAATCCCCTCCAAATTCTTCTGACACAGTGATGAAATCACAGTAAAAATTTATTAGTGTTTGCCCCAGAAAATCTTGACTCCTATTAAGAGAAAAATGCACCAGGGATAGATCCTGATCCCACTGCCAGGGGCCCTTCAAACAGACAAAGCTACACAACTGTCTCCTGTGTGCACAGGGTCTAGTCTGGTCCCATGAAGGCTCCACAGCTGTTGGACCAGTGCATGAACTGGCTTTTTTAAGCCCATTACCTGTGGTAGGAGGCCTTGTTTAGCCTTGATGCAGGGGGGAGGAGCTTGGTCCTGCCTCAACTAAATATACCAGGCTTGATCCTGCCCTGGACATCCCATCTGTACAAGTGGTGAGTTCCTGGGCTCAGCCTAGATCCCATCCCTGGGCACCAGCTATTCCAGGGAAGACCTACCCAACTTGGGCCCAGGTTCTGGCCATCGGGCAGGATCCCCTCCACCCCCACCAGAAAGGCTCCCATTCTCCAAGATCCCCAGCAAACCCTGCAATCTCCACGCCCTGCCCCTACGCCCATGCGTCCCAGACCCCATCCACTTCCTGAGACTTACAGACCAGCCCCCAACTCCCATCCTGCCCTGGACCTCCAATCTAGACAAGAGGTGAGTGCCTGGGCTCAGCCTAGATCCCATCCCTGGGCACCAGCCATTCCAGGGAAGACCTGCCCAACTTAGCCCCAGGTTCTGGCCATCAGGCAGGATCCCCTCCACCCCCACTGGGAAGGCTCCCCTTCTCCAAGACCCCTGGCAGAACCTGCAATCTCCATGCCCTGCCCCCACGCCCATCTGCCCAAGACCCCAGCCACTTCCTGAGACTTAGAGACTAGCCCCCAGTTTCCATCCCACCCTGGAGCTCTCATCTGGACAAGAGAGAGAGGTTTCCCGAATCTGTCAGCTCTGTCTGGACCAAGAGCACTGATAAGACCAAGAACGAATCCATAAGGAGATGGGCAGACATCAAGGCAGAAGTACATACAACAAAATGAAGAGCGATACAGCATCACCAGAACTTAGCCCTCCTCCAACAGCTAGACCTGAACGTCAAAAAATGAAAGAAGCAGAAGAAACCAGCCTTATGAATAACATCGTGAAGAAAGTAGAGGCCTATACAGAAGGAATCACAAATAAAATTGAGGAAAAGACAAACAAAAAATGGGAAGAATGCTATAAAAAACTAGAGGAAAGGACAAATAAAGCAGAGAAAACAATAAATCCCTGAAAGAAAACAATAAAGCCCTGAAAGAAAATCATGAAAAAGCAATGAAACAGATAAAGGAAACAGTCCAAGACCTGAAAAGAGAAATAGAAAAAATGAAGAAGACACAGAGGGAATGATGGAAATAGAAAATATGAGTAAATGAATGGGAACTTCAGATGCAAGTATAACGAACAGAATGCAAGAGACAGAAGAGAGCATCTCTGGTGTTGAAGATACAGTAGAAGAAATAGATTCATCAGTCAAAGAAAACACTAAAGCCAAAAAAGTCATGACCCAAAATGTCCAAGAAATTTGCGACACCATGAAAAGACCAAACCTATGAATAATAGGGATAGAGGAAGGAGAAGAATACCAATTCAAAGGCACAGAAAATATATTCAACAAGATCATAGAAGAAAACTGTCCCAACTTAAAGAAGGAAATGCCCATGAAGATACAAAAAGCCTATAGAATACCAAACAGACTAGTCCCCCCAAAAAAGTCCCCTTGTGACATAATAATTAAAGAACTAAGCATACAGAATAAAGAAAGAATATTAAAAGCAGCAAAGGAAAAAGGCCAAGTGACTTATAAAGGCAAACACATCAGAATAACACCCGATTTCTTAATGGAGACTTTGAAAGCCAGAAGGATCTGGACAGATGTAATGCAGACACTAAGAAACCATGGTGCCAGCCTAGACTAATATACCCAGCAAAACTTTCAATCATCATACATGGAGTGAACAAGACATTCCAAGACAAAGCCAGATTTAAACAATACTCATCCACAAACCCAGCCCTACAGAAGCACTAGAAGGAAAATTCCAACCTAAGGAAGTCAGATACACCCTCGAAAACACAGGCAATAGATAATGCCACAGGAGTAAACCCCAAAGAAGAGAAGTACACACACACTACCACCAAAAAATAACAGGAATGAACAATCACTGGTCATTAATATCCCTTAATAGCAATGGACTTAATTCACCTATAAAAAATATAGGTTTACAGAATGGATACAAAAGCAGGACCCATCTTTCTGCTTCATACAAGAAACACACCTCAAATTCAAAGATAGACACTACCTAAGAATAAAAGGCTGGGAAAAGACTTTCCAATCAAATGGTCTTAAGAAACAAGTGGGTGTAGCCACCCTAATATCCAGGAAAATAGACTTCAAACTAAAATCAATCAAAAGAGATCAAGAAGGGCATTACATACTCATCACAGGAAAGATCCACCAAGATGAAGTTTCAATTCTGAACATTTATGCCCCAAACACAAGGGCACCCACATATGTAAAAGAAACATTACTAAAGCTTAAACCACATATAAAGCCCCACACATTAATAGTGGGAGACCTCAACACCCCACTTTCACCACTGGACAGATCTCCCAAATCAAAACATAACAGAGAAATAAAGGACTTAACTGATGTCATGACTCCAATGGACTTAATCGATATCTACAGAACATTCCATCCTAACAAAAAAGAATATACCTTCTTCTCAGCACCCCATGGAACCTTCTCTAAAATCGACCACATACTTGGCCACAAAGCAAATCTCAACAGATACAAAAATATTGGAATAACCTCCTGAGTTCTATAAGACCACTATAGTTTAAAGTTAGATTTCAACAACAACAAAAACTACAGAAAACCTACAATGTCATGGAAACTGAATAATGCTCAACTGAATCACCAATGGGTTAAGGAAGAAACAAAGAAAGGAATTAAAGACTTCCTAGAGATCAATGAAAATGAAGACACCACATACCCAAACTTATGGGACACTATGAAAGCAGTACTAAGAGGGAAATTCATAGCACTAAATGCCCACATAAAGAAGTTGAAGAAGTCTCACACTAGTGATTTAACAGCACATCTGAAAGCTCTAGAACAAGAAGAAGCAAAGTCTCCCAGGAAGAATAGATGCCAGGAAATTATCAAAGTGAGAGCTGAAGTCAATAAAATAGAAACAAAGAGAACAACACAAAAAAATAATGAAACAAAGAGTTGGTTCTTTGAGAAAATCAACAAGATAGACAAGCCCTTATCCAAACTAACCAAAAGACAGAGAGTGAGCATCCAGATTAACAAAATCAGAAATGAAAAGGAGGACATAACAACAGACATTGAGGAAATCTAGAGAATCATCAGGTCATAATTCAAAAACCTCTACTCCACATAACTGGAAAATCTAAAAGAAATGGATAATTTTGTGGATAGGTACCACATATCTAAGTTAAATCAAGACCAGATAAACTATTTAAATAGGCCAGTAACTCCTAAGGAAATAGAATCAGTCATTAAAAGTCTCCCAACCAAAAAAAGCCCAGGACCAGATGGTTTCAGCACAGAATTCTACCAGATCTTCAAAGAAGAGTTAATACCAATACTCTTTAAATTGTTCCACACAATAGAAACAGAAGGAACATTACCAAACTCCTTCTATGAGGCTACAATTACCCTGATTCCTAAACCAAACAAGGATGCAACAAAGAAAGAGAACTATAGGCTGATCTCCCTCATGAACATTGATGCAAAAATACTCAATAAAATACTGGCAAACATACTCCAAGAAGACATCAAAACAATTATCCACCATGATCAAGTAGGCTTCATCCCAGGGATGCAAGGGTGGTTCCGCATACGCAAGTCCGTCAATGTAATACACCATATAAACAAACTCAAAGAAAAAAACCACATGATCATCTCACTAGATGCAGAAAAGGCATTTGACAAAATCCAACACCTCTTCATGATAAAGGTCTTGGAGCGATCAGGAATACAGGGAACATACCTAAACATAATAAAGGCAATTTACAGCAAGCTAACATCCAACAACACATTAAATGGAGAGAAACTCAAAGCAATTCCACTAAAATCAGGAACAAGGCAAGGCTGTCTGCTCTCCCCATACTTACTCAATATAGTACTTGAAGTTCTAGCCAGAGCAATAAGACAACAGAAGGAGATTAAGGGGATACAAATTGGAAAGGAAGAAGTCAAGCTTTCCCTATTTGCAGATGACTTGATAGTATACTTGAGTGACCCCAAAGATTTCACCAAGGAACTGGTACAGCTTATAAACACCTTCAGCAACATAGCAGGATAGAAGATCAACTCAAAAAAATCAGTAGCTTTCCTATATACAATGGACAAAGGCTGAGAAGAAAATCAGAGATACATCACCCTTTGCAATAGCCACAAATGATATAAAATACCTTGGTGTAACACTAACCAAGTAAGTGAAGGAACTATATGACAAGAACTTTAAGTTCCTGAAAAAAGAAATTGAAGAAGATGTCACAAAATGGAAAGATCTCCCATGATCATAAATAGGCAGGATTATCATAGTAAAAACGGCAATCTTACCAAAAGCAATCTACAGATTCAATGAAATCTCCATCAAAATACCAACAAAATTCTTTCACAGATCTGGAAAGAATAATACTCAATTTCATATGGAAAAACAAAAAACCCAGGATAGCCAAAAGAATCCTGTACAATAATACAACCTCTGGAGGCATCACTATCCCTGACTTCAAGCTCTACTACAGAGCTACAGTAATAAAAACAGCTTGGTACTGGCATAAAAACTGACATGTGGACCAATGGCATCGAGTTGAAGACCGTGACATTAACCCGCACACCTATGAACATATAATTTTTGACAAAGAAGCCACAACTGTACAATGGAAAAAAGAAAGCATCTTCAACAAATGGTGCTGGCATAACTGGATATCAACATGTAGAAGGCTGCAAATAGATCCATATCTATCACTGTGCACAAAACTTAAGTCCAAGTGGATCAAAGACGTCAACATAAATCCAGCTACTCTGAACCTGCTAGAAGAGAAAGTAGGAAGTAGTCTTGAATGCATTGGCATAGGAGATCACTTCCTAAATATAACACCAGTAGCACAGACACTGAGAGAAACAATCAATCAAATGGGACCTCTTGAAACTGAGAAGCTTTTGTAGAGCAAAGGATATGGTCAACAAGGCAAAGCGGCAGCCTACAGAATGGGAAAAGGTCTTCACCAACCCCACACCTGACAGAGGAGTGATATCCAGAATATATAAAGAACTCAAGAAATTAAACATCAAAATGCCCAACTTTCCTATTAAGAAATGGGCTATAGAACTAAACAGAATTCTCAACAGAAGAAACTCAAATGGCTGAAAGACATTTAAGGAATTGCTCAACATCCCTAATTATCAGGGAAATGCAAATCAAAACGACTCTGAGATACCACCTTACACCTGTCAGAATGGCTAAGATCAAAAACACTGAAGACACCTTATGCTGTCGAAGATGTGGAGCTAGGGGAACTCTCCTCCACTGCTGGTGGGAATGCAAGCTTGTACAAACACTTTGGAAATCAATATGGTGCTTTCTTAGAAAATTGGGACTCAATCTCCCCCAAGATCCAGCTATACCACTCTTGGGCATATACCCAAGGAATGCTCAATCATACCACAAGAGCACTTGCTCAGCAATGTTCATATCAGCATTGTTTGTAATAGCCAGAACCTGGAAATAACCTAGATGTCCTTCCACTGAAGAATGGATAAATAAAATGTGGTATATATACACAATGGAATACTACTCAGCAGAGAAAAACAATGACATCATGAGGTTTACAGGCAAATGGATGGATCTAGAAAAAAAATCATCCTGAGTGAGGTAATCCAGACTCAGAAAGACAAACATGGTATGTACTCACTCATAGGAGGATACTAGATGTAAAACAAAGATGACTAGACTGCTACTCACAACTCCAGGGAGGCTACCTAGAAAACAGGACCTCGAGAAAGACACAGGGATCACCCAATGACAGAGTAATGGATGAGATCTACATGAACAACCTGGATGTGAGTCTGGGTAATGAAGGGCAAGGGTCGAGGGAAAGAGAGCTTAGGGGAGCGGGAGATCCCAGCTGAATCAAGAACAGAGAGGGATAACAAGGAATAAGAGACCATGATAAATGAAGACCCCATGAGAATAGGAAGAAGCAAAGTGCTAGAGAGGCCCACAGAAATCCACAAAGGTACCCCCACAATAGACTACTGGCAATGGTCGAGAGACAGCCCGAACTGACCTACTCTGGTGATAGGATGGCCAAACACACTAATTGTCGTGCTAGAAACCCCATCTAATGACTGAGGGAACCGGATGCAGAGATCCTCGGCCAGGCCCCAGGTGGAGCTCCAGGTGTCCAATTGGTGAGAAAGAGGAGGGTTTGTATGAGCGAGAACAGTTGAGACCAAGGTTGGATAAAGCACAGGGACAAATAGCCAAACGAATGGAAACACATGAGCTATGAACCAATAGCTGAGGAGCCCCCATTGGATCAGGCCCTCTGGATAAGTAAGACAGTTGATTAGCTTAATCTGTTTGGGAGGCATCCAGGCAGTGGGACCGGGTCCTGTACTCAGTGCATGAGTTGGCTGTTTGAAACCTGGAGTCTTATACAGGGACACTTGGCTCAGCCTGGGAGGAGGGGACTGGACCTGCCTGGACTGAATCTACCAGGTTGAACTCAATCCTCAGGGGAGTCTTTGCCCTACAGGAGATGGAAATGGGGGGTGAGCTGGGGGAAGGCAGGGGGTTGCGGGAGGGGGGAGAACAAGGGAATCTGTGGCTGATATGTAAAATTAAATTAAATTATAAAAAAAAGATGGAAGGAAGAAGGCTAGAGGATTGCTCTCACCAAGAAACACCCCTGCACTTGCCGCATTCATTAGAGTAAAGCATAATGTTTATGTTTACAGTAGAACCATGAAAGAAGATGTTTGTGACATCTGAGTAAATTAAAATGTATAAGTAATTTTCCAAATGGTTTTATAAAGACCTAATCCTCTTGTGTGAACTCTAACTTGGGATTATATTTAAACATAAATAGCTGTAACATAAACGAGCCCAGAATCCTCAAATTTTTGAGAGTGTTTTAAGCTTTCAGCAGGGAGCACCCACAAGTTAAGAGTTAAATAAGTCAGAGTCCAATCCTGTAATACAGCATCACATGTGGACATTTTAGATTTTTACGAGAACTTCTGGGGCTAGTGGATACATGACTTTACACATAAAAGTCATAAATAAGACTTAGAATATCCCACGGATGTCACAAAACAGCTCAGTGAGCTTTCTGGCAAATGTTTCTGATAATTATACAATCATAAACAATTAAAAAAGTATCCTCTAAATTTTTTCAATAATAAAAAAAAATACCAGGCTTTGCTGATTCTCCATGGGAGGCCTTTCAGAGGAAAGGATGGCAGATAGGTCGTGGGAGAAGACTTGGGGGAGCGGGAGGAAGGATGAGAGGCAGATCTGTGGTTGATATGTAAAATGAATAAAAAACATCTTAAATAAAAAGAGAGAAATATGAAGCTTAGATTAAAACTTTTTTTCCTTCCCAGACAGGTTAAAATTTCTAAAAATCTTTGAAAAATCATGGTTTACTGACCACTACTTATGGCATGAACACTTTATACATTGCTGTCTCTTCAAATTCTTTCACTGAATTCTCACCTCATCTCTATAATGTGAATACTGTTGGTGCAATTGTTGCTACAACATGGACTCTGAAGCGTAGATATGCAGTATTATCAAGATTGCACATTGCCTGAATTAACAGTCAACGTTAGACTCTGTTTTCTAAATCCCATAGATTAACCAGCCGTTCAAGGAAGACATTTGGAGTCTGCAGCTGTGAGCTGTGCCCTAACTTGTTTTCTAAAAGGGGATATGTTAAGTAGAAATGTCAGACTCTTAGTCCAAACCCCTTACTTTATACGTTGCATTCTTGTCTTTCTTTTTTACTAAAGATATGTTAGGAAAATCAGCCAAAATGTTTTGAGATAGTGGTGGATTTATCAGGCTAGCTAACCAGTCATGTGGAGCTCCAAAATCAAATTCCAAATAGATTCTGTGGAAAATAAAGAAGACAAAATTCTCAGAATAAGATGCAACTCATTTCTTCCTGTTTTCTTAGCAGAAATGGCCATTTGTGGTCTCATTAGGCTATCTATTTAATGAGAAGACAGCGTCTGTCATAAGTAATGGTAGTCTTTCTAGTCATTCTGTACACACTTTTGAAGAGCAGGCTAGAAGATGACACCTGCATACGTTTAATTTCATGCATCTTTTAACAACCACAATAATTCTTCCTTGCTTTACTACAAGTCCAATAGCAAAGTCAAACATTACTTTGAATGTTTCATTCTCAAGAGATAATGTAGATTTCAAAGAAATTCACTATTATATTCAATAATGGCATACTTGGAATTGGAGGGTGGATGCAGTTGGAAATTTGAATCTGAGCCATAAATTCACCTTTGCGTTTATCAAAGGAAAAAAAATATTGCCCTGAGATGAAGCAACAAGCCCCCCCCCACAAAAAAAACTAATGAAACCAGTTATTGCTAAATACTAATGAATAGTGACTTTTCTTTCTTTCTTTTTTTTTCTTTTTGCTTAGGATAAGTTTTAAACTCTCCTAACAAAATAAAGATGAAATTCAATGCCATATATATGTTTGAAGCAGTGGGGAGGGTCTGAGTCCTGCCTCAACTGAATGTACCAGGCTTTGTTGTCCCCCCCATGGGAGAACTTACCTTGTTGGAGGAGGGGATGAGGGGTGGGCTGGGAGAGGGGTTAGGTGGGGCAGAGGGTGGGAGGAGGGGGGAGAGGGGGATCTGTGGTTGGTATGTAAAATGAACAAAAAAATTAAAAAATAATTTTAAAAATGTAAGGAACTGATAGGTATTGTAGCTAATGTCTTTTATTTAGCTAAAGATAAATTGTCAGCAAACTAGGATTATGCTGACATTTAGTATCATCTGAGTTAGAATACCTACAGCAGTTACCACATAAAAATTCATTTGTCAGATGTATTGAAATAGCTCTTCTTTTCATGCTAGCTAGCTCAAAAGCACTATATAACAGTGAGTTCTGGCCTTTTATTCAGACATTATTAGGGATAATTCCAGGACTAATGATTTCACTGTCACAGAAAGCATCAATTAGAGCAAGAAAAAAATTAAATGTATGTAAACAGCACCCTAAATTTCATTTTTGCATGCATGTTTTATCAAGTGACACACATATGGAAAACAGATCGGGAACAAGAGAATAATTGTTTGGTGAAATAAATGCCAATTTTAACTATACCACTCACAGAGGAAACACAAGAAACTAATGAGCATATGCCACTTCTTTTAATCTAAATGACAATTTTTAACTATATATATATATGGAGCTACAGAGCTTGCTCAGCAGTTAGGACCACTTAATAGTCTTACAGAAAGCCTGGGTTTATTTCCCACTACTTACATGACACTCACAGCCATCAATACTTCTAGTTCCAGGGGATCTGGTGTCAATGTAATGTTTCCACAGGCTTCTGGATGTGTGTTGGGCCAAAAACCCACAGAGAAACACACATCCACATGAAATTATAAATAATAAACATTTTTAAAATTAATATATGTGTGATTTATGTTAGGATCTTAGATATGAATTCTTTCTTTACTTTAACTTTTTTTCATTTATTTTACAGTCAGACCTCAGTTTCCCCTCCTTCCTCTCCTCCAAGTACTCCCCTCCCCTTGACTCCTCCATCTTCACTCAGAAGGGGGCAGGCCTCCCATGCACTTGAACAAAGCATGGCACATCAAGTTGAGGCAGGACTGAGCTCCTCCCGTTGCTTCAAGGTTGGGTAACAGGTTCCCAAAGCCAGCTGTGCACTAGTGACAGGTTCTGATCTCACTGCTAGGAGCCTTACAAATAGACCAAGCTGCACAACTGTCACACACTTGCAGAGGGCCTAGGTCAGTCCCATGCAGGCTCCATAACTGTTGGTTTAGAGTCCCTGAGCTCCTAAGAGCTCAGTTCCGCTATCTCTGTGTGTTTCCCGAAATGACCCCCCTGGCTCATACAATCCCTTTTCCATTTCTTCAGCAAGACTCCCGTAGCTCAGCCCAGTGCTTGGCTGTGGATCTTTGCATCTGCTTCCATCAGCTACTGGATAGAGTATCTCTGATGACAATTAGGGTAGTCATCAATCTTATTACAGTAGATGGCCAGTTCAGGCATGCTCTCCATTATTGCTAGGAGTCAGTCTTAGCTGGGGTTATCCTTCTGATTTCCTGGGGGCTCCCCTGGTGCCAGATTTCTCCCTACCTCCAAAATGCCCCACATCAAGACATTTTTTTCCTTACTCTCCCTTACAAGCCCCCTCCAACCCACAACCATCCCGGCAACCTGCTCCCTCAAGATCCCATCCCTCTGCATAGCCCAGTCCACCACCCTCAATTTACTCAGGATATCTCTTCTATTTCTCCTTCCCAGGGAAATCCATGCATCCCTCTCTGAGTCCTCCTTGTTATCTAGCCTCTCTGAAACTGTGGATTGTAGGTTCAATATCCTATATTTTACTCTTAATGTCTACTTATGAGTGAGTACATACCATGTTTTTCTTTCTGTATCTGGCTTACCTCACTCAGAATATTTTTTTTCTATTTCAATCCATTTGCCTGCAAATTTCATGAGTTCATTCTTTTTTTACAGATGAGTAATACTCAGTGTGTAAATGTACCATATTTTCATTATCCATTCTTTGGTTGAGGGGCATCTAGGTTATTTCCAGGTTCTGGCTATTACAAATAATGCTGCTATAAACATAGTTGAACAAGTGTCCTTGCAGTATGATTGAGCATCCTTTGGGTATATGCTCCAGACTGGTATAGCTGGGTCTTGAGTTAGATTGATTTCCACTTTTTGGGAAACCCCGATACTGATTTCCGAAGTGGCTGCACAAGTTTTCACTCCCACCAGCAGTGGAGAAATGTTCCCCTTACTCTACATCCTCCCCAACATAAGCTGTCATCAGTGTTTTTGATCTTAGCCATTCTGACAGGTATAAGATGGTATTTCAGAGTCATTTTCATTTTCATTTTCCTGATGACTAAGTACATTGAGCAATTGCTTAAATGCCTTTTGGCCATTTGAGATTCTTCTTTTGAGAATTCTCTGTTTAGATCTGTACCCTATTTTTAAATTGGATTATTTGTTATTTTGATAACTAGTTTCTTGAGTTCTTCATATATTTTGGAAATCAGCCCTCTGTCAGATGTGGGGTTAGTGAAGATCTTTTCGCACTCTGTAGGCTGTTGTTTTGTCATATTGACAGTGTCTTTTGCCTTACAGAAGCTTCTCAGTTTCATGAGGTTCTATTCATTAATTGTCGATCTCTGTCTATGTTACTGG
Source organism: Peromyscus eremicus (assembly GCF_949786415.1). Taxonomy (NCBI): domain Eukaryota; kingdom Metazoa; phylum Chordata; class Mammalia; order Rodentia; family Cricetidae; genus Peromyscus; species Peromyscus eremicus. The sequence continues at coordinate 44,647,582 of NC_081439.1, forward strand.
TGTTATAGTCAGGAAGTAGTCTTCTGTGCCAAAGTGTTCAAGGCTACTTCCCACTTTCTCTTCTATGAGGTTCAGTATAACTGGCTTTATGTTGAGGTCTTTGAACCACATGGACTTGAGTTTTGTGCATAGCTATAGATATGGATCTATTTGCATTCTTCTATATGCAGACATCCAGTTATGCCAGCACCATTTATTGAAGATGCTTTCTTTTATTTCAATTGTACAATTTTGGCTTTTTTGTCAAAAATTAGGTGTTCATAGGTATGTGGATTTATGTCAGCAACTTTGATTGGATTCCATTGATCCATGTGTATGTTTTTATGCCAATATCAAGCTATTTTTATTATTATATCTCTATAGTAGAGTTTGAAGTCAGGAATGGTGATGACTCTGGAAGTTCCTTTATTGTACAAGATTGTTTTGGCTATCTTGATTTTTTAATTTTTCCATATGAAGTTGAGTATTGTTCTTTCGAGTTCTGTGTTGGGATTTTGATGGGGACTGTGGTGAATCTGTAAATTTCTTTTGGTAAAATTACCATTTTTTACTGTTAATCCTACCTATTCATGTGCATGGGTGGAGAGATGGCTCAGCTATTAGAGGCTAAGCTCACAACCAAAAGTATAAGAGATATGAACTCTTAGTATGTGCTGAAAAAATGAACACTAAACAATGTGGGGATAATAGATCAAGATGCTTTATTGAGATTACATTTCACTTACTTACGTATATGCCAATCATCATCTCTATCCAATTCATACAGATTCTAAAATCCTTTTATTTTTTCTTCTACATTGAAAAGTATCATTGCAAATCTACCAACTCTTTGCAGTACTCACCTGAAAATGCAAGAGGATATTCTGGAAGTATCTTGGGCAAAAATATCATACACATATTTTATATATATATATACCATACAAATATCACATTATACTTTAAAAATATTCACTTTTGATGCCTCTGTTATTCCATAATTAGTATAGTGTAATTCGATGACCGCATTGATCATATACTCACTATGACATTTTCTTTGACACAATGTTCCAGGAGAATGTGGGGTAAACTGAATTTTTTCTAGTTGTAAGTAAAAACACTTCTCAAAAGAGTCTTTAAAAGTCACACATCTCTGTCAGACCTATTATTCTTTGTTTGCATGGGTTTCTTTCAGCCTTGGTCTCAACATGAAAAGTTACTAGAACAAAGTCATTAGAATTCCTCTAGAGATTGTCAGTCAGTAAAAGCATATTTTTTTGTGAACCAATGAGATTTCAGAGTTTTTTTATTATACTGAAACACTTTAGCAACATAGTTTTCAATAAAAATTAAGTGTGAAGTGTCAGTCTATGAATAACTGTTGAGTTAGCATAGTCAAACTATTTCATCAGATGGCTAGAATTAGAACATAGACTTTTCCTATAAGTCGTATTTCCTTTCCTTCAGCATATGAAAACATGAATATATACATATACATATATATGGTAATTGATAGTAAAACATTGCTATCTCTTGGCAATTTTCAAATAATTAATAACATAACAAATACCTACTTATGTATCTATCAGGTATTTGATTCTAAACCTTATAAAACTAATTCACAAAGGAAGAAATTGCATTAGGGATTTCCATGTTAACTTTTGAAGAATGATGGCAGCTGTTGACAGACAGAATTTATGAATATATTTTTAAATGTAGAAACAAGTAGGACTACAATTCTTGCAGATTACATCTATTCTAGACTTACAAGCCCCATGGATATTCAGAGAGCAAATTACATGTTGGATCATGCTAAAATACATTCGAACAAGTAATTCCTACAGTATTAAGACACCTTTGAATTTTTTTAAGAGTATTTTTCAAGTTCTAAGGAAGCTGTTATAAATTAGATTCAATTTCACAGGCCTAAAAGTTGCATGCTGAGGATTTTTCTTGGCTCAGCAACAGTCTTGATTAAAAAGCTATGTTAAGGACAATTTTGCTAAAATTTCACCGGATGAAACTACTTATGAAAAACTATAATATGAGACTATATTAACTAATGTGGTCAGGATAAACTTCTAAGTTATGGTTAAGGATTTTGAACATAAAAAATAACATTACTGAAAACTCTTAAAATATAAAGTGGATAGTTTTTATTCCTTCTCACAGAAATTCCAATTATATTATATTCTAAATAAATATTGATTTGCTTCTCAGAAATCATCAATTTCTGTTATTTGTGGTTATTAAACTCCCCACTTGATATTTCTTTAAAAATGCTTACAGTGTATTGATGTATGTTGGAATTTATGCATAGCTTTGAATTAAATCTCACAATTTTTCGTCTTTGCCACTTTATAAGAAGAAAACTGATTCAGTCCATCATTTTACTACAACTATTCCTAGCATCAAGCAGAAAGTAACTCTGGCTAGATTCACCAATAAAGGATAATAAGCTAGAAGTTGACATAGGAGCTTATAGCAAAACCAAAGTATAAAGAGAACCTCTAGAAAGAATCAACTTAATCAACATGTGCACTTCAGTTAATGAAGCTCAAATCACAACTTATTTTCTGATTTAGCAGTTTGGGGGTTTATTTTGTCCCAAGATTATCTAGGAATAAGCAAAAGGCTGATGTCAAAAACTACACCCAAGGTGAGCAAGCAAGAAGTTTTCATAGACAAGAAAGTCACTGGAAGCTGAAGCAGGCAGTTAGCACAAGAAATGTCGACTTCAAATTCTTTAATATAGGTCTTCTTTGATGGAAGTTACTTCTTTTGATTCTAACAAAATTAAACTTTTGATCAACAGTTTGAATAATAGGAAATCTCTACACTTTTAGACTCAAATAAGAACAATTTAATAGATAGCAAAAACATAGAAAATCAGTGAACTTATGGAAGCTTGGTGAGCTTTGAAAGCCTCAATGGTACCCAAGGACAAGAAGAGATGTTGAATGCCTTCACATTCTAGAAGTCCAATGTGCTTTGGCCATGATGCTGTGGAAGGCCATGTTGATGTCCCCGGTCAGTTTTACCTCCAGAGGCCATGTTGAGTCCATGGTCTGTTCTGCAACCTGAGACCATGTTGATGTTTGTGGTCTGTGTTACAGGAGAGGACATGTGGATATCTGTGACCTGAGCTGCTGTCAGAGGCCATGTTGGCATCTGTGATCCATGTAAAGGCCATTTGGTTGTTTGTGGTCCATGTAGAGGCTATGTGGAAGTCCATTGTCCTTAATGTTGCCAAAGATCACGTGGATGTCCATGGTTTGTACTCTTTGACTGCAGACTCATAATTAAGAGTGAGAGACAATAAAAGCTTCTGTGACCCCCCCCCCCAAAAAAAAAGAAAGAAACACTCCAGACAGGAAGCTATTAAAGAAAGGTTTTAAAAATCAGGATGCTAAAGTGCAGCTCTTCACTGTTGATGGCTTCTGGTGGGGTTGGGGGTGGGACAGGACTCATGTATAAAGAGTTGGTCTCTTGGAGTTTGATCACACTCCAATGAGTATATGAGAAACACAAATTGGACTTGGTGTGTTTTTCCTTGTTTGAAGAGGGCACAAGAGTGAGAGGGTGGATCTGGGAGGGAAGAAAAGTGTGTGTGATGGGGTGTATTGTATGAAATTCCCAAATAATCAATAAAATTGGTATGTTAAAATAAAAGAGAGAATGTTGAAAACAGCGTGGTCTGGCAGAGATGGCTAACTGACTAAGAGGATCTTGTTCACAAATTCAGAAACAATGTTCCCCTATGCCCTTTGCTAGGATTTCATTTTGTCTGTTTGCTGTCATAATCATCTGACAGAACAGTGTGGAGGAAACATAACTTTCTATGACTTGGATAAAAGGTCTTTCAACCTCAATCCTGGGTGTATACCTTGAAGTACTCTTTAACCTAGCTCCAGTCCTCTCAGCCACGGGTTTGGAGTAGCTTTGTCTTTTCAGGTTTAATAAAAACAACAACAACAACAACAACAACAACAACAAAAAGTGCTTTAATGGGGAAACCCACAGGGACAGCTGAACTGAGCTCTTGGGAGCTCGGGAACTCTGGACCAACAGTTAGGGAGCCTGCATGGGATGTACCTAAGCCCTTGCTCAGCTTTGATGCAGGGGGAGGAGCTTGGTCCTATCTAAACTTGATGTGTCATGCATGGGAGGTCTGCCCCTTTCTGAATGGAGATGGAGGAGGAGTGTATTGGGGTGGGGGTAGATGGGAGTCAGGGGGAGTGAATGGGTAGAGAGGAGGGAGGAGAAACTGAGATAGGTATGTAAAACAAATTTTAAAAATGTTAATTAAATAAAAATTTTTTTGAAAATGAAAGAAACGTGCTTCTGTGCCCACCAAGGCATGCCCATTATTTTTGCATGTTTCATAATCTAGTAAAATCATAATTTTAATTGAAAATATATGTTTAAAAGAAAGTGTTTGGTGATCCTTCTTTGATAAACGGATCTGACACTTTTCAAAAAACCTTGCTTGCCCTTCAAAAAAGAAAATAAAGGAAAGAAATAACCTGATAAATAATTCAAAATAATTATTTTAAAGAAAGTCAGTAAGATCGAATAAAACACAGATAAACAGCAAAATGAGATCAAGACAACAATGCATGCAATAAATGTTTAATGAGAAAACAGAAACTGTTAAAAATAACAAATTCTGGGGTTTAAGAAAGCAGTGACAAAATTAAAAAATTCAGCAGAGGGCTTCACCTGCAAATTCAATCATACAGAAGAAAGGATAATTGAATTTGACTACAGGTCATGTGAAATTAGCTAGTTAAAGAAACAAAAAGGAAATAAAAGAAAAAAAAGGAAGAATGCCTATGAGGCTTAGCACTTCCGACTCAAAAAATATGTGTGTGTCATAGGCATTCCAGGAGAAAATACAGACAAAAGCCTGTTTGAAGAGATAATGGCTCAGTTTCCCCACTATTAGGCAGGATAGGGACATCCAGATTGACAAAGCTCAAAGATCAACCTCCCAAAACTCTGAGACATATTAGAACATGAACTCCAAAAAGTTGCATTTAAAAAAAAAAATAAAAGAGGAGAAAAAGAATTGATCACATGCATAGGAACCTTCATGAGATTTTACAACAGATTTTCCATTGGAAAATTTGTAGAACAAGAAAATAAAATGAAATCCCTAAAACAATGACAAAATATCAGACAACTTACTAAATGTATCTTACAAGAAATAATTAAGGAGGATGCTCAAGTTCAAATGAAAAGACAACAATTACATGCAAATACAGAAACATAATTCTCAGTGGTTATGGTAAATATATGCACAAACTAACATTATTTTTATAGCTTAATGATGGTCCATAAATTGCTTTTAAACATATAAGTTAAACATAAAATGTGCTCAAAATAATTAGAACTAAATTAGTCTGCACACCCACAATATAAAATGTTCATGGTGTGATATCCGTAAATGGTTGATTAGAGATCCCTACCATGCTTCCACCTGCAAAAGGAAGAACACAACAGAAGTCCTGTTATTTCACTAAAATGTTTGAAGATGAACACCAGAGTAAATGGAAATGCAGCAGAGATGTTGCAGAGCAACGGAGAAAACAGATGGCAGTATTATAAGGAAGAAAGTTAAGCATGCCACATCTGTAGTTCCATCTGTTTCTTTTTCTTTGAAAAGGATTTATTATTTTTAATGATGTGGGGGAGTATGTGAACAGGAGTGCAGGTACCCTCAGAGGTCGAGAGAGGTTATCATATCCAAACTCCAGTCTTCTTCAGAAGCAGTACACTAACTGAGTCATTTATCTCTGGCTGCAATTGTCACTTCTCTTGTGATCAACCACAAGTTAACAAAGACTGCATAAAGGATAAATGAAGGTAAGTAAGAGGTTCTAAGTAAGTCTTACTAACATGATACAAACCGGATTACATTTGTTGCTTGAAGAAACCTGGAGTCCCCGTAGACACTGGTTCTAATTTTTTTTGGAGGGGTGTGGGCTCGTGAAAGAACAGTCTTTAATAAATCACTATACAAGTGGGTTTGCTGATCCATCAGGGCTGCAGGACAAGGAGCCTTTTTTCTTCTAGCAGCTCCACTTGAAGCAAGGTTTATAAGCACAAAAATCACAACCATCTGTACCAAGTTACAGTTACATTTTTCACCAATCAGGAGTCAATGATTAGGGGTTTTCTTTGTGTGTTCCGTTATTGTCAACCGACAGAATGTTCAACCAATCAGATTCATTTGTCCACAGCTGGGGTCTGTTTTGATGTCTGGTGGCCCATGTCCACCAAAGGCCACACTGATGCCCAGGGTCGAGGCGGCAACCTATGACCATGTTGGTGTTAGAGAACTGTGCTGCCACCGAGGTCATGCCAATTTGAGTGGCCAGCACTGTCACCTGGGGCCATGGTGTGATCCAGGCCAGGGCTGCTTCCGAGGGCCATGTCTGAGTCTTTGGTCCTACTGCAGACAGGGTCTGTTTTGATGTCTGTGGCTCCTGATACAATTAAAAGCTATGCTAATGCCTGGAGTCTGGGCCACCACCTGGGGCCATGTTGGTGTCCAGGGGCCATGCCAATTTGAGTTTCCAGCACTGTTATCTGGGGCCCTAGTGCCATCTGGGCCAAGGCTGCTGCTGAGGGCCATGTCTGGGCCCATGGTATGTCTGCAGCTGGGATCAGTGGTCATGTCCATGTCCAGTGTTAGCACCGGGGGTCATAGGAAGAACACATGTGGAAATCTGAGGGCTGCCCTGAGCCAGCCCTGCCCTTCACTCCTCCTGGGAAAACTGGCCCTGTCTCTCCAAGGATACTACTGCAGGAGAGCTGGCTCCACCCCTCAGGAGAGGACACCAGCCCACACTCAGCAAAGATGGCTCCACCCTTCAACATGGGTGTAAAACTCACCTAGGTAGCACACTAGAGCTACCAGCTCTGATGGTGAAAGAGCAGCAGTGCTTACCGAGCCCCTTCTTCTGTCATGTGGTGGGATAGGTGCGGGAAAGATGCCCTCTATTGGTGAAATTATTAAGGCCACTCCACGTAGTTAAAAGGGAGATTTATTTAATGGCGTAACTTACAAATAAAGGGATAGGTAGGTTGTGGGTTCTGTGAAAGATGCAGCGCAGTCCGGTGGTGTTCTCTGGAGAACTCTCCTTGGTCTACCTCTAGTGTCCACGGTCCAAGAAGGAAGAGAAGTGGTGCGACCATATCTCAGGTCTTCAGGGTCCTCCCTTGGCCCCGCCTTGTAGGTGTGACAGTTACCTACGTCTCAATGGGGGTTGGAACTTCCAGAACAAAGCTGGAATGGCTACCCACTACAGCCCTCCCCCCTCTGCCCCTTGCTACATGTAGCAAGTGAGAGAACTGGCCCTGGGATCACAAGAATGAATGACATAGCCCTGCCTCTCACCAGCTGCAACACACAAGAGAGCAGGTCCTGCACCCCACCTGGATAGCACACTAGAGATGATACCCTGTTTTCTGGGGCTTAGGTGAGTTAGCACTGAGGGCATGAGAACAGGAAAGCTAATCCTGTAACAATAGTTCCCCAAAACATAATGCCTGTTTCTAATAACAAAACCTGTTCCTAACAACAACAACAACAAAAAGTCAGATGAATCTCATTGATTGACTGTTTCTAACAACACTGATTTCAATTTGAAGAGGTGCTGGATTAACACACAACAGAATATCTTGGAGAAACAACCTACATTTTCTCTCCACTCAGTCCCTAGATAAACAGTGGTGTCTTGAAACCCTGTCAGTCTGGGTTTATGTCAAGTTGTCAGGTGGCCATCTTTATCACTTCATTGTTTGCAGTAAGAAGCTAAGCTACCAGGAATCCCTGCCCATTTTTCTTCTGCCATAGGAAACAGCTGGTTGAATGATCAACATCATCTGACCACTCATGAACAGTAGAATCAGTGAAGTCCCTATTTTAAACTGACTGTCTCGTTTTGGGTCCAGAGAAACAGATACACAGCTCTAGAATCCACATATCAACACAAAAAAAGAAGTTTAGCACCATCCTTTGAGCTGAAAGACCAACTTATAACTTTGAGAATCAGACAAGTAAACCAAGGAAACTTTCAGTAAACTCTTCCTGCTAATTAATGACCTAAAGAATCAAGTGAACATTTTCTCTGAGGTGCATGGCTCATTGAAGTACCCATAAAAAAATACCACCCCTTTCTCCCTGGCTTCTCAGTCTTAAGAAGAAGTTTCAAAGCTCACACCAAGCACACTGGCCTCATAAGACCATGTGAAGCTACAGCGTGCTTCTTGGACAAGGACAAATATACCAATGGAGTATATCAGAATGGCTTAACTCCTATGCAGCTCAGAGCCACTGAGAGATAAGACCCTGTCCCCTCTATGAGATAGAGTGCACTGTACATATCAAGGCTTACAAAATGTGTCTTACTCAAGTAGAACACTGAAAGTATTCAAGTGCCAGCTTTGTCTTGCCTATACAGGAACAGAAAAGGTTGCACCCCTGTACAATCCATAGAAACTGGGATGGATGGGAGGTACACATCTGCAGGTAGATATAGCCAAAACATGTAAGTAACCACATAATATAGGTTCATGTTCACCATTGAAGTAACCTCCAAAACACCTGTAGCACAGTCAAAGTGATACTTACAACTCATTACAGTTAAAGAAACTACACTGTTCTAAAGCATTTTGCCCAAATGGTATCTAAGCACAAGCCAACATGATCTTGCACATCTGTCAGTCTCTGATAGGTACAATGAAATGTGCTCACTAGAAGGAAGAGGTAAAGAGTCTCTCAGTAGTTATACACAGCATGGGGGTTTAGTCATGCTGATAGCTTACTCAACTGGAACCATAGAAAACAACACTAAGAGAAAGCCTTTTAGCACAAAACTTATCCTATAAAAATTGGTACATGCAATGATCTATCACAAGCTCACAATAAGCATGAGAAGCAACATAACATGACTACTACAGAGGAATGTATAACTCTGTAGCAGTATTTCCTCCATCCCTAAGAAAGAAAATTTATGAATTATTCTAAGAGGAATTCACAATAGTGATTTTTAGAACAGTTTATGTGATATCAAAGAATAAAGTTATTTCTTGAAATTATGAAGATAATTTATGATCTGAATGAGGAATTCAACAAAGCAGAGATAATGAAAAAGAACCATATAGAAACCCTGATGATAAGAAATTTAATAACAGAAATAAAAACACACTTTTGCAGTTGTGTTCAATCTATAGTCTATGTGCCATATATAGCTGAGAATAGCCATGAATATGATACAACACAAAAGTGTAAACTTAAAGTATTTTGAAACTTTTGTGATATTTTTTTCTTAACTCAATTGTGTAATTTTCAAGCATGAACTCTATAAATGGTAATATCATGTGCAATACCAAAATGTTGAAGGGGCTGGAGATACATGTCAGTGGTTAAGAGCACTTGGTGTGCTTACAGTGGTCTGGGTTCAATTCCCAGTACACACAGGATGGCTTACAACCACTTATACCTCCATTTCCTAGGGATCCATTGCCCTCTTCTGGCCTCCACAGGTACTGCAAACATATGGTGCTCAGGCATATGTACAAACAAAACACTCTTATACATTCAATATGTAAATTTTTCCAAAAATGTAAATTTTTCTAAAAATGTCAGACACTGGACATGTCTAGTAAAGTTACAATGACAGATTAAATCAAACATCAGAAATAATTTCTAAGTTTATATACAGCTATTTTGAAAAACTGCAGTCATGAAAAAATAAAGAAAACCACCAAACAAACAAAATGGCATAAAGGAAATGTTCATATTGTGACTATTCCAAAAGATAAAAAAGGAAATTAACAAAGCACAAACCATCTCAGTTAAATGGTAGCTTTGGCTATCTACGCCAAAAGTTGTAACCCCAACTTTTGACAGAAAGATTGGAGGTTCAACACCATTTGTAACTACATAGCAAGTTAAAGATCAACTCTATGAGACCCTACATTATGAAAGAGGTAGGAAGAAAAGAAAAAATACATTTGATCAATAAAATTCCCTCCATCCAAGGAAAATAGCAATTTCACCATTAAAAGGGCAATCTGAGTTCTAATGACAGCAATTGATGTGCCAAGTCATATAACAGAGAATCCTCATTAGACTCACTGCAAACCTCTCCATAATAACTTGGTAGACTAAAAGATGATAGAATGATATTTTCAGTATCTGAGAACAAGAAAAAATAAATAAAGGCTTGCAAACCAAGAATACTACATCAAGGCTGCTCCAGAAATTAGGGAGAAATAAATTCCTCTTTAAAACAAGTATAAACAGGGAAATAAATAACCATCAGACCATCTTAATAAGGTTTTGTGGCAGCTGTCACAATGTTGATGTTTAAGAAGAACCAGATTGCCATCTATGAACTCTTTTTTATGGAAGGAGTGATGGTTGCCAAGAAGGATGCCCAAACACCCTGATCTAGCAGACAAGAATGCGCCCAAGCCTTCATGTAATGAAGACCTTGCAGTCTCTGAAGCCCAAAGGTCCAGAGGGTGAGCGACCTGCAAGATTCTCAAGAGGGGAGGCAGACAGAGGCAACTACAGAAGGAGTACTGTGTCCCCTGGTGCTGACAAGAAAGCTGAGGCCTAGGCTGGCTCAGTGACTGAATTCCAGTGTAGAGGTGGCTTTGGTCATGGATTTGGTCAGCCACCTCAGTGAAGTTGGAGATATGCTTGCTGTATTGAGTAAACTTTTAAGAAAAAAATGTGAAAAAAAAACCTCCAAGGTTTTATATTAGAAAAGAGCCAATGGAACCAGTAAGATGGTTCAAAGAATAAATGTGCTTGATCCAAATCCTGACGATCTAAATTTGATTACAGACACTCTCATGATGAAGAGAGACCTGACTATCACCATATGTTAACCTCTAACTACACTGGAGCTAGGTCACATGTACTCCCACATTGAACACACACAGAAGAACACACACACACACACACAAATTTTAAAAAGGAAAGAGAAGATCACAACCACAACTACTAGTTTGCTAAAGTGAAAACCCACTAGAAGAATAGGTACGTGAGAGTGAAACAGAATCAAACATTAATACAAAAAATTCCACCAAATCATGACAACAAATGCAGAAGAAAGAAGCAGATATATAAAACAACAGGAAAAATATCAAAATGTGGGTGGGAGAAATAGCTTGGTACTTGTGAGCATTTGTTGCTCTTGCAGAAGACTTGAGTTCTGCTCCCAGAACTCATATATTGATTCACAACCACACCTAACTCCAGTTCTAGAGGATCTTATGCCCCCTTCTTAACGCCTCAGGTACCAGCTGTGCCCTTGGTGCACATACACCCATGCCAGTAAAAAAACTCATATGCATAAAATAAATACATTTAAAACTTAAAAATAGTAACATGAATTTTATTTAAATAGTAATAACAACTTTCAGAAAACAAATGTATAATATTGGTGAAGTTATTAAGGCCACTCCACATAGTTAAAAGGGAGTTATTATTTATTTATTTAGTGGCGTAACTTACAAATGAAGGGATAGGTAGGTTGCAGGGTCTGGGGAAGATGTAGCACAGTCTGGTGGTGTTCTCTGGAGAACTTGGCTCGGTCTACCTCTAGTGTCCAGGGTCCAGGAACCAAGAGAGCCGGCCCATCTGGATCCCGGGTCTTCAGGGTCCTCTCTTGGCCCCGCCTTGTAGGCATGACCGTTACTGAAGCCTAAATGGGGGTTGGAACTTCCAGATCAAAGCTGGAATGGCTACCCACTACAGTATAAGATGCCAAACATGATTTAAAAATGGATGAATAAATTTTAAAAAAAGACTCAGTGACATGCTGCCCATGAAACAATTCATTTTCTCGGTAAAGCACATATCATCTGAAAGTAAAGAGAAGGAAAAATATATACCATGCAACTGAGAAACGAATGTAGATCATTGTTTTTTCCTTACATTGCAAAAACAGATTTTAAGTTAAAAAAAGCTGGAGATTGCATTAAAATCACAAAGAGTGAACACTTTTGAATGTATCTGCATTCATGTTGGAGTAACTAATTGTCCACAACAAAACTATTACATCTAATAGAAAAATGAAACTCAAATACAATAATATTTGGTTGCTTTAACACCTTAGTCATGTTTATCAATGGACTGACAATACAAGCCAAAACCAATAAATAAATAAATAAACAGACAAATAAATATAACAATGAAACATTAGAGTTAAATTGTACTAGAGAACTAATGTACCTTAGCAGTTATTTACAAAAGTATTTCATAAAACATCTGTAGATTACAGCAGGACTTGTGTGAAAAGTGGAGAAGGGGGAAAAGGAAAGCAAATATCACTTAATCATAAAACATTGAAATTCTTGCCATTTGGGAGAAAATGCCAGATACTACAGGACGAATTCTCTCTAATCTCACATTTATGGAATATCTAAAAATGTTTAATTCAAAGAAGCAAACTATACAGTGGTCCTTAATAGGAGAGGCAATCAACAAATGCTGGTAAAATAATTTTACTTTTTCAATTAAAGTAAATTTGAAGAGCTAATGTAAAATATGGTACCTTCAGTTGGAAATTTTATGAAAGCAGATTTTTTTATTTTATAATTTAATTTAATTTTACATATCAGCCACGGATTCCCTTGTCCTCCCCCCTCCCGCCCCCCTTTCCCCCAGCCTACCCCTCCATTTCCATCTCCTCCAGGGCAAAGCCTCCCCTGAGGATTGAGTTCAACCTGGTAGATTCCGTCCAGGAAGGTCCAGTCCCCTCCTCCCAGGCCGAGCCAACTGTCCCTGTATAAGCCCCAGGTTTCAAACAGCCAACTCATGCACTGAGTACAGGACCCAGTCTAACTGCCTGGATGCCTCTCAAACGGATCGAGCTAATCAACTGTCTTACTTATCCAGACGGCCTGATCCAGTTGGGGGCTCCTCAGCTATTAATTCATAGCTCATGTGTTTCCATTCGTTTGGCTATTTGTCCCTGTGCTTTGTTCAACCTTGGTCTCAACAATTCTCGCTCATACAAACCCTCCTCTTTTTCGCCAATTGGACTCCTGGAGCTCCACCCGGGGCCTAGCCATGGATCTCTGCATCCGGTTCCCTCAGTCATTGGATGGGGTTTCTAGCACAACAATTAGGGTGTTTGGCCATCCTATCACCAGAGTAGGTCAGTTCGGGCTGTCTCTCGACCATTGTCAGTAGTCTATTTTGGGGGTATCTTTGTGGATTTCTGTGGACTTCTCTAGCACTTTGCTTCTTCCTATTCTCATGGGGTCTTCATTTATCATGGTCTCTTTTTGCTTGTTATCCCTCTCTGTTCTTGATCCAGCTGGGATCTCCCACTCCCCTAAGCTCTCTTTCCCTGGACCCTTGCCCGTCATTACCTCCACTCACGTCCATGTTGTTCATGTAGATCTCATCCATTTCTCTGTCATTGGGCAATCCCTGTGTCTGAAAGCAGATTTTAAATGTTCATATTACTAAAATTATACCGATAAGGACTTTGAAAGGGCTCAGAGAATAACAGTGTTTGGAACCTGTGCTGTATTCCCAAAACCCATGGTGGAAGAAGAGAACCAACTCCTGAAGTGGTCCTTTGACCTCCTCCTGTGTACTGTGGCTTGGCTGTGAGCACTCATAGTCACAGACCACACAAACATAGTAATAATAATAATAATAATAATATAATAATAACACATTTAATTTAAATTTAAATGACAATTAAGTAAGGTGGAAGATATTAGCTAGTTCAATCACAATCATTTTACAATGTATTTATGAAATCATCACAATAAATACCTTAAATACAAATTCTGTCAATTATATCTCAATAAAGGTGGAAAAGAAAATTAGTAGATAATATCAGAAGTTTATTTGGAATTATGAAATACACCTTTAAAGTAGATAAGAAATAATGTGTTTTCTCCCTTTCCCTGTGTAGTGGGAATGGGCTTGTAGGCTCATATATTTCAATGCTTGCTTCCTAGTTGGAGGAGCTGTTTTGGAAGGATTAGGTCATGTGGGCCTGCTGGAGGAAGCAAGTTACTGGGATGGGCTTTGGGGCTTCAAAAGCCCTCACTTGCCCAGTTTCTCTCTTCTCCCTGCCTGTAAAGAAGATGGAAGCCACTTCTCTAACAACACAGCAGCCTGCCTGCTGCCATCTTTCCAGCCATGTTAATAATGGACTCATCCCCTGAAACTGCAAGCAAGCCCCCAGTAAAAAGCTTTCTTTTGTAAGTTGACTTGGTCATGGTGTCTCTTTACAGCACTAAATAAGTAATTAAGAGATTCCCCCTTTTTTTCTTTCTGTTGCCCTTCTCGTTCACATCATTCTTTTCTACTCTTCCTATTTTATATTTATAAATGTAACATACTTTAGTTGGTTTTCTGTTGTCATGATAAACACCAAGGGAGGAATAAGTTTGTTTTAGCTTACACTTCCAGGTAACTATCCATCACTAGGAAGTCAGGACAAGAATTCAAGCAGAAACTAAATCAACAATCATGTAGAAATACTGCTTCATGGCTTGTTCTCCAGCTTGCTACTAGCTGGATTTTTTCACCTTTTTTTTTAATTGAAATAGAATTACATCACTTTTTCCCTTCTCCTTCCTCCCTCCAGCCTCTCTTAGCAACACTCCTTGCTCAAACCCTTTTCATGTCTCCCAACTTTTAAATGGCTAGTCTTGCCGGGCGGTGGTGGCGCACGCCTTTAATCCCAGCACTCGGGAGGCAGAGCCAGGTGGATCTCTGTGAGTTCGAGGCCAGCCTGGGCTACCAAGTGAGTTCCAGGAGAGGCACAAAGCTACACAGAGAAACCCTGTCTCGAAAAACCAAAAAAAATAAAAAAATAAAAATAAATAAATAAATAGCTAGTCTTTTTTCTTTATTACTATTGAACAGATATATATGCCAATTATATTTCAATAAAAGTGGAAAATAAAATTAATAGGTAATATCAGAAGTTTATTTGAAATTATAAAATATACTTTTTAGGTAAAGAAGAAAGCATACGTTTTCTTTCTTCTTCCATGTGGTTGTTTGAATGGGAATGGCCCCCATAGCCTCATATATTTGAATGTTTGGTCCCTAGTTGTAAAAAATGTTTTAGAATGATAGGTTAGGTACACACACACACACACACACACACAGAGAGAGAGAGAGAGAGAGAGAGAGAGAGAGAGACAGAGAGAGAGACAGAGAGAGAGACAGAGAGAGAGACAGAGAGAGAGACAGAGAGAGAGACAGAGAGAGAGAAGGAGAGAGAGGGAGAGAGAGGGAGAGAGAGAGAGAGAGAGAGAGAGAGAGAGAGAGAGAGAGAGAGAGAGAGATTGTTCAAGCTGTTTTTCACCTGTACCTGTATCAAGTGAGTGCAATCTCAAGTCATCATAAAAAGACTGTATCTGCACACAGATCACTTTCTTAAGTCTCGCTGTTCTACCTAATCTGAAATCTCCCTCTCTCATGTTGTTGCAGTCTCAGGATGCTTTATTCGTAAAAAATGCACCTAATATGATAATTTAAAATAACAATAGTAAGAGGATTTTCTTTTTCTTTTGTTGTTTTTAAAGCTGTAGTGGAAAGTTTAGGCTGATAATTTGTACTATTAGTAAATTATTTCTACCAATCTGGCTCATCTAGATTCATCCCATTGATCTTAGTGGAGCGTCCATGATAGGTGAATTAATAAACATTTGCTTCTATGGAAAAGAATGATATAGAATTTATCTACCTAAAAACAATTTATAAAAATAAGAGCCAACAAGGCTTGCTTGGCTTTTATTCTCTCCTCCAGCTTTTGCCATGGATACAGTTGCTTAGGGAAGGAATGGAATTTGTCATGGAAGGAAATAATTAGTCTGGTTAACATTTTTTTTAATCAGTTGGCTCTGTTTTAGCAAAGTGATGGATTGTTTATAACCATCAAGTACTTCTAAGCTTGTTGGAATTTCACAAAATTAATGAACAACTCATTAGACTGGAATTTTAAGCTGATGAATTGGTTTGTCTTTAAGCTATTAAAATATTAGAACAGATAAATATTTATTGACATGGAAAGACACTTATGATGTACTTTTAAGGAATACATCAAGCTATTCCATTTAAGCTTATGCTTACTTTTGTTCTCTACTAAAATCATGTGGAAATGGTTATCTAAATAGGAAATGTTAAAGTGGTAGTATTCAGTTTAGGAAGCAAGGGATGCCATGAATGAGTGAAGTCCTGAATGAATGTGTATTTCCACATGGGCACAGCCATGTCAGAGACTCCAAGGCCAATGACCCATGGGAAATTTGCAAAATTGTTACCCAAAAGGGATAGGCTCAAGAGCGATACCAAAGCTTTTCTTGGGGGTTCAATATGAGTATTTATGAACTACTGATCAGTGTATGCAAAAACTAGCAATTGTGGCTTCCTCCTTCTGGATGTTTATAGCCCTAGACTGAGCACCTACAGAGACCTCCAACAAGACTAGCTAGCCCCTCTCCCCATGCTGTACCTAATAAATATGCCAAGGTTTGGGATTGTGGTGGAGGAAGTCAGAGAACCCCGCCTTATCCCAGCTTTATTGTATGTGTCTCTGTGTGTCTTTCTTTTCTTCATTCCCTTGAAGCCTTTAGCCTGGATTCTGGGGCCCAAGCAGAACGGGTCATTGCAAGTGGTGGTTGGACAGGGACTTGGATGTGGACACCTGAGATACAGGGAACTCACGTTCACACTTGCATCCAGTCAGATGAGAGAATGCTCCCAGAGAAACACACCAAAAGAAAAGTAAAAGATAAAGTAAAAGATAAAGTTAAAAAAAAAATGAAAGGAGTGAAATTATATCACCAGGTGTAAAACATTGTACAAAGATAATCTGGAGGTAGGCAGTTATCTGTCAGTGCTTTGAAGGAAACTTTGAGGAAGCACAAAAGTAGAGTTAAAAACATTATGGCATAATCACTTCTTAGATTATGTTCAAGAGACATGCCTCTGGTTTCCAGACAAAGATACAGTAAGTTTAGCTACTTGGAGGAAAAAATGAAGAAATGTTAAGAGATAGCTATATGGCTGAAGGACCTGATCAGATTACAATTTTCATTTTCAGTTTATGGAATCTAATATGTGATTCTATAGATTCATGGCCATTTCTTCAAAGGAGGGCAGAGTCTATAGAATTGGATCCTCAGGGAGTCCAGACTTTTATTCCTTGACCCACAGAGTACAAAGAAATAACCCACACTCTTGAAGAAGAACTGATGCCTTCTCCCCAAGAAACAGTCACAGATGTGTTGGGGTGGGACATGGCTGCAGGCCAGACAGAGCCCCTGGGGATTATGGAGACAGAGAGGTGAAATTCACAGATCAGACATGCCCTGGCTTGCCTGATGCCTCAGACAATGATACTGAGGAAAGTGAACACAGGTTTGATGTCAGTCACTCAAGCCACAGTAAAAGTACAAATTGGGTTGGGATCACAGCCAGATGTAAGAAGAAATACTCTCACTCCATTATAGCAAATCTTGTTT
This sequence comes from Peromyscus eremicus, assembly GCF_949786415.1. NCBI lineage: Eukaryota > Metazoa > Chordata > Mammalia > Rodentia > Cricetidae > Peromyscus > Peromyscus eremicus. The sequence continues at coordinate 44,665,090 of NC_081439.1, forward strand.
ATTTATGGTGAGAGGAGTCCAAGTGTTTATGAATGGCTGATTGTAGCTAGAGTTTTCCTGCCTAGCCCACAGTCAGGGCAAATCTCTCTCACCCGCGAGTCCCACAGCCACTCAGACCCAACCAAGTAAACACAGAGACTTATATTGGTTACAAACTGTATGGCCATGGCAGGCTTCTTACTAACTGTTCTTATAGCTTAAATTAATCCATTTCTATTAATCTATACCTTGCCACATGGCTCGTGGCTTACCGGAATCTTCCCATGCGGCTTGTCATGGTGGCGGCTGGCAGTGTCTCTCTCACCCAGCTTCCTGTTCTCTCAATTCTCCTCTCTGTTAGTCCCGCCTATACTTCCTGCCTGGCCACTGGCCAATCAGTGATTTATTTATTGACCAATCAGCAACACATTTAACACACAGACCATCCCACAGCACTTCCCCTTTTCTTTTCTTAAAAAGGAAGGTTTTAACCTTTACACATCTCCAAAGTCAGCTTGGTATATTTGGGAATTTGGGCGTAGCTTCTCTTACTACTTCCTGCTGGAGAGGGGCGCTGTATCTTATGGGGACACAAAGAAAATTTTAGGATTATGGAATAGTCCATGAGGCTGTATTGTCTGAGCCAGTTGCCTTGAAACCATTCTGGATGTTGGATCATCTGGGCCATGGTGTCATCAGAGACCTTTCAGGGGGTCTTGGCTGGTCAAACCTGATGTATCTTAAGCTGGAACAAATCCATAGCCTCTGGCTTTCTGTGGAAACAAAAGCAAAGCCTCCTTTCCAAAGCAACATATCCTTACATCCAAATTTTGAAGTCAAGGTACCTTTAAGATATACATTTTGGCATAACTCAACAGCTTTTGTAATCAAATGTTTTTCTTCAGTTACGAATATCAAAGAGAACATAATCCAGATTCTCTGTGTGGTAGCCATCCTTACGTGGCTTATTTTTTATATTAGCTTGAGCCTATTGCTTTAAACTGCAGCCTTCTAAGCCTGAAATGGCGCTGGCGCTATGGCTGCTGGCTCCGCCCACTTCAGCTTCCCAACATGGTGGTGGTACATTTTCCGCCAGCTCTGGGAGCCATCAACTCTCAGAAATAGTGGGTCTATGCTTCTATCAAAGCAGCGTGTAGCCCAGAAACCTCTTTTTTTTGTTGTTTTGTACTAGCAAAGGCTAAATCCACCATACAAACAGCTTAATTTGCCACTTGCAGAGGCCTCATTCCCGCCATACTGCAGATCAAGCATGCACGCCAGGAACCCGCCATAGTAGCTCAAACACGCAGGCTGCCACTAGCTTAAAAGAGATAACTAGGAGCTGTTTTTAGCTCCATTTTAGAATCTTTTTTCTCAGTTTTTAGGTGGAAACTCTGGCCACCACGTTGAACGCCATTTGTAGCTAGAGTTTTCCTGACTGCCCCACAGTCAGGGCAAATCTCTCTCACCCGCCAGTCCCACAGCCACTCAGACCCAACCAAGTAAACACAGAGACTTATATTGGTTACAAACTGTATGGCCATGGCAGGCTTCTTACTAACTGTTCTTATAGCTTAAATTAATCCATTTCTATTAATCTATACCTTGCCACATGGCTCGTGGCTTACCGGCATCTTCACATGCGGCTTGTCATGGTGGCAGCTGGCAGTGTCTCTCTCACCCAGCTTCCTGTTCTCTCAATTCTCCTCTCTATTAGTCCCGCCTATACTTCCTGCCTGGCCACTGGCCAATCAGTGATTTATTTATTGACCAATCTGCAACACATTTAACATACAGACCATCCCACAGCAGCTGATCAGTGTATACAAAGACTAGCACCTGAGGCTTCTTCTTCTCTAATGTTTATAGCCTGAGACTGCTTGCCTAAAAAGACCTCCTACTAAAACTAGCTAACCTCTCTCCCTGTACTATATCTAATAGGTATCTGGGTTGTGGTGGTAGGGTTACAGAATCTCATCTGATCTGAGCTTCATTCTACGTGTGTCTATGAGTCTGTCTTTTCTTCATTCCCTCAAAGATCCTAACCAGGATTCGAGGACCCAAGCTACTTGGGATGGAAGAATTCAGGGGTCAAAAAAAATTTGTGTAATTTCTCACACTGGGTGTAGCAGTGCTTGCCTTTAATCTCACATTGGGAGGCAGAGGCAAGAAGATCTCTCTGAGTTCAAGGCTAGGGTGGTCTACAGAGTGAGTTCCAGAACAGTCAGAGCTACACAGAGAAACCCTGTCTTAAAAACAAAACAACACAAACAAAGAAAACCTTTTATAATTTATGAAGATTCGACAGCTCTTAGATGTAGTAGACAAAATTATGTTATAGAGCAACAGGAACCTGAGCCCAACCACTAGTTTGGGTAAAAGAAGGATTTTTAGGCATGACTTTAGAGTTTGAAATAAACAAAGTGTATGTCATTCTCCAACTGACATGTATAGAGAACAACAATATTTCACTCACTGGGACAGTGGGCATAGTACTGAGGACAATTTGTAGGAATTCTCACAATGTCAATGGCAAGTTTCTTCAGCAATCTAAACACATACACACATATACACATACCTGTAGGAGACAAGAAGAAACTATTTTATTTAGTAGCTACTTCCATATTTCCTTAGAATTCTGGCCAAATACAATGTATTCAAGGTCAAAGTTGTTGAATATAGAGGTGAAGTTCTATGAGGGAGTATTAACAAAAAGAAAATCATAGCCTCAATGAAGCTTTGGGAATGTTTTCAGTGGTATTTATTTATTAAGTACTAAAAATTAGCTGTACAGCAATGTAGTATAACTACATGTATAAGACAAAATATAAGCAGAAAATTGTTGAAATTATTTTTTCTCCTTTATCTAGCACTCCAACTTTTGGATATTCACATCTAATTTCTTATAAAGTTTATCTTTGATTTGAAAGATAACTAGGGTGAAAATGTCAATATAAAGCAAGTAAACATGAATTCAAATGGTTATACTTAAGTAATTGACAAAGTTGCAACAGCACAGAGAGATTTAACACATCCTTTATTTAGACTTTATAAATCAGTAGACTGGTTGGTCAAATTTAACGAACTCAAAGATACAGTAAAATACAAGCTTGCCATCACAGAAGTCCATATAATTAAAGACTGACTAAGGATGTTTTCTCAGAAATCAGAGGGAAAGTTTAATAAGATGCAGATGATAGATCAAAATGTAAGAAACTCAAAGGACAGCTCCAGAAAATATTATGTATAACAAGGACTATATAGAAAAAAAGCAAAGTCATCCAAAATAAAACAAAAAAGAGAAAAATTTCACAAGCATAAGAAAATGGAGTATCAAATGGAAGAGAATTCCTAAGAACAAGAAAAAAATAATAGCTACAGTTTTGAGCTCTTAATTAAGATTAACAAAACTTTTATGATGATTTGTTATAGCAGTAATCAAATACAAAAATAGAAGATAAAATTAAGAAAACCACAATTTTGGTAGAGTACTTAAAGCTTAATGTTTTGAAAGATCAAGCAATACAGAAACACAGGAAATTATGAACATGATAAATAATGGATACAACAGGATGTTAATTGGAACTACTCAATGTGAGTGCCAACGTGAGTGGCAAAAATGACTCCAGAGAGCTCAGAAAGAAGGGACTAAAAAGTAACTGAATTCCTTGCAGCGTCTCATTCCCATGGAGTAAGTAAAAGGAAAATTTGAATAACCATTTGAGGATTTTTTTAAAGAGATTTGTTAATGTCCTATTCTGCCCCAGTGTGCTTTATCAGGGAAAAGTGATGGGCAATATAAGACAGAGATACTTTCTGAACTACCTTTAAGGAATCTTCTGGGAAAGCAAAGGGAACTTCAGCAGAAATATTGTGTCAGAGAATGAGAAATATATTAAATTGTCAGCAGTGAAAAGGTATTAAAAAAACTTCAAGAGATTTTCTTTTGCTAAGTGATTCTCTTTGTGTCAAACTACAAAATATACGGACTTCCTAAAAATAAACAAACAAACAAAAAAAAAACTACACTTAAGTATTTGTCATAGCCAGAAGAAACCAATGACAGACACATGGTGCAATAATACTCCTACACTGCATCTTAATCCTGGAAATAAAACAGAACAAATGCACTAAACAGGGTGCTGGCAAATAAATAAATAAGCAGTGAAAATCAAGTTGGCTTTGGTATATGTATAATTGTATAAAGGAAAAAAGAAACCTCTGTACTCTCTGTTACTGCATTTTAACTTTTAGTAAACAAAAGATTCAGATATACAAATATGAAACCAAAAACTACATTGACATTTAAGAGACTTCTTTTTTTTTCAATTAACAATTTAAAAAGTTACACAAACCAAACTCCAGAAGCCATATATACAGAGCTGATAATGCAGACATTCGTCATTTTTTTAAAAAAGTATACTTAGCATAACTATAATAAGGAAATTCAAAAGATAAAAAATAAATATGAAAAACTGACATATCACCATAATAGATTTCAAATTGTACTTCAAAGCTACAGGAATAAACAAAACAAAAACATGGTACTGATACAAAACAAATATACAGATCAATACAATAGAAAACAACTCAGATATAAATCCATGTAGTTATAGACACATGAGTTTTGACAAAGATACCAAAAATACATATTGGAAAGAAGATCCTCAATTCAACAAATGGTTCTGCTGAACCTGGGTTTCCACTTAAAGAATGAAACTAGAATCTTGCCTTGTTCTGTATAAAAATCTATAACAAGTGAATGAAAGATCTGAATATATGATCTGAAACAGTACAACTGGCAGAATCAAAAGTAAGGAAGACACTTCAGGATATCAATATAACCGAAAAGTTTCTAAATAGGACTTCAATTGCTTGGGAAATGGCACCAACACCTATCAATTAGGAGCTCCTGGAATTTAGAGCAAAACAAAAACAACAACAAAAAAAAAAACCCTTCTTCACAGCAAAAGAAAAAATCAAATGAAAAGGCAGCCTACAAAATAGGGGAAAATCCTTCTGAGCTGTCTGACTGACAGTTGATTAAAATCTTGATTGAACAAAGAACTCAAGAAAAAAAAAGTAGAGAGAAATCAAATAAGCCAAATCAATAAATGGGGTAGTGAAATGAGAAGACATTTCCCAAAAGATAAAATACAAATGGCCAATAAACACACACACACACACACACACACACACACACACACACACACACAAAATACATTGGGCATCACTAGCCATCAGTGCATGCAAACCAAATGCAAACCAAAACAACACTGAAATTGCATCACACCCCTGTCAGAACAGCAGTCATCAAGAAAACAAGTAACTAAAAATGCTGATGATGATGCAGACAATAATATCCTTATCTACTTACAGTAGGAAAATAAGCTAGTCCAATCACTTTGGATATCAGTATGGAGGTTCCTATGCAAACTATAGTCTTGCCACATGACCCATAAACACCACTCTTGGTTATTTACCATTATGGTACTTTGAATGAGATGTCCCCATAAGTCTCAGGCATTGAATACTTGGTCCCCATTTGGTAGAACTGTTGGGAAGGATTAGGAGGTGTGGCCTTGTTGGTGTAGGTTTACCACTGAGAGCAAGCTTTGAGGTTTCAAAAGACTCAGGACATTCCCAATGTTCTTTCTGCCTCCTGCTTTCACTTCTAGATGTGTGCTCTCAGCGTTTCTGCTACCATGCCTTCACTCCAATATCATGAACACTAACCCTTTGGAACCATAAGCCTAATTAAATGCTTTCTTTTATAGATTGCTTGGTCACAGTGTTTTATCACAGCCATCTACTAGTTCTTACCTCTATGAAATCCTCAGTCTAAAGAGAGTGAGTTCCTGTTTCCCCACACCTTATATACCTTTCTCTGTCCAGCCATCACTTCCTAGGATTCAAGGAATGTGTGCTTCCCAGTACTGGGTTAAAGGTGTGTGCCACCACTGCCTGGCTCTGTTTCCAGTGTGGCATTGAACTCACAGAGATGGATCTCTGCCTCCCAAGTGATATGATTGAGGGTGTGTGCCACCACTGTCTGACCTATATGTCTAATCTAGTGGCTGGCTCTGTCCTCTGATCCTCAGGCAACCTTTATTGGGGTACACAATAGATCACCACAGGAAGAGTCACTCATTGTGGCACCATTCCATGGTTTTGGGTTGTGGACTCTACTATATAGAGAGAGTAAGCACACATAAGAATGCATGTGTTCATTTTTCTTTCTGCTGTTTCCTGTGCATGTGACTAGCCACTTTAAGTTCCTGCCTTGACTTCCCCACAATAGTGTGAGTTCAACCCCTCATCTCCTAAATTGTTTTGGATCAGGGTATTTTATCACAGCCACAAAACTGGAACTAGGACAGCATCCATTAGCAGAAGAGTGGGTAAGGAAAATGTGGTTTGTACACACAATTGTCTTCTCTTTCTCAATTCTAAAGAAGAACAAGGTTATGTCGTTTGCAGAAAATGGATGGCTCTTAGACTTCATATAGATGCACAAAATTACATAGATAAAGATTATATAAAAATAGAAGTAAATCTGTCTAGGAAAGAAAGATAACAAATGGGAAAGGAGTGGAATGAAAGGAAATGGGAGCAAGTATGGTAAGAATATGTTCAAAGAATATTTATGAACTTACACAAAAATTGCCCTGTTTAACCAAGTGCAATATATTTAAATTGTTCCTTCTTAAAGAAGATTATAGCAACTATAGAAGAAATTCAATTAGAATACAGAATTACCCCCACAGAAAAGAATCTAAAGAGAACCCAAGGAGTGATTTTATTCAATTTTAACAAACAAATAGAGGTTGAAGAGATGACTCAGAAGTTGAGAGCACTGACTGCTCTTCCAGAGGTCCTAAGTTCAATTCCCAGCAACCACATGGTGGCTCACAACCATTCGTAATGAGATCTGGTGCCCTTGTCTGGCATGCAGACATAATGCAAGCAGAACACTGTGTACATAATAAATAAATAAATAAATCTTAAAGCACACACAAAAAAAAAAGAAAGAAAGAGAGAAACAAATAGTTCAAATGGCATCAACTAGTTGCATAGCAAAATGAAACAATGGGGGAGATAAGTTAAGAATGAAGGGTGGGCCGGGCAGTGGTGGTGCACGCCTTTAATCCCAGGACTCAGGAGGCAGACCCAGGTGGATCTCTGTGAGTTCGAGGCCAGCCTGGTCTCCAAAGTGAGTTCCAGGAAAGGCGACAGCTACACAGAGAAACCTTGTCTCGGAAAAGAAAAAAATGAAGGGTGGGACATAAGTGCAGAATAAATACTTCTTAATGTGTTTTTTACATCTACTACTATATTATGAAATATAAACAATTAATACATATTAGGTCAAATAAAGATATGTCTTCTCATAGAAGAGCTGTGTCAGTATTGGTGACAGATATAAATTCCTGTGCTTTCTACTGACACCAATTCATTACTTGTGTTCTGACACAGAAAGACAATTACATATTTTCCAATCATTGTGATTTCCTTCACCAACACTGCTTTTATAATAGCAAGAAATTTCTATTTGTACAAGATAATTATTCATGAAAATACAGAATAAGATGAATTCAAAGACATACAGATGTTCTTCATGCACTGTGAATTTATTACAGTTATTTTTTCTTGAACATACATTTTTAAAATGAGGTTTCTTCTGTCCTGTCCTCCAGGGAATAAGAAATGGGACATATGACACTACAGGCCTTTTAAATGTATAAACTTTCTAAAATGTACATTTATTTAGCAAGTAAAAAGCCTAGTGCCAAGATCTGTTTACCTCTTTTGAAGTTGTATGCTAGTGAAGTCCCATGGAACTCCTAAACATTACAGGCTTTTGCCAATACGGTTAACTTCCTTCTAGAATTCAAGAGTAGGACTCAATTGGGAAGACACCACATATTTAAATCATAGAGCATGGAAAAATAAGGCTGGTACTAACCTGGAAGTTTCATCCCTATTGGTTGGCATTCATAGTTGGAGAAGGCATTAGGCACACTTCAGGAGGAGTAAAGTAATCACGCATCTTTCCCAGTTGAGAACCTTGAGAGCTGCAATAGTAACTAACATGGCAAGATATGCCTATTTGTGTGATAGACATATGAATGTTATGAAAGCGAGTGATTACTCTTTGATTGGATTTAAGGCTCATTTCAAAAGATGGAACCCATACCTGGTACCATTATCAGGGCCAAGTTCCAGTGGATAGATAGGTATTAGGCCCTAGGGGAAAAATTCTACTATTATTCTGCTAAACAAACGTAATGTTGAAAAGACTTCTAATGAGATGTCTATTTCCATAGATTAGTGTAATTCTCAACTATCATCTGAGAAGCTTCTTGCAGTAGACTAAAATTAACACAGAGACCCACAACTGGTCAACATATAAAGAATAAGAAGAGACTATGGAGTGTTCAGCCCTAAATGGAATGACTATACCAAACTCTTCCACCAAGACTCAGGGTTCTTCATGCAAGATGGGGCAGAAAGACTGTAAGAACAAGAAGCAATGGATGACTACTAGGAAACAATGTTTTCTGGACAAAACAGGGAAGTTGCACACGTGAACTCACAGTGATGGTGACAGTATACATCAGACCTTTGCAAGCTCCAGGCAGACAAAATTCCCAGCATAGAGGGGAGAAAGTAGGCACAATTCCACCCCTAGATGATTAGCTATTGGAATTTGATAGCTGCTGGGAAAGCAGGAGTCAATTTTCTTTACAAGTGTGACCTTTGGTAGGTTGACCATGCTCCGTGTCAGGCTCCACTCCCAAGAATATATGGACAACACAAATTGTACTCTTGATAGGTTTAAAAATGAGAGAACACAAAATTGGGTGGGTAGGGACATGGATGTGGATCTGGGGAGGTGAATATGAATATTGTTTAAAAATTGATATATCTTTCTTATTCCTTTAATGAGATTTCAGAAAATGAATATGAGTATTATTTAAAAATTCAGATTTCTTTCTTATTCCCTTAATGAGAATTCTGAGTTATGTTTCAGCATAGTTTGTTTTGTAATTATAAAATGTAATAACTAAGGCAATTCTATTTTTAACTACTCTAGACTAATAAAGACTATAAAATAAAGTTTAATGATACATTCCTTAAACTCGTTTTATGATTTTTTTTCAGGCTTATCTAAAAAAATGTAACATGAATTTCTAAAGGTCTTATCATAAAAAACCCAGAGCCAGATACCAGGGTAGAAGCTGAAAGATCAAAGAAGCAGAGCAAGCCACAGCCACCACCTCTTACCTCACCAGCTCCTCAGCCTGAAAGAGCTCCAGCTGAAAGGACGTCAGCCAAAAAATCCTTTAGTTCTTCTCTCCTCAAGCATTATATACCTTTCTCTGCTCAGCCATTAAAGGTGTATTCACTTCCCAGTACTGGGATTAAAGGCATGCGCCACCACTGCCGGGCTCTGTTTTCTCTCCTAGACTGAGTCAGACTCATGTAGTCCAGGGTGGTTTTGAACTCCAGACGGATCTCTGCCTCCCAAGTGCTAGGATTAAAGTTGTGTGCCACCACTGCCTGGCCTCCATGTTTAATCTAGTGGTTTGTTCCTCAGGCAAATTTTATTAGAGTGCACAATATAGTGCCAAACAAAAACATTGATTTCGAACATGTAGCACAACTAAAAAGTCATAAATAATATAATAAAATTATAGATAGCATTTATTTTATTAACAAACCAATCATAGAAAGATAATACACTAAAATTGATAACAGGTAGAAAATAATACATCATAAGAGTGTATTAGTATCTAATAGAAATATTTAAAGGTAAGCTCTACTATACAGATTATGTGGTGTAAATTTCCAGAGCTTCTGCAAAACTGTAGGCATTTGATTTCTTGATAATGTTCAATAGACGTGGAGCATACATTTTAGAATGATGCAAAATTCTATTTGTAATTAGTGTGAGGTTTCTTACGATGGTGAGTGTAGAATATTTTTTAACCAACCAAGAATTGCAGAAAATTTCTATGATTTAAGGTTCAGGAAAAAAAAAATTATGTCACTAGTCATTAGTATTTTACAATTTTAAAATTCCAAAGGACAGCAAAGAAAAAAGAAATTATGTAAGACTGATATACTACCTGGAGCCATCTAGATTTCATTTGTGTTCAGTGTCCACTATTTCCTCTGCTTACATCATATTTTCTTTTTATTAGAATCTTATAGGTTCTGCAATTCTTACTCTTCATAATCTGGTTCAATTTACCAATGTTACATTCTACCACCTTCAACATAGTTTTTTCTTCAGTCAAAACAATGTCTTTTCTTTTTAATCAAGATATTACTTGTATCAAACACCATGTTATTGCTTTGGCAATTCCTTACATCTATATTTGTTACATTAGCTTTCAAAATCTGGTGAGTTATGATACTACCTTTGATTCTTAAGAGCTTTAAGGCATTAATTTTATATGGCCATATTTTGCTCCCTAGATGTTTTATATAGGCAATATCTGTGCATTGTGAATAACAGAAGCAGTGGAGAACAGTATCCTTCACATATATGTTAATATATAAGCACCTTTAAATATTTAACATACTATTTGATACACTGTGGTTTCTAGAACAATGACAGAAGCATCACTCAGTGTGCATTGTATGGTACTTCATGTATCCATACATTAAAGCTCTTAACTCCGAGAAATTGCATTTAATTTTAGGGCCTTTCAAGATGTTAAAGATAATGGTCTAATCCTAATGTATTAGTGCCAATATGCTTATCAATAGACTAACAGGCATCAGAGATTCCTATATCCTTTTGCACGTGCAAAAAGAGATTCCAGCAGCCTCATGCATACCAGTAGAAAAGGACTCTGAATGAAATTGAAGTTGTTGGAACCTCGACTGTGCTTCTTGGTCTCCAGATTTGTGAGAAGTAAGTTTATGATGTTTATGTCGCCCAGTCTGTGATATTTTATTATGGCAATCCAAACAGACTAATAGATCTGGGAATCATTTAGAATACCAAGTGTCAGATCTCAACTCAGAGTATGGAATCAGAAGTTCTGGAGTGAAAGCTGTGCCAAAGTGCTCTCACAAGTGCACCAGGGGGCAGTGACACAATCGAAAATTTGAAAACCACTAGTCTGACACATTGCAGAGTATATTTGCATGTACTGAGTAATTGAAGGAATTTATTTTGTCAATTGATTAGAAATGAATATTCTCTGTAAGTGATTGAATTGTGAAGCCTCTGATGTTATAAATTCCTAAGCCAGTTTAACAAGGTAAGTTTATGAAGTTTTAACAACCATACACCAGATAAGCAGTTTCTAATGCTTTGGAATTCTACCTCACTTGAGGACCTAAAACGATCTGCTTCAAACCAGACTTAATTTTTGTCAGTGCTCATTTGGCCCGTCCTTGCCATTCTTCATTTCTCCCCTCATTTTTGTAATGTGGAAAAGACTGCAATAGATTAGGAGAATTCATTTCCCAAATAAGTAGCTTCTGGCTTTAGTCTCCACGTCCAGCATTTAAAAGGCTTGAAGACTTTTTAGAGAGTCCATGTAAGTATGAAGAAAAGGTTTCAATGGAAATCAAAATGACTTAGTGAGAAAAAAAATCTGCACCCTATTGATAGTGGCACTTTTGTTCTGAGGGCTCAGTAATATGAGAAATTGAAGAATGTCATTAGAGTTACTGACTTGAAACGTATCCAGGATTACTTTGTTAAAGTGTTCAGTATTATAGAAAAATATATTTTAATATTCAGAAACTTTGCCGTCTTCACTGCATGAATATGACCTTGAAGGATATGAAAAAGACAGTATGTAAACATGGACCTTTATGTCCAGTTCAAAAGAATGAATTAGCCACGTGGTCCTCTTTAGCACTTTTTTCTCATAATTAAAGATTACAAAAGTTGTATTTGTCATTATGTGAAAGGAATTCAAATAAAGTACATTATTTATTCCTACAAAATTTAAGATTCATAATTAAAGAGATTAAAGAACTGTCTGAGAACATGAGGACAGTTGAGGGTTTTTTGTTTGTTTGTTTTTGTATTTTGTGATGTAATTCTTTCATCTTCAAATGCCTTCTGCCAAAATAGATTGGGGTATGGCAGAAAAAGAATCAAGTATTCCCTTGCAATTCAGATTTGAAACTTAATAAATATGTGAACTCAACCAAGTATCAAAAGCCTGTTAATAAATTAAAAATCATAACATAACATATGCAAAATGTTTCTGAACATGGTTTCCATTTATACTTCCTAGTGTGGTGTGACCTTTGTTTAATCTTTCAATAGACTGTAGGTCTGTAGAGACCCACAAAGGATTCCTAGTAAGAACTTACTCAGGGTCCGAGAATGTGAGCATGCTTTACCCAGCAGGACTGCATAAGGGGATGATTGGACCATGGGCGTGGTTACCAGGTGTTTGGAAGGGTCTACACTTGGCTATGCAATGTGCTTCTTTTGCCTAACCCCTTGGCATTGCTATAAAAAGCCCTTTTAAATAATTGGAAAAGGCCATTGAGTATTGACCCATGTCCTCCAGAAGCTATCCTGTGTTTCTGTCTTTCTCCTCTTCACTATCTTTCTATCTAATATTTCCTTATCCCTTTCTCCTCCTCGTAGGAACCCTTGAAAATGTGGGAGCTGGTTTCCAACAGAGGTCCTTGTTGGCAAAATCTAAAACTTGGTTTTCTTTTTGAACCATGACAGTTACCACAGAACTTGTCACATATTAACAAGTTTGATTTAATAGAGACATTAAATACAAATATAAGCTCCATAATTTATATGAATAATGTTTGTTCTTATAAGTTCATGAAGTAGTCTTCATTAAGGAACAACATACAATTAAATCCAAACAATGAATTTCAGAGGGATTTAATTACACAGAAAAATGACATGGTTTATTGAATTACCAAAGCAGTCAATTATATAAGTGATAGCACTCCTCATTAGTGCTATCAATTATTAGTCAAAATTTCAAAGATACATGTTAGTATTTGCATCTATGTATATATGTGTGTATGTTTGAATTTTTTCTAATAAGGCCATTGTGTTTACATGAGTTAAGTCAATCTGATTAATTCTATTGCATACATTCTTGAAGGTAATAATTTGAAGCTATTTATAATTTAATTTTATATTTGCTGGTAATATTTTTGAATGCACTTGAGGAAAGACTCATTTTAATGAATTTGTGGTGAATATTTTCTTTCTTTAGAAATATTTTCATTTAGACATGTTAAATACTAATTTATATCTATTGAAAATTCATTTTGACAATACCATAATTTGTTTCATTATTCTTGTTGGAAGCTTTGGTTTTCTTAATAATATTTCATTTTAAAAACTATAAGCTTTCTTATAAACAATAACTTTACCAAAATTTTAAAAAATCTAAAATATGATCAGAGTCTTATAACAAAATTTCCTGTAAAACAAATCACTTAACAATGAGTTCCAGGGCTGAGTGTTCAGGAATAGTAAAACAGCAAAATCATAATCAGTTCATTTCTAATATTCATGTTTTCATTTCTAAAAGAGATGAAGAGTGCACAAAATAATGATGATGGAACTGAGGTGGATAGACAAGAGTTGTAACAGGCAATTCCATTTGATCACTGATAATGAAAACTGCAATCCAGTAATCTGATTTGATGCGAGACCTTCTTCTTTCTGCTTAGTATTTGCTATTAGTTATTGAGACAGTCTGTGGACACTCAAAAAGCCACCACCACATGCCCTAACAGTTTTTATACCACCATCATCTTTTCATGCCTTACTACCAATCAAATACACCCCCAAATATACCATAATACTTGGAAAAATCACAAACTTCTTTAGAAGAAAATTTAGGTGTTCTTTCCCTGAATAGCGAAACAAAACGCACCAGAAGAGACTTTATTTTTGTTTTTGAAACATAGTCTTGTGTAGGATTGGGGACCTGAAATTTGCTATGTGGCCCTGACTGATTTCCAGTTCAAGATCCTCCTTTTTCTACTTGGCAGTTGCTAGGATTGCAGGTGTATACACACAATTTTTATTAAGTAAGCCTTATGAGTTTATTAAATGAAAAAATGATAATTTTATGGCATATTAGCCAATGGAGAGTCTTTTTGCAAAAGAAGGGAGGGAGAGAATGAAGGATGAAGGGGACTGTTTCTGTGAGATTCAACGTGGTAATGAACAGTGGGAAATTTCAGTGCTTAAACTAAATATGAATGTGCCAAAACAATAGACCAAACCAAATGGGCCATGGGGTTTTTTCAATTTATTTTGTATATTCTGTGACATCAAAATTTTTCCATAGTGTATCCTTCCCTGTACAAGTTGTTCAAAAGTAAAGCATATCAGGAAAGTCTGATAGAGTGGAAAATACTTCAGAATTCCCCTTTTACATACACTGTAGTACTGTGACTGAAATAAAAGAGCACGGCCTTTGAAGGAAGATTTAGGTTTGAAATCTTGATCTTTCAGGTACTTCTCTTATATAATTGTGGAATGATTGCTTACACTTTTAAACAAATTAAGAAAATCATCCTATCAAATTTATATGCATATTTCACAGTTTGAGGTCTTTGGGTTCTACATGACTAGAAGAATTTTGTATTACGTTCTACTGATCCTCCCTTCTTATTGTAATTATTATAGAGAAGTTTGTTAAAATGTTCTGTTATTGACTTGTCTATTTCTCCTCCCACATTTTTTCTGTTAGTTCTTTTTAAATGTATGTATTTGATTTTTTTTTACTTTCAAACTTTTTGTCCTCGTATTTAAGTTATGTTTAATGTAAGCAATGCATGTTTTTAAAAAATCCTGCAGGACTTCCTTGTTTTAAAATATTAGGCCTACTTACAAATTGTGAATTCTCCATATATTTGGCTTTAATTCTTACAATGGTTAATATTACCAATGTGACAGTATCTAGAATCACCTAGGAGATAAGACTCTGAGCATATGAGTTGCTATGTACATTAGGTTAATTGACCTGGAAGATGTGCCTCACCTGAGTGTAATACCATTCTGTGGGCTAGGGTCCTGGACTGCATTAAAAGGAGAAAGCTGGTCCATCATTAGGTTTCATTAGCCTTTGCTTCTTGACTGCAGATAGAGTGTAACCCCAGATGCCTCCACTCCTGCAGCCCAAATGGACTATAGCTTCCAATTTGTGAGCCAAAATAAGCCCCCTCTTAAGTTGCTTTTCTCAGGTATATTTTGTTATAGCAACGTAAGTATCTAATACAATGCTACAATAACAACCATTTCCCAAGATCTTTAACCTTACCATTCTACTGGTTTCTGGCTTCTCATTTCACTTGAAGCTATAAGTCTTCTTGTTCCTTGAAGTTCAAGTTTCATTCAGTCTTGGTGTTGGAGATTTTCATGTTCTCTTTCATTTTTTCTGCATCTCATTTAAAATCATTGTCTCCATGCTATGTGTTTTCTTCTCCAACTGCATGAACATTACACTTTTATCATGTCCAGTATGCCTTTTGTAGTTTTGTTCTTCCATATTGATATAGCATCACTATTCTTCGGCAAGAAATGTGATTTGATTTGTTTTCTGTTTTCCTATGTTCTCCAGAGCATTATTTATTATGCAGTTTAAAGCATACATTAAGTTCTTAATTTCACTTAGGATTTAGGGTTTACTTTGGTTCTCTAATTTCTACTTGGTCAGTATATGTGTGTATTTATGAGTTCCTATTTTCTAATAAGATTGTCTATAATGTATTGATTTTATTTATTTAGTTGTATGTACTTTTTCTCTTAGCATTAATCCTCTTTGCATCATTTATTGACATATGGTACAATTTTGAGTGAAATTCCAGACACCAAGAGAGTTAAACTTTTTCCAACATATAATCAGAGACAAAGAAGAAGACTTTAATTTCATCATAGAATGACATGATTCAAGGATATGTCTTAAACTGTAGAAACCTTGATGCATATTTCTAGGCCTTATGCCTAGAACACAGCCATTCAGGAGTTTCCATATTGGCAAGCCTTGGACTGCACTGTTTGTCTCCCTAGCACTGTGAGCCTCTGTAAATATCTACTTGGCACTATGGCCTCTTAGCTGCTACTTTTTTCTTGCTTTTTGGCCTCTAACTCCATTCATTTCTAAAGGGAAATTGAGTGCAGATGTTGAGTTCTTTGATAGTCTCGAATTCTAAAGTCTTGGCACCTGAAATGTTGGCTGCATTTGTACCTCTGAAAGCCAGGGTTTACTCTTTCAATTTAGTGAGAAGATTGCAAGCTTGAGGCTACTGCTTTTGCTTTTGGTAGGGCTTCTAGATCCAGTGAAGTTAAGAAAAGTCCTCTAGAGGAAACTGTCAGAAAATGTATATCCAGTTATATTCCATATATATTTTTTTTTCTGAGTTTTGGTTATACAGGTACCTGAAATACTTGTCATAACGTGTTTAATAATGTATGTTATACAACTTACATAGTTTTCTTAAAATAAATAAATTAGTGCAAGATTTCATCCAACCCAAAGACATTTAAAAGTGTTTCCTAGGTCATAGTCTCTCTTATTTACTGTACTTCTTCATAGAATATTAAACATACTGGAAAACACATTGGTCATGTTTAATCATTATCCATTCCCTAGCCCCATGGCCTCATAACCAGATAGGCAGTTTTTTGTTTTGTTTTGTTTGTTTGTTTTTAATTTTTTTATTATTTAAAAGATTTTTTTTAATTTAAAAAATGGACTGTTTTCTCATACACTACATCCAGACCATAGTTTCCCCTGCCTCCATTCCCCCCAACTCCTCCCACCATCTCCCCTCTTCCTTATATCCATTCCCCCTCTATTTCCCTTCAGAAAAGATCAGGGCTTCAAGAGAAAACAACCAAATACAACAAAGTAAAATACAGCAAGACAAGGAGAAAGCTCGTACCCAGTAGGAGGAAAAGAGTCAGAGATATACCCACTTCCACTGTTAGGAGTCCCACAGAAACAAGATAATGGCCATAACACATAGGCAGAGGACCTGCTTCATACCCAGGTAGGCCCAGTACTTACTGTTTCAGTCTCTGTAAGCCTATATATGCCCTGCTTTGTTGATTTGATGGGCTGTGTTCTCTTAGCGTCCTCCATCCAATCTGACTCCTACAATCATTCTTCTTCCTCTTCCTTGGGGTTCCCCAACCTCTGAGGGGAGAAACCCGATGGAGACCTCTGATTTAGACTGTGTCTCTGCATAATGTCTGGCCATATGTCTCTGCAACCTGTCCTTTCTTCTTCCTGAGGAAGCCACTCTGGTGACAACTGGACAAGGCACTGATTTATGAGTATAGCAGAATATTATTAGAAATTATTTCATTGATTTTTTTTTAGATCAGTCTTATTTGGTCAACCCTAGGTCTCTGGGCTATCCAGTCTCTGGTTCTTAGCCATTCAGGCAGTATCAGGCATGGGCTCCCTATCCTGGAGTAGGCCTCAAGTTAAATAAGATATTGATTGGCCACCATTGCCCTAGAACATCTTTTTTTTTTTTTTTTTTTTTTTTGGTTTTTTGAGACAGGTTTCTCTGTGTAGCTTTGCTCCTTTCCTGGAACTTGCTTTTAGACCAGGCTGGCCTCGAACTCACAGAGATCCGCCTGCCTCTGCCTCCCAAGTCCTGGGGTTAAAGGCGTGCGCCACCACTGCCCGGCTGCCCTAGCACATCTTGAAGGCAGGACGGATTGTAGGTCAAAGGTTTTGTGGATAGGTTGGTGCCTTCATTTCTCTTTTGGTAGCAGGCAGAGTACCTCCCTGCACCAAACAGACTAGAACATAGGAGTGAAGGGTCCACACAGGCACCAGCTTGACCTCTCCACATTCAATGAGTTGTGCGGAGGTTTGTCCTTAGCAATCTGGCCGTGCTATCAGTTTGCAGAGAGCAACTCTGTGTCATAGAATCAGACTGGGTTGTTTGGGCGGATCTCCATTGGAACCCCTTGGCCAACAACTCACTTGTATTTAACCCAATGCTGGGTTAAATAAGAAAAACCCTGGGAGGCTTGCCTGGCTAAAAGAGATGGCCAGTTCAGACTGTATCCCTCTTTACAAGGAGTCATCACTAGGATCATCCTCATAGATTCTAGGAAGTTTTCACTGTACTAGGTTTCCACCCCCCCACGACCCCCCCACCCGCAATGCCCCCTGAATTCTAGCCATTTTTCCCAGAATTCTTCCTCCAAACCATCTCTCCCCACACCTGATCCCTCCTGTCCCCATCTGCCACCAGTGCACCTATAAAATCTATTCTATTTCCCCTTCTCAGGGATATCCATGCATCTTCCCTAGAGTTGAGCTCTTTACTTAACCTCTTTGGTCTATGGATTGTAGCTTGGTTATCATTTACTTAACAGCTAGTATCTACTCATAAGTGAATACATATCATATTTCTCTTTCTGGGTCTGGATTACCTCACACAGGATGATTTTTTTTCCTGGTTACACTCATTTGCCTGCAAATTTTAAGATTTCATTTTGTTAGCAGCTGAGTAATACTCCAATATGTAAATGTGCCACATTTTCTTTATCTGTTCTTCAGTTAAGGAACATTTAGATTGTTTCCAGATTCTGGTTATTATAAACAAAGCTGCAATGAATATGGTTAAGCAAGCATCCTTGTGGGAGGATGGAGCATCCTTTGAGTACATGCCCAAGAGAGGTAGAGTTGGGTCTTGAGGTAGAACAATTCCCAATTTTTTTTGAGGAGTTATCATATTGATTTGCATAGTAGCTGTACAAGTTTACAGTCCCACTAGCAATAGAAGAGTGTTCTCTTTGCTCTACATCCTCATCAGTATGAGCTGTCCCTTGTGTTATTGAGCTTAACCATTCTGACAGGTGTAACATGGAATCCCAAAGTAGTTTCCATTTGAATTCTCCTGATGGCTAAGGATGTTGAACATTTCTTTGTTTCTCAGCAATTTGAGATTCCTCAATTGATGATTTTCTGTTTAGATCTGTACCCCTTTTAAAAATTGAATTATTTGGCTTTGTAATATGTAGTTTCTTGAGTTCTGTATTTATTTTGGATTTTACATCTCTATCAGATTTGGAAATGATAAAAAAATTCTCCCAATCTGTAGGCTGCCACTTTGTCCAATTGACAGTGTACTTTGCCTTACAAAAACGTTTCGGTTTCATGAAGTTGAATTTTTTAATTGATGATCATAGTGCCTACCTTATTGGTGTTCTATTCTGAAAGTCATCGCCTGTGCCAATGTGTTCAAGGCTGTCCCTACTTTCCCTTCTATCAGGTTTAGTGTTCCTAGTTTTATGTTGAGATCTTTGATCCACGTGAACTTGAGTTTTGTGCAGGATAAAGATCTATTTGCATTCTTCTACATGCATTTATCAAGTATGACCAGCACAAATTGTTGAAGATGCTTTCCTTTTTCTAGTGTGTATTTCTGTCTTCTTTACATCAAAAATCAAATATCCATAGGTGTGTGGATTTTTGTCTGAGGGTTCACTTTGATTTTGTAATAAATCAGTGTGTCTGTTTTTATGCCAATACCATATTTTTCTTTTTTTTTTATCATGATAGCTCTGTAGTACAACTTAAAATAAGGGATGGTAATACCTCCAGATGTTCTTTTATTGTACAGGATTGTTTTGGCTATCCTTGGTTTCTTGGTTTTTCCATATGAAGTTGAGTATTGTTCTTTCAAGGTCTGTAAAGAATTGTGTTGGGATTTTGATGGGAATAGCAATGAATCTGTAGGTTGCTTTTGGTAGGATGACCTTTTAAATTTTTTCCCCAAGACAGAGTTTCTCTGTGTAGTTTTGGTGCCTGTTCTGGATCTCAATCTGTAGACCAGGCTGGCCTTGAACTCACAGAGATCTGCCTGGCTCTGCCTCCCGAGTGCTGGGATTAATGGAGTGCACCACCACCGCCCAGGATGGCCATTTAAAATATGTTAATCCTACCAATCCATGAGCATGGGAGAATTTTCCATTTTATGAAATCTTCTTTATTTTCTTTCTTTTGAAGTTCTTGTCATATAGGTCTTTCACTTGCTTGGTTAAAGTTACACCAAGATATTTTGTATTATTTGAGGCTACTGTTAAGAGTGTTGTTTCCATGAGTTCTTTCTCAGACCACTTATCATTTGTATATAGGAGGGCTTCTGACTTTTTTGAGTTAATCTTATATCCAGGCACTTTGCTGAAAGGGTTTATCGGCCGTAGGAGTTCCCTGATGGTATAGTTAGGGTCACTCATGTATACTATCATATCATCTACAAATAATAATACTTGGATTTCATCCTTTCCAACTTTTATCCCCTTGATATGTTTAGTTGTCCTATTGCTCTAGCTAGAACTTGACGTACTGTATTGAATAGACCTGGAGAAAGGTGACAAACTTGCCTTGTTTTTAATTTTAGTGGAATTTCTTTGAGTTTTTCTGCATTTAGTTTGATGTTATCTATAGAGTTGCTGTTCATTACGTTTAGGTAGGCCCCTTGTATCCCTATTCTCTCCAGAACTTTTTATCATGAAGGAGTGTTGGATTTTGTCAAAGGCTTTTTCAGCATCTAATGAGATGATCATGGGTTTTGTTTTTCTTTCAGTTTGTTTATATGGTGGATTGTATTGATTCATTTTTGTATGTTGAATCATCCCTGCATCTCTGGCAAGAAGTCTACTAGATCATGGAGGATTATCTTTTTGCTAATTTTGCCAGCATTTTATTGAGTATTCTTGCATCTAGGTTCATAAGGGAAATTGGTCCGTAATTCTCTTTCCTTTTTGAATCTTTTTGTTATTTAGGTATCAGGGTAACTATGGCCTCATAAAATGAATTGGGCAATATTCATTCTGTTTCCATTTTGTGAAATAATTTGAGTAGTAATGGTGTTAACTCTTCTTTGAGAGTCTGGTAGAATTCTGTGCTAAAACCATCTGGCCCAGGTTTGTTTGTTTTGTTTGTTTGTTTGGGAAGACTTTTAATGCTTTTAATGACTGTTTCTATTTCACGAGGCGTCATAGGTCTTTCAATACTTTCTTTGTTCTGTATGTTTAGTGTTTTGATTATTACATAGTGATGGAACTTTCTTTTCTGGTCCAATCTATTTGGTCTTCAGTGTATTTCTGGTACCTTTATAGGCATCTACTTAACAGGTTAGGAAAATTCTCTTCTATGATTGTTTATCTTTATTCATTTCTTTTAGATTTTTCCAGTTTGGTGGAGCATAATTTTTAAAATTAGTCCTTATGATTCTTTGAATTTATTTGTTGCCTATTTTTATGTCCTTCTTTTCTTTTCTGGTTTTGTTAATTTGGATAGTCTCTCTCAAGTTTTTAGTTAGTTGTTGATTTTCTCAAAGAAACAACTATTTGTTTTATTGATTCTTTTTATTGTTCTTTTAGTTTCTATTTTATTGATTTCAGCCCTCAGTTTTATTATTTCTTGCCACCTACTCCTCTTGGGTTTGCTAACTTCTTTTTGTGCTAGACCTTTCAGTTAGCTGTTAAGTTGCTAGTGTAAGATCTTTGCACTTATTTCATGTAGGCACATAGTGCTATGAACTTTGCTCTTGCTTCGCTTTCATTGTGTCATATAAATTTTAGTATGCTCTGTACTCATTGTCATTCAAGTCTAGAAAGTCTTTCCTTCCTTTATTTATGTCTTGACTCATTTTTCATTGAGTAGAGAGTTCTTCAGTGTCCATGAGTTTGTAAACTTTCATTGTTTCTATTGTTGTTGATATTCAGTTTTAATCCATGGTGGCCTGATAGAGTTCAGGGAGTTATTTTAATTTTCTTGAATATATTAATACTTCCTTTATGTCTTTGTATGCGGACAGTATTGGAGAAAATTTCATGAGTTGCTGAGAAGAGAATACATTCTTTTGTGTTGTGTGAAATATTCTTTAAATATCTGTTGGCACCCTTTTAGTTTATAAAGTCTGTTAATTCCAGTGTTTCTCTATTTAGTTTGTGTCTAGATGACCTGTCCATTGGTGAGAGTGGAGTACTGAAGTCTTTCAATATTAGTGTGTGAACATCAATATGCAATTTAAGCTGTAGTGGTATTTATTTTAAAAACTTGGTACCCATGTGTTTGGGGCATAGATGTTGAGAATTAAAATGTCATCTTGGTGGATTTTTCCTTTAATGAGTATGAAGAGTCTTTCTCCATTTCTTTGGATTAGTTTTGGTTTGAAGTCTATTTTGTTTGATATTAAAATTTTGACACCATCTTGCTTTTTAGTTCCATTTGATTGAAATATCTTTTATTCAACCCTTTATCCTGAAATAATGTCTATCATTAATATCGAGATGTATTTCTTAGATGCAGCAGAATGACAAATTCTCTTTCCACATCCATTCTCTTTGTGTCTTTTTATTACAGAATTGAGACCATTGATATTGAGAAATATCAATGTGCAAAGATTGTTGCATCCTAATTTTTGTTACTTCTGTTGGTGGTGGTAGTTATGGCGTGTGTGTCTCTCCTTTTTCGGTTTTAGTAGTGTGAGATTATTCATTCCCTGTGTTTTCAAGGGTGTAGATAACCTCCATGGGTTGGAGTTTTCCTTCTAGTACCTTCTGTATGGTTGGATTTGTGGATAGATTTTGTTTGAATTTGACTTTGTCATGAAATATCATGTTTTCTCCATCTATGGTGATTGAAAATTTTACTGGCTATATTAGTCTGGGCTGGCATCTGTGGTCTCTTAAAGTCTAAAAGACGTCTGTCCAGGCCCTTCTGCTTTTTAGAGTATCTGTTGAAAAATCAGATATAATTCTAATAGATCTGCCTTTATATGTTACTCAGCCTCTTTCCTTTTTTATTTTCCTATTAATTATTTCCCTTTAATATTTTCTTTGTTCTGTATGTTTAGTGTTTTGATTATTATGTAGTGATGGAACTTTCTTTTCTGGTCTGATCTGTTTGGTCTTCAGTATGTTTCTTGTACCTTTATAGGCATCTATTTAATAGGTTAGGAAAATTCTCTTCTATAATTGGTTTGAAAATATTTTCTGGGCCTTTGAGTTGGTATTCTTCTTCCTGTATTCCTATTAATTTTAGATTTGGTCTTTTCATGTTGTCCCAGATTTCCTGGATGTTTTGTGTCAGGAATTTTTCAGATTTGTCACTTTCCTGACTGATGTATCAATTTCTCCTATTATATCTTCAGTGCCGGGGATTATCTCTTCCATTTTTATATTCTGTTGGTGAAGCTTGCCTCTGTAGTTCTTATTCAAATTCATAAATTTTTCATTTCCAGAATCACCTCAATTTGTTTTTTATTCATTGCTTCTATTTCCATTTTCAGGTCTTGAACAGTTTTATCAATTTTCTTCAACTATTTGTTTTTTCCTTGGCTTTCTTTAAGGGATTTATTCATTTCTTCCAGTTGTATGTTTGTGTTTTCCTGGCTTTCTTTGAGGGATTTATTCATTTCCTCTTTAAAGACCTCTATCTTCTTCATATAGTTGGTTTAAGGTCTTTTTTCTCATGCTTCAGCTATGTTGGAAAATTCAAGGCCTGCTGTGGTAGGATAGCTGGGCTCTAGTTGAGGCATATTGTCCTGGCTGTTATTGATTATGTTCTTATGCTGGTGTCTATAATCTGGGTTTGGGGTGATCATAAATCTAAGTACTGTTTTCTTGATTTATCTTTGTTGGGTGGATGTTTTGTTCTTTGGTTTCTGTTTCTCTGGATTTTGGAGTGTGACGACTATGGGTTGTCTGTTTTACTCATGTGCTCAGCTGGTACATTCATGGGGAATGTCTGTTGGTATAGGAGGCTGGGATGTAAAGATGAATAGGGAGGAGAGATGCAAAGAGAGGATGGACCGTGGGATCCACAGAAGGCATGGAGAGGTGGAGAGGAGGCTGAAGCTGGTGTTCTGTGGCAATGCTAGGGAAGAGCCTGAGGGATTGGGTCTTCTGGAGTAACAGAGTACCAGCTATACAGGTTTAATATTGTCATTAGAGTGATGGCTATACTAGTTTCAAGAACTTAGTATTCAATAAAATGAGAAAAGGTTAAGGGTCAATTTAAATACTGTATTCTTTTCTTTTCTGTTGTTATAAAACATCATAACCAGGAACAATTCATAGAAGGAAGAGTTTATTTGGATTTACAGTTCCAGAGAGAATATATAATTACCAGGGAGGCATGGTAGCCAGCACTTAGGGAAGGAAGAGGAGAAATCAATCACATCTTCATCCACAAACAGGAAAGAGGGAATGAACTGGAAGCTGGGCAAAGCTATAGACTCTCAAAGCCTACCCCCAGTGAAGTGCTTCCTCCAGGAAGGCTATACATCTTAACCAACCACAGTAGAGCAATTAGATAGGAAGCTGAGATCATGTGCCTAGTACACTGCCGCCCCTTTTCTGAGATGTGCCTGGTAAAGTTCAAGATCAACAAAATAATTTGATGACTTTTTTTTATAATGAATACCAGAAAATATGTTTCAGACTTTCCTTTCTTAAAACATTTACCAAAGTTGCTCAGAATGCCAAATCCTTCTTCTCCTCCTCAGAGATTTATCTGTACCTTCTAAAATCCAGTGATGTCTTCCTCAAGGCCTGAAAGTAATTCCTTTGAATCTAAAAGCCTGCTCCCACTTAGGTACTTCTTCCATTAAGGCCATACCTCTTGCGCCTCTACAATCATCACCAGTACTGGGGGAAAATCATAAAATGCCTTGAGTCTGTGGGGAATATTTCTCATCCAAACCACCATAAATATCACCTGAGTCTTATACCTCTTATAAGGAAAGTGTTTTCTTCATATTCTACCTAATAACTTCTGATTTTATGCTATTAGCCAAAGACAAGTCACAAGTCCACCCTTAATTACAAAAGAGCCTGAGAATTGAAATATTTTCAAAGGAGCAAAGAATCATTGATAATTTTTTCGTTGAGTGCTGGAGATTGAACATATAACCTTGAATATGATAAGTAAGCATTCTACCACTGAGCTGTACCTCTGGTGCTGGAGATTGGACTAAAGGCATCAGGAATACTGGACAAACATTCTAATTTTACAGGAAAATCCCACACTTTATATAGATTCTTGAAAAATATGAGTATACCTTCAGAAGAAAATTATAAGAATAGATGCTGTATAAACAACTACTTTTGTATATCTATTTGTCACAGTATGCATTTAGTGTTCAGATTTTTGAAGTGTATCATATCATTTATAATAGACTATATGCATTTTAAGAAGACACAGTAATATGAAAAGTTATCATAAATATTTTGTATGTATAACAAATGCCTAACTCCATAAATGTGAACTCATTTTTGATTTTGTATGTATAAATCTAGTTTTCAGCCTTGAGTACAATAAATGCTTTAACCATATTTCTAATAACATTTATAACTGTACATCTTGCAAAGTCTAAATAAATCTAGCTTATATGACACTCAGTGAAGGATAAGAGGGCACAAAAATGCACAGTATCAATACAGCTATTTAATACTGTAGATCATTTTTCAAAGTTGCATTTAGACTATGGATTTAACTGTCAAATAACACTAGTTTATACAGCTTTAAACAGAGGTAAAAATAATTGAGAGGGTTTTCTATTTTATTTGTATTTTTTAAACTTTAGATAATGTTTCACTCTGTATCCCTGACTGTCTTTGAACTCACTATGTAGAACAAGTTGGACATAAACTCATAGAAATCTTCCTGTCTCTGCTTCTCCAGTGTGGGAATTAAAAGTTTGTGTGCTATCATACTCATGATTCAACTGAGAGTTTTATAAGATAGCCTGAAAGTTTAAAGGTGTTATTTAGTTCTTATTCGTATGGAACTCAGGTTCTTGAATGGTAAATCCTAGTAGAGAGTGACAGTTACTGTCTGTGTTATGTTCTCAATCAGAAATACAAAATCTTTCTTTGTTGTTGTTTGTTTTTCAAGACAGGGTTTCTCTGTGTAGCCCTGGCTGTCCTGGAATTCCCTTTGTAGAATAGGCTGGTGATACAAAATCTTTTATCCATTTGATGTTGTCTTTAAGCCCTTGTCTGGAGCATTCTCACAACTTTTGTGAGAATTTTGACTAATGAGTGGAGATAATACTTTCCCTGACAAAGAACAAGCTGTCTCACAAATATCATTAATTCCTAGAATGGGCTTGCTTAGTGCAAAATAAAAGTCTATCATTCCAAACAGATATGTCATTATTTAGGTACTTGAAAAATCTTGGTTGCATCTTCTTTCTTGGAGATTTGGATAATATTGACTTCAACACTGAAATAACAATTACCTCATAATTTTAGTATGGAAGGTTATGTCAGCAAAACAAATTAATGATGTCTGTATACTGTTCACAAACTGTGGAAATTTTTCTACAAAATGAAAAACATGTGAAATAAGCAGTGGAATAATAGTCTACTTCAAGGAAAGCTGTAATTGAAAATACATTAGGTTTAACATGAGTGGCCACATTACTCACCTTAAAAATATGCAACTTCTATTTTATTCACTAAAAATGTTATCACATTTCTCTCAGTTTAGAATAAAGATCTTAAACCATACATTATTTCATAGAGAAAAATTAGGAATACTAGACATACAAAATCTGAGTGACTAGACTTTTCTATCATCACTTTCTTGGCTCTCTATTGACCTACAAATGTATATCTTTTGCTGATTGTAAAAATTGTATATGCTCATAAAATTACATTTTTATTGTGAGCTTCTTGTGTTCATTAAGGCTATATCTTGAGTAAATACCAAATTCAGAGTTTAGAATTTTAATTTTGAAAATAGCATATATATTACCATAATTTGTCTCCATAAGGACTGATTATTTTAATTAATGTTAAGCAAATATTAGTCATTTGACTATATTAATGGGGTCAATAAATATTAGTGCAATTTGAATATGTAATTATACAAACATCCTTAGAAAAGACAGATGGTAACTGCAAAAGATGTATTTATTCATTTCACAATCATTCATTTAACTCCTATTGTATAGTACACATCATTAGCATCGATGGCAAATGGGTGGATGGTAGAAAGAGTCCACTATTGTTATTCTATGGAAGAAAATATCTTTCTAAAGAGATAACATTGAGCATAAAAATTAATAGACAGGACAAGATATATAGATATCCTGTCCCACGGAATAGAGTCCAACGAATGAGTGCAGAATATCTCAGATGGGCTTTTGAGGTCACTGCTGAATATGATAAGCTGTGAGAGTAAGTAAGGTGATGACATGTTTAATCAATACACGTAAACACATTAATCTTGTTAGTATTCATTACTTTCTTCCCAGTCCCTTCCCATTTTGAGATGAATTTTTATTTCCAATCCCTGAATGCTTGGATGACTCATCACTCAATAGGGGTAAAGAAAACTAGGTTGTGTATCATCTTTAAGTGTTACTTTTCTAAGCTACAGCTGGCTTTAGGACTAAAACCTGAAAACCACCTCATCACATAATATCTTCCAATGTCCAAGAAAATCACACACACACACACACACACACACACACACACACACACACACACACACACCAAACAAACAAACAAACAAACAAACAAACTTAAAAGCACAAATAGTTATTGGTATTAGCACATTCAGCGGAATTATTGTAACCGGCCTCACAGAAATGAAGATATTCTAAATAAATATTCTATCTCTCAAAGTATCAGACCAATAAAACAAGAGACACCAAAGAAAAGGGGAATTTCCTAGGAATCTATGCTGGGAGAGAAGAAAAAGTCCCCACCCAATGAGGGAACTTGTTTCCTAGAAGAGGTTTCACAGGGTTCTAACCACTTGTCTTGCTACCTTTACAGCATGAGAATGAAGCCCAGACCACGACAGGGACATGGTGAGGGGAGTCACACCTTGACTGAGATGTGCAAATGCGGCCTTCTACTCGCACTTTCATCTCACCTCAGGACTCTTCACCACCAGAAAGACTTGGGGAGTTTACTGAATTTCATTATCACTCTTGCCAATATGGCCACATTAAGTAAAACATTTTTTTTCATTTTTCCACTTTTAATTTGGCTCTTTTAACTGGCTTATCACAGATGACTGGCCTGTCCTGCTTACAGTATAAATTGTGATTCTCCAAGTTTGATAAACTCAAAGAAGAGCAAGAAAACATGTGGTTTTAGAAAAATAAGGGCATTGTTGATAGAAGGTGATTTTTCTCCTTGACCAGGGGAGGGTAGGTTGGTCCTTGGTAAGTGGCCCCTCCCTTCTGTGAAGACAAGGGGCTAGGGCTTCCTTAAACTTTGTTCTCAAGGGGCACAGAGGTAAAGCTCAACATTGTTAGTAGCTTATTCTAGAAGAAAGATCATATATACATAACCTGTATTTACATTTTATAGCAGAAAGTGACTGGGCATTATGCTTGTAATCACAAGCCTTGCTGAGTTATAAGACCTAGGGAATCTCAGAATTTTCTTCTTAATACTTTCTTTTGGAAAACCGGCCGTGTGGGGAACTACTATCAAGTTGTTTCAGTTTGCTTTCTTCCTTTTTAGGACTAACACATGTAGAATTAACTACATGAAAAATCACTTCTTTCTGTGCCAATAGCACTTCCCCAAACATGAGGAATATTTTCTGCAAGAAATATGGCAAACACCAGACCCACAAAGATAACCCATTGGGAAAGGATTTCCTATATGCCCAGGGAAAGCAGTGTTATTATAGGAAAAGACTAAGTGTATTTTTTTAAAGGCTAATTGTTCTGGTTCTAAGCTGATTTTGGGGTCAGTAACATCATGAAGATTTATTAAAAATAAGAAGAAAAGGAAGAAAAAGAGGAAGAGGTTGCCAAAAAAGGATCAGGAGATTTCAGGATCTTTCCTGAGGGGCCAAAACTCTCATTCCACACACTATCCAGAGCTGTAATCTGTAGATTGATGAATTAAAGAATATTCTGTGACATGCCACCCAAACTCTAAATTTGGAATAAGATGAAAATTCTGTTCTTATCTTCTTCACCTGCTTCTAATTGTGAATTCAATACAGCTCTCTGAGAAAAATCAAAGAAAGCACCAAGTTGATTTTTTTTTTAAAGAAAAGGTCTCATTCTCTAGCCCAGGCTGGCCTTGAACTAAAAACAATCCAGCAATCCTCTACCTCACCTTTTAAGTGCTCAGACTATAGGTGTGAAGGAACTATCATGCCCAACACCAGCACTTTCACTTTTAAATGGAAATTACGATTCTATATCTCATGCAATTATTAAGACAGAAGTCTGAGGATTGAGGACAGTAATATTTTTAGTTGGAATAATAGACCAAAAGTTCTGCTTTTTTATTTTATAATTAATTTAATTTTACATACCAGCCACAGATTCCCCTGTCCTCCCTCCTCCCACCCCTCAGCCTTCTCCCCCCAAACCAACCCCCCATTCCTACCTCCTCCAAGGCAAGGTCTCCCCTGGGGAGTCAGCCCAGCCTGATAGATTCAGTTGAGGCAGGTCCAGTCCCCTCCTCCCTACACCAAGGCTGAGCAAAATGTCTCAGCATAGGCCCTAGGTTCCAAAAAGCCAGCTCATGCACCGAGGACAGGTTCCGGTCCCACTGCCTGGGGGCCTCCTAAATAGTTCAAGCTAATCAACTGTCTCACTTATCCAGAGGGCCTGTTCCATTTCCATGGGGGCTCCTCAGCTATTGGTTCATAGTTCATGTGTTTCCACTAGTTTGGCTATTTGTCCTTGTGCTTTTTCCAATCATTGTCTCAATATTTCTTGCTCATATAATAATCCCTACTCTCTTTCGCCAACTGGACTCCTGGAGCTCCACCTGGGGTTTGGCTGTGGATCTCTGCATCTGCTTTCATCAGTCACTAGATGAGAGTTCTATCATGACAGTTAGACTTGACCACCCTATCAGAACAGCTAGCTAATAGGCTAATTATGTACCTAGTATATTCAACCTCTTTTCTGAGATCTGTTTAGATATGCACAAGGAGGTCTAAATAATTTGCTGAGTTTTTTTTTTTCTAGAAAACACCTCTCGATTGGCCCCAGACTTTCCTTTCTTAAAGCATTTACCAAAAACTCTCAGAAGGTTGAATTCTTTTCTGTTCCTTTGAGATGTATCTGTATCTTCTAAAACCCAGAAATGTCTTTCTCCAGAGCCTGAAAGTAATTATTTTGAAAGAATCATACAAGGAATTGGACCTATGTTTCTTATCTAGGTGGAACAATGGAATCCTACATCCTCCAATTAATTGTATATGGAGGGATGGAGCATACCTCTTGTGGTTACTGTTTTAACCTCTTCAAATATAGTTACTGGCATCATTTATCTTCGGTCAGTTTATTCCTCTATAGTATTGATTCACACTACTATGTAGATACATGGTGGAAGCTCAGCACACAGCAAGCTCCCAGAAGAGTGAGCTGGGCCTATGGGATTTTAACAAAGCCATCACTGCCTGAACTGAACTTTGTTCTTTTATCATCTCAACGAGAAGCAGGTGAGAATGAGTAAGAGGTGACAGTTGGGGTGCAAGAGATAGTGAACATTAGAGGAGGTGTGTCACTGGGAGTGGGCTTCTAGGTTTCAAAATCCCATGCCATTCCTAGTTAGCTCTTTCTCTGCTTCCAACTTGCAGATAAGGTGTGAGCTCTCAGCTATTTCTCCAGCACCATGCCTGTCTGCTTGCTGACATGCCTTCCACCAGGATGGTCATGGACTCACCCTCTGAAACTGGATGCAAACTCTTCTATAGGTTGCGTTGGTCACAGTGTCTCCTCACAGTAACAGAAAAATAACCAAAATAGTAGTATAGTGGAAAGGTACTATCATGTAAAGTAACATGATAACTATGGAAAACAAAGGAAAGAAAAAGGAGAGAATGGGTGGAAGGAAAGGGGCTGGTGCAAAAGACAGTTGAAGAGAAAGAGAAGGCAGTGCCTCCCTGTGCTTTTTATTAAGAATGGATGCATGTATTCCATGTAACTAGAGCTCAAAAGATGAGATTAATACAATGATATATAAACAAAAGGTATAGATAAAAAAGAAATAAAATCTTAAGAGTGAGATTGATACTACTTAGAACAAATAAATTAGCAATAAATATTCTAAAGATGCTAGATTAAAAATAAGTAAAAATTGTATTACTGACGTGGAGAGATGGCTAAAATGATAACAATGAAAGGAGATACAAAATAATTAGAGAAAAACTAACAAAGAGAGTTGAAAACTGAGTCAGAAATGAAAACAGTACATGGACCTGACATGAAAGGACTAATGGAGTAAAATGCCCTTAAGCTCTTCTGATGTTTAGTGTTTGAAGATAGTTTATATACGATTACATCATTGAAATCCATAAAATTGAAAGAATGCTAAATGAAGATACTTAAAAGTAAAATGATGAAGTTATTAAACCTTTTAGTGATAAGATTAATCACTGATCTATAGTGAGTAAACAATGTTCACAAATCTTGGTATTGTAAAAAGTGGCATAGAGATAAAGAGGTAGGAGAGAGAGTTTGAACAGAGATAGACTCATCTTTTGTAATAAAGAGTTGATCAATATTGTCTAAAGTGAAACATGATTTGAAAATATGCAGTAACTCTAAGTTTTTGATAGTTTCCATGATCCATTTCTTAAGCTTAAATAACTCTTTTAGGAAGTATCATCTGAAGAAAAGAATCATTCAAAAACAGACGTTTGTTTTGTTTTTGCTTTATTTTCCCTCTATAATAAATTAAACAGAAACCAGAAAAAAGAGGTTTACTCAACTCTTGCTCTTGATCATTTTTAATGATTCAGTCTTTCCTAAGTGATATTTCTTCAGTTTTTAGTTTGCTTTTAAACAGGGATGACATGTAAAACTGAGTAAGAATCAATGTGTAAGCTTTAAGGCTTAATAGTGAATTTTGTTAGATAAGTTAAGAGCTATATTTATGGGTAATAATGAGCACATTTGAGGAATTCAAAAGATACTTAAAAACTAAAAATAAATAAATAAATGGTGATCATTACTAAAATTCAGGCTTTTATAGGAATGTGTTATTTATGGTACACACTGTTTATAAAATCTAATATAAAAACACAAATAAAGCTTATTTCATATTTACCTCTACCTGCAAAAGTCAACTCTATTATATTTCAAATTGAAAACTTGCCCTCTTTTATTACCAACGGTAATAGAGGTCATTTCAGAACTCAGTAATATGTGGGTATAGTTGAGTGAAATCAAAGTTAAGTGAATGACTCCTAACAAGTTTGATAGAACCCCATCACCTTTTTTTTATTAAGCACTGCATAAGAACTTTGAAAGTAAATCCAGAAAAGAAAAGAAAAAAAAAAAAACCCTCCGTAGATTGCCCTAGTTTGAATGTACTCCTGGAAATTCATACGTTGGAAATCCCCAAACAATGGCATTAGAGAACTGGACCTTTTTGTTCCCTTGCTCATGCAATAGTTTCTGCTATGCTATGACTTAACTGGAAGGCTTTCATCAGATGCCATTTCCTTTGGTTTAAATATATAGAGCTTTAATTAAATAAACCTGTACTTTTTATGAATTATCTGGTCTTCTGTATTCTGTTATAAAAGCACAAATTGGACTAAGTCTATTTTGAGACAAAGAGCATCAGGGATCATTGTGGACAGGAGGTGAAAAGATTGTAAGAGGCAGAGCACAAAGGAATTTGCTGTGAGATTGTGTCTCCTAGTAATGACAGAAGCTATAACCATAAAATTTCACCAACATGACTGCCTAAATGTGAGCTGAGTAAGGATACCACCATGGGACATGCTAATATGGATGGGCAAAAGCACATGAAGCCTCAACCCGACAGAAAGAATTATCAGGAACTAGGGGTTGCTAAGAGGCAGGGCAAGTCTTCTCTAGGCAAAAGCACACCAGTTAATTATACAGTACCAATGGTCAGTCTTAAAATCATATACATGACTCAGCATGCCACAGAGACACAGACACATCAAAGTTTGTTATATTATTCACAGTGACCAAAATATGGAGCTATAACTCTCCTGGCAAAAAAAAAAAGAAGATATTCAAAAGAGATATACATATCTCTCAATTTGAATATCAGACTAAGGAAACAGGGGGCTCAAAAGACATGGAGATTTCTCCAGGAAATTTCAATCTAGAAGAACCAAAAAGGCCAGTCATAGGGAGAATTTGTCTCCAGGAAAGATATTTCACATAATTCTAAAAGCTTGTCAGACCACCTTACTAGACTGAGACTGAAGACCAAACAAAGATGGGTCAGTAGTGGGTGGGACTACACCTTGACTACTTAGATGTGCATATCCTTGACCCACTATTTAAAATTTCACCTCTCTTTAGGACCCCTGAAGACAGGACTTGGAGGGGTTTACTGGGTCTCTTTGTTTTTCTGCCCAAGGTAGCCACACTGAAGAAATCATCCCAATCTGCCTTTTATTATTAATTTGAGTAATTTAGAATGAATGATGGAAGTGCTTGGGATGCCCAAGTTTGATAACATCATCTGACTTAAGTGTTCATCAGCAGAAGATTAAAGAAAATGAGAGTATATACACAGAGAATGAAATTTATTTGGACATAAAAAAGAAATTATGTCATATTATAAGAAAAGAGATACAGGTAATTGTGACAATTGAAGTAAATGAGAATCAGATAGGCAAATGCCACCGTTTTTTTCTATTGTGTATATAAAAGTCATATGAACAAGACACGAAATTAGAAGCAATACTATCTAGAAAAGGGAAGGGGACTAGTTAGAAGAGAAAGAGTGGAGAGAAGACAGCATATAGGGAGGGGAGGTGACTATGATCAGAGAGCACCATATACCTGTAATCGTCATTGTAAAACCCATAGGTTAGTATATGCCAACACAATTTATGGAAGAATTCAATAATATTCTGGAGGATGCTATATAAATAATGGCAATTTGAACATGGATGTTTTGTCTACATTACATGAAACAACTTCATTTCAGCTCCTCTCATG
The DNA here is from genome assembly GCF_949786415.1 of Peromyscus eremicus. Lineage (NCBI taxonomy): Eukaryota > Metazoa > Chordata > Mammalia > Rodentia > Cricetidae > Peromyscus > Peromyscus eremicus. The sequence continues at coordinate 44,699,017 of NC_081439.1, forward strand.
TATCAAATGTTCACATCTCTCAATTATCATTGGTACTACACTTTGATATTTTTCCCCATTGTGAAATATGTCATTTATCATTGTGTTATCTCCTTTTTTTCTGATGCATGGTCCTGTGATTTACTTTTTCCAATGGAATTGAAAGTGTGACAAAAGCAAAATATTGGATATTTACATTCATTTTCAAGCTTATCCTGCTCTGCTGCTCATTTATGGAAGCCATGTTCCATGCTTTGATGAAACTTAGGAGAGATCAGTGAATGGGAAAGATTAAAGCTTTCTATAACATATTGCCACCTGCCTCCATCTCAAGATGTTTTGTGACTACAGGAAATACCTTAGGTGCATATCAAACCTTCATTTTTGATCACATTTTGTAGGAGGCACAGAGGTTCTTGTCCTCACAGATAAGCACTAAGGGAACCAGGTTGTTAAAAAAACAACCAAGCAAGGTTGTTTTTTCAAAGGAAGGGTTACATAACCTGCTATCTGCCCAGAAGCCTAGGAGCAGATGTGGTAAAATAGCTGCATGACCTTTCTCTATCTGTGTGGCCAAAGCCACGTTATATCCTCTCTCAGACCCTTATTGAGAACTTATCAATCTATAGAACCTATTTTTATAGAAGGTGTTACATTTATCAAGAGTTTCAATGTAGGCATGCCTTAAGTTTTATTGTGCATATGGGAATGAGTTTATCAGCACCAGAAAAATTTTTAGCAATTTGTGCTGTGCCTCTAAAATGAACTACTCGGTGTCAGACTCCTGAAGTTTGAACCAGCACTGGCTGCTTATTTATACTGAACCAAACAATCTTCTTGCTTGCCATGGATTGTTAGTCTGCTAGCTGTGGTGGTCACAGAGACCACTGCAGCATTTTAATTGTTCTTACAGATAAGTAAAAAGTTTAGGAAGCAATGCATGTACTAGCTTGAGTTAGCTATTGGGCAAGATACATATAACTGAAGAGTGTTGTATCTGATAAAAATGTATGCTTTTGTCCATTTTTAAAGTTGTGTTACAAGCTTCATTTTCTTTTACAAATAATACCTAAATCTTTACTAAAAGCACTTTTTAATCAATTAATTTTTTTCATTTCAAACATCTTTGTTTATTTCTAAGCATTTAATATTGCCAACAAATATTTTATTTCATAATTTAAGTGACATTTCACTTAACAGTAATATGATTTCTATTTATTTATCCCATAACCTATACTTTTATATTTACAACATAAATATCATTTATTGGACTTTTACAATTCATCTGTAAGATGTTAGTTTTAAAAATATTCAACAATTGCTTTTGTAAATATATTCCTCAATAATTCCTAAAGGAAGTTATTAATAATTTTTAAATGTCACCAAGGTATTGTGAACAAAAGGAGTTTCAGGCTAATTTATCTTCTTGTAACTTGGCTGTGTTGTTTAAATATTGAGGAAATATCCAATATTATGAATGTCTTTCTAAAGTATAGATTTTCTTCCTAGTGTGGTCTTATGAACTAGCCATATTAATAATCAGCTAAGAACACATATTTGAATTTCAATCTAGACCTAATAAATAAAAATTTGTATTCAAACAGAAATTTTATTTAAAATTTGCATACATTAAAGTTTGAATGGCAAAAAACATCTAAAATTAGGCTAAGCAGACTATTGACATCCATGTCAAAGTTTCATTTGTAAATAATCATTATTGTCACGGGGTCAAGCTCAGTAGCTAACATGAACGTTTTCCTACCATAGTGTGCGTACTTGCCGTAAAAGTCTTTATAGGTACTGTGCCATTATTCAAGTACCTATGAGTAGGGTCTGTAAACTGCGAAGTGTAATAAGAGTGGAGCCTGAAGAATTTCAGCATTGGTATTTTCTTCAAGTTAGTAGTCTTCTCCAAAGGGACTTATTTTTATATCACGCTGTATAGAATTAAGAATGTGACTGTCTAATTCTGATGGAGAGCTTTGTGGTGAGGAAAAGCAAAGACTCTTCTCTGGGCAATAACCAAATCATAATTCCCTTCATGTGTGTAGCTGAAAAGTATCCATTTGGTAGGGCACAGGAAGAGCCTGTTAGGAAGGCTGATACAGGCATCTGGCTGAAATACATTTAAAATCTACAGCAATCAAAAGCTGAGCTTTCCAGGTGGGATTACTTGCACTAAATTCAATTTTTTTGTTTTGTCAAAGACTGTAGACATCATTGTTCTCAGGTAGCAAACTTGGGACATTTTATATTAAAACATCCACATTTGTAAACACACAATATTGTAATATTAACAAGTAACAACAACTACAATAAATTTCACCTCAATTAAAAAAAATCTTTATAGACCACAAGTTTACTATCTACAGCTTTACTGAAATTTTGGCTCACTGTTGTAATTTGTACAATAGTATATGTTGAAGATTCATGTGTTGAAGGCTTGGTCCTTAATGTAGCCATACTCAGAGGTGGGAGTTTGAAATGTAATTGGTTTTTTTTTTCCTTTTGGTAATTGGATTTTAAGGATTCTAATTTCATCAAGTGATTAATCCATCAAAATGAGGCCTAGTTGGAGAGAATTGCTGGGAGTATGCTGTTGCTAGATATATTTTTATACTTAGACCTGGTTTGCTCTCTTTGTGCTGGCTTCCTTGAAGTCGACAACTTTCTTTGTAATGAACAGTTTTCCTCTGCTACACACTCCTATAATCTTGATGTTTCTGTTGCACTACAGGCCTAGGAGCATTCCACCATGACGTTCCATCTCTGATATCATCTGTCAAGACAAATCTTTGCTACTCTGAGTCAATTTTATCAGATATTCTGACAGTGTAACAAAAAGCTAATATACTAATCTTTGATCTATATCATGATTATATGATATTTATGAGAGATAATGTTTTTGGAAAAGAGCATCATATTTTAAAATCAGGTGTTAGCTGTATGCTGAAATCTTTTAATCTCTGTTTGCTTTTGTTACCATTATTTTGAGAAAAGTAAAAACAGCATCAGGTTTGTGAACAAGTGTATGTTTCTATATAAAATCAGATACACAATCAGATATACAAATAGATATCTAGATTCCAAATTCAGTGCTTCACTTTATTATCCTATTATTTAAAATACAGAAAACAAGAGTACGTGGAGTCTGGTTGGATAGCACAAGCCTCTGTTTACTACTACTTACTAGTAGAGTGCATTAGCCAGTTACTCATCTATACACATTTGATTCTGAGCTATTAAAAATGAGCATTCCTAATTTTAACAGGCTAATTAATTAGCTGTCCTCAATTTCGATGAATTGATACTTTGATCAAATCATTTCAAGAAAAGTTAAATAGATGACTATAAAATGCAAAAGCTAGTAATTAAATGAAAATAGGTGGGGCTTTCAGGAATAGTACATTGTAGACTGATAAAAAGAAGCAAATTCTGTTAAAATGTGTGCTGCTCAAAGCTCAAGTTGTCAGCATGCCTACTGCAGCAACCTCATTCTGAGCATTGTGCTCTTTGATTATCAGGCATATGTCTAGGAATGAGTTTAAAGGAACTTTTGTGACACAATGTAGTTGTTCTGAGTTGTATCTTTTAAACAACCAATAGGAAGAATGGTAGGGGACACAACTCAGAGTACGTTTTATGTATTTAACACTAATAAGTGTATGACTTATTGGATATTTTAAATGTCAGAGAAAGAAATGTTGAGGCTGTCTCTTTTTGGTGCTTACAAAAAATCAAGTAAACAGTAATAGAAATTAAGGGCAGGGAAAGAAAGTACTAGGGAATTTTTGAAATCTAATAGACTGTATTAAACATTAACTAGTCAGTAAAAAATCAAGTTTAAATCTGAGTACAGATTTTTAACACTTGTCCAGACAGAAATAGATTTGGAAGTCAAGGTGACAATCACAAATTATGTGGTATAGTATGTGGCATGGGTTTCTTAAACTGGAGTTCCATCATAACCACCTAGAGGGACTTTTTTTTTTTAAATCGAGATTCATGGAATCCACCCTAAGCATTGCTGACTCAGAAGGTCTGAGGTCGGGCCTGAGAAGCTGAATTTCTAAGTGATTTGCAAGGAATGTTGCTGCTCTTGTCTGAGGACCAACTTTGAAAACCACTGTCGCCTGTATACCTTTTCTAGGAAGAACTGAGTTACTCCAACACTACATTTATTGTTCTGGATATGTTAAATTCTCAGAAGGAGATTAGAAACGCTGCAGTTACTTAAAAACATGGACACAAAATTGTAAACACCCTTTGGTTCATAAATGCCATAAAATAATTCTTTAAAATAGCTTTTGGATCATAAGCTTAACATTAGCTGATGTGACTTCGCTGTATAATCCATGTGTTATTAGAATTCACATTACAAGAGATGAGGCCAATTTTTGTCCTATCCAAGTGAAGTTTCCAAAAAAGAAAATAGTTTCAAGATTCCTTCTATCAGAGTTGCAATCTAATTACTGGAGGATAAAATGATCTGTACATATCTTTATAAATAATGTGACATTAGTGTTCAGTGTTTTGAATGCTTAGTGTGAAAATATACTACTTTTATTTATTTATACAGTGTGAGAAGTAGATAAGTGATATGATTAAGCTTTGAAAACTATGCAATCATCTAGCATGATACTACAATTTGCATGATCACCATATTTATAGTGTTGTCAAATGAAGAAAATTATGTTTATAAGGTGTAGTGAAAAATCAGAAAGCTCTTACCCCTAAAACTAAAATATTTTTTTTGAAAAATGTATCTCTAAATATCACTAATGTTTACAAGAAAACCTAAAGAAATCAGTGACACATATAAAGTATGCAAGTGGCTGGTAAAGCTTTAATTAAATCTATGGTAGGTTTGTTACTAATTAAGACTTTGTAATAAAGAATTCTACACCAAAATGTGTGCTCTGACTGAATCAGAAAATAATCCATGATGAAATACAGAAAGAAAATATCAGCCATGCAAATAAACAAAGTAAAAATTTTATAAGTATTAAAGCTTTATATACTCGTTCTCAAAAGAATTTCTGATGATTTTCTAGTATAATGATTAAACTTGGAAATCTTATAACATTCAGGTAATCAAATAAGAGACCAATGAAGATAATATTGAATTCAGCCTTCTACATAGTATTATTTGTAGTAAGACGGGACAGACTGAATATAGGAGTAGGATTAAATGGTATCTATAATATGTGAAGAATATTCTCTAATGCCATAAAATGTTCATATGTACTGAAAAAGGAGGCAAGCTAAAATAGTCAAGAAAACATTGTGAGAGCAATCTAGGAAAAAGGATTTTGTGAGCTTCCCATGATAAGGATAAAGCTAAAGAAAAATAACATGCAAATTTAACCTCACCACAGCATGAAGTTTGTAGGTAACACAGAATATAAACATTCTATACTGGGGATATGTCTGAGAGAGCTCCTTAGCTACCTTTCTGGAATTTCCTCAGATCATACTAATATTAATTGCAGTATATGAGAAAATAGGCTTCTACCTATTTATATCCATGTGAAATGCCTAAGTTTAAATCATACTTCCACAGCACTACTTAGTAGATGTTCAGCCTTGGATGAGGTTTTTAAGCTCTATATAACTCAGATATGCTTATGAAAGATGATACTCTTTTGGCTTTATAACAAACATCTTAAATGTGTGGCAAGTGATATTAAACACATATAAAGCTGTGACTGTCACATAATTTCCTATGATAATGACTATTTTAGCAAGATTCTTTGCATCTCAGAGAATTTAGCTTTTTTCCCTTTGAAAGTGGCTAAGAAGAGAAACAATACATATGTCTACAGTGGAAAGATGCCCATTTTTTTTCAGGGCTTATTAGAACATCACAACATTGACCATTACATATGAGTTCAGAGCCAAGCACCCAACTGGTTGAGATATTAAGCATTTGGAATCTGGAGTTTAATACCAACAGCTTCAACTCATTCCTCTGTGGTCCAAAGCAGGTACTGAAGCCTTGTACTATCACCCAAGAACAATGCAGTAAGAGTTCCTCTATACAACTTTTATTTCTTTCTTCTTTTGTTCTGTAAACAATATTCACCCTCAAATGATATCTATTACATTTTATATTAGGGTAATGATTAAGGTATAGGCTTGAAATTCAAATGAATGAGCTTTGTTTCAACTAAATATGTATTAAGATTTTAACCTCTGCAATCCTGAGTTTTCTTGCCTTTAAAATAGTAATAATATAAAGACATACTTCATTAGACTGTTGAGAAAATTAAATGATGTAAGTAAGATAACATAATGAGTTGATAAGTATTAAGTTTTTGTATGCTGAATAATTACAGCAGCACTATACATTACTGTTATACAATGTTAGAAGATAATAGTAGTAAAATATATGAGAGAACTGAGGAATTGAAGAGCCATATTGCTCTTCAATAATATATTGCTCTACATGAGACACTATTATGAGGTAATGATTTCTGTTGTAATTTAGTAGAAGCATTAGCATACACTGAATTTCATTTAGATAATTTAAATGTTAAATTAACTCATGCAATAAGAACTTTTGCACACAAATGTATAAATGTGGGCAAAAGAATTATCTCAAAAGCATAATCCCAAATGTTGCAATATCAAAAGATCAAAACCTATGCCTAAACTGTGAAATTCTCAAAATACAATTCTGGGAAAATTATTTTTAAAAATCTTTAGATGATATTTATTTTTTAATTTAAAAGGGGGTTTATTTGAAACATTAATAAAAACACCGTGTTATGGAACACTTCATAAGTCACTTTACATTGTAAAATAGACAATATATTTTTGCAACCATGAATACTTAAATATAATAATGACAATTGCATGAGTATTATAGTCATGAGCAAGATAACAATATTTTTAAGGAAGTAGATCAAACCCATGAATGCATAAGTACATATTACTATGGTTACTGATTGAAAAAAAATATTATTCGTAAGCCCCTATAAAAAACTTCTTCAATTATTTATGGTAGGTAGTAAGGAGAAACCAAAAGAGCCTATATCATTAGTTCTCAAAATTCTAATGATGTGACCTTTTAATACATTTCCTCATGTTGTTGTGACCTCCAACCATAAAATTCTTTTGTTGCTGCTTCATAACTGTAATTCTGCTACTGTTATTAAATCATAATGTAAATGTCTATGTTTTCCAGCCTTCTTAGACTGCCCCTGTGAAAGGGTTGTTCAATGTCCACATTACCCACAGGTTTAGGACTGGTACCCTATATTGTTGTGAAGGTCTCTGGGGCCTCCTTGATCAATAACTCTTAAGCGGGCATATCTAGCACTGGAATTTTTTTTTGTTTAATAACCCTTGTCTTCTAGGAAAAAACATTATTTGCTATGCTTGATATCTTCATTCTAACTCTTTGTTTCCATGATATTTTTAATTGGCTTATAAAATACGAGATTTTTAATATAACTTTTTATACACTCATGGTTTATGTCACCAACCCCTTTCCCATTTTGTCTTCTACACACCCACACTGTTTGTGCTTCATCCTTTCTACCAACAAGATAGTGAAATCAAGCTTGAAACAAGCTTCAAGTTTCCTCCCTGTTGGCTAACATTCACAGGCACCAGGGGAAGAAAAGACATCAATTGTCTTACCTAGCTATGAACTACAATAACAACCTCCCAGGCAAGATATGCCCACTATTACAATAGGGACACAGCTGTTAGAGGGTAACCAACCACACTCTTCCTAGATATGGCCCACACCACAGGAAGGAAATCGTGCCTTGTACTATAAACTCATGCCTGTGGAGGTCTTAGTTAGGTCTTAGGTGGGGAATTTACCACTGCTGTTTAGATAAATTAGCATAGAGTTAAGCTGCCTTCTAAATATTTATATTTATGCCCATATACGAGTGCTACTCCTAGTGTTACTCAGAGACGTTTCACTTTGAAATGAACGGCAGTGAATATAAAGACGCATGACTGAGAATAAGCGACAGTTGCACATACTCAACTCTGAAGTATTTATATCATCCCGATAAGGCTTGGGGACTAACACAGAAGAGGAGATGGAAAGACTGTAACAGTAAGAGGAAAGGAAGACAGGCTTCAGAATGTTATCTTTTGGAAATAGTATAGCTATTACAGTTATGATCTTAAAGCAACTAAGATTGCCTACATCGGATCTGCACAACACTGGGCCTGTCAACAGTTGCTACAAAGATGATCTACATATCATTGAAAATTGGGGGAAAATGCTGACAATTAAAATTGTAGACAAAACAAAAACTAAATAAGAAAATAAATATAATTAAAAATGTGTGTCATTGAGCCTGGGAGGATGGCTCAGGGGTTAAGATCATCTGGTGCTCTTGCTGAGGACCCAGGTTCAGTTCCCAGAATCCAGGTGGTGGCTTCACAACCAACTGTAACTACAGTTCAAAAGTACCTGAAGCTATCTTCTGGCTTTTATGGGTACTGCATGCATGTGATACACAAACACACAGACAAAACACCCATACACATATAATAATAAATGAATCTCTTAAAAACTGAAAATAAATTTTGATATAAGAAGAAGACACTACTGGGATAGATCATAGATAATTTCATGGATGTATACTACTGAAGTTGGCTAATTTTCATGATCATTAACTAGAGAAGTCTTGTTTCACTGTGAATAGCTAAGTAGAAATTTATTTTCTCTTGTAGGACCTGATTCTCCTTAGAGAAATGTATCCACATTCATTTTCTACAAGGAGCTTCACTTTGTTAAAATCTTCTGTTGTTCAAACTATACTAACAGGAGAATTCCATATTAAATTTTATTATTTTCTATACCATGCTTCTATGCTGTCTGGAGTATTGGGAAATCTATTATACAGGCACAAATCTAATGGTAAAATACTAGTAATTGAACAGTAGTAATATTCCACATATCTTTTTACACTCCTATATATGTAATTACGTTGAAACAGTAAAATCAGGCAAAAGCAGCTTTAATTCATTAAAAGATCATCAACCCAGAGAACTTTCAATACGAATATTAATAAGCCTTGTGTTTTAAGCTGCAATATTCATTATTGCCACATAGCATGCCCAAAAGACATACCTGAATTTTCTTCTATGTAATCTATGAAATTCTATAAAAAACAGATATAAAATCCATTATTCTTTCCAGTCATATGTAAGCAGGTAAGTATAATGCTAGAATTTGGGATCCAATGGGCATGAACATATATATAAACACACATACGAGCTTTATTTCAATTAAATATGTTCTAAGATTTTTAACCTCTGCAATCATGAGTTTTCTTGCCTTTAAAATAGTAATACTATAAAGTAATAATATATGTGTGTTTATATATGTGTATGTGTGTGTGTGTGTGTGTGTGTGTGTGTGTGTGTGTGTGTGTGTATGCTAGTATTTTGTATGGTAGGAAACATTGAGAACAATTTTGAAACTGCCATTCAATGGGCAATGTAAAGGAAATAATAGATTTTTTAAAAAACAAAAAGCTTAGTTTTAATGGAAAATATAAAAATTGCATCACCTTTCAAAGCCAAAGCCAAATTTCCAACCTAGATTAATTGACCATGGACCATTTAATGTATTTTGTAATATTGAAGGAAATTGTATAGCAGCAATTGCCTTAGGCCCAGAAGCTTACTGTGCTTAGTGGATTCCTCCTATTAGCCACAGGGTGTTTTTAGAAGGGGCAGAAAAAGCACACAATGGAATACTTGGAGAGCTACTCTGTGTACAATTAAAAATATTCTAATTTCTTCTCCACAATTCACCTTTCCATCATACAAAAATGAGCTCTCAAGATTTCAACATTTGACAGTATAGTGTTTGAGATTGTACCTTACATGATTAAAATCAGTACCATGTAAGTGTCTGTTCCCTCTGAAAATTTGTATTTTGAGATCCCACTAGAGCATTCGTGACCTGATTAGATTACCTGGAATTAGTCCTCATGATGAGATTCATGTTCTTACAAGAAGAGACTGGAGAAGATAAGCAGGCATAAACAAACCAAGAAGTAGGCTTTCATCTAACACAGATTTTGCTGACCCCTTGATCCTGGCATTTGCAAGTATCCACAGCTATGAGCAGCAAATGCTTGATGCTTACAACATCTGATCTCATATTATAATACTTAAACCCAAGTGTACTAGAATATCACCTATAACATTCCCAGGAAGTTTGTGTACAAACAGGAAGGAAATCATGACACCTTTACATCACTGTCCCTTGAAATAGTTCTAAGAAACTTCTGGCATCAATTAGTGGAATGGAAAAGAGACTCAAGACAGTATTTAGATGTATGATAAGCAGTCATCGGACTGTAGTCAATGTTAAATGCCCTATCCAATGTCTATATATTCTATCGAAATGTCTTTAAAAATTATACACATCTACCAATAAATCCAAATAAGATAGTCTAATATCTGAAACTCAGCCTAAACATAAGCATTTGCATATAATCAAACCCAGCGAATTTCCAAAATATAATATTTCTGAGAGTTTTGTTGCATTTTTCTTTAGACTTTGTCATGCTTATTTATAAAGCATCAATTTGGGTACTATACAATACAACTCTTATTTTCAAAATAAACTTATCTCCTTTGATGAAATTTTAAAGTTGTTTACTATATATAACTGCTATTTGCCCTTTTCACATTATCTCAGCTAATCCTCACAGCATAAAGATGTGCATTATCAATGTAATGTTATTAAGAACTATTCAGATTTACTGAACAGCAGTGGGATTTGCTAAAGTTTAATAACTAAATAAGAGAGGCAGAATTTGCAATTAGGTTTGTTTCTTACTTCAAATTTCATGAGATGAAATGGTATTTTCTAGTGTTTAGTAAGAGAATCCAACTAAATCATTTTTAACATTTCATTTTACTTTATTCTGTGTGAACATGCATGCATGCCGTGGTGTGTGGAAGTCAGAGGACAACATCCAGGAAACAGTTCTCTCCTTCTATGTGTGTCCTGCAGATTGAACTTAGGTCATCAGGCTTAACTACACCCTTGCTTACTCACTGAACCATTCTACCAGATGTAACTAATACATTCACAAAAACTTGTGAACCACCAAATACAAAGTAAGGTAACAGTAATAATTCTATTGAGTAGTTTTACACAATAAATTTGGTTGAAATTCTATGTAATGTAAAAACATATATGTAAACATCAAATTTAAAAACATATATGTAAATATAAAATATACATGAATACAATTATGTATGCATTTTAGATTATTAGGTAATAAAGTCAAATATATAGATATAGATATAGAGATCTTAAGCATGAAACAATTAGGTATCATTGATATAAAGTAAAGGAAACTTTCTGAGTGTTCAATTAAAGTTTTTATTTCATTTGACTTTCCAGAGTAAATAAAAGGTTTTCCCATATTGGAAGACCTTATATAGTTACACACCTCAGTATTTCCTTAGAACTTCACAATTTTAAATTAAAACATTAAAATTCATTTTTTACTTCACTAAAAGCCAAATATATTATTATTTTTAGATGAGTCCTATAATATAGCTGGCTGGCAGAAAACTAAAATGCCCAAGAGATTCTTTTCATGACGCTCCTTCTCATGTTATAAGAAATTTGAATCTGGGAATTTTAAACTGGAGCGGTGTAATGATGCCCCAAGGCCTACACACAAGCATGTGTCCTCTTGGGCCACAATACATTTTTAAACTAAGAATTAATTAAAAAATACTTTGCATGTATGTTTGAGTGCCTGCCTGTATGTATGTGTATCGTGTGTGTGTGTCTGGTATCTGTGGAGTTCAGAAACAGGGGTCAGATACTCTGGAACTGATGCAACTGGTCCTTATGAACTGCTCAATGTGGGTTTTGGAGACTGAACTCTGCTGTTTTGCAAATTATCTGAGTTTCATTTCTATTACTGTGAGGAAACACTATGACTAAAGCAACAAGGAGGGGAAAGGGTTTGTCTCATCAAGCAGTTTATAGTCCACAATCAAGGGAAGCAAAGGTAGGAACATGGACGTAGGGCCTGAAGCAGAGACCATGGAAGGATGTTGCTTACTTGCTTGCTTTCCTACAGCTTGATTACGTTGCTTTCTTATAAAACCCAGGACCACCTGTACAGGGGTTATATCACCTATAGAGGAATGTGCTTTTCCTACAGTTATCAATCAAGAAAATGCCCCCACAAACATGCCCCCAGGCTAGTCTGAAGAAGACAACTCCTATATCATCTTCCCAAGTGACTCTAGTTTCTGTTGAGTTGACAAAAACTAGTGAGCAGAGCATCTCTATAGGGTCTGAATCACAATTTTTAAGATAAGTTCTTCATCTAGGTTTTCAGAAGGAAAAAGAAAGAATGTACAGGGATCCTAAAAGATGAATATTATAAAGGAGTCACAAAATCTGGACAGATGGCTCAGAATACTGACTGGTCTTCCAGAGGACTCACATTCTGTTTTCAGTACCTACATGGTGGTTCTCAATCACCTGTATTTCCATTTCAACCTCAGAAGGCACCAGACACACATGTAGTACACAGATATACATGCAGGCAAACACAATTACATCTAAAATAAAAATAAATAGATCTAAAAATCTCCAAAAGGTAGAAGAACATAACAAAGAAATTTCCTTCTGTTACCACATTATCTATCTTTCACCCTAAATAGCAAAAAAGAAATCACAATGAAAGGGGCACTGGAAAGAATGAAATTAGTTTCTACCCAAAACTTCACAGTATAGTTTCAGCTGTCCAGTTTGAAGCTTTAGTAGCTGTTTTTTTTTTTTTTTGCTCTCTAGGTTTGCTTTTAACCAAATTCCTGTTATTTTACCCATAAATATTACCAAGTGTGTTTTCAACATATTGATAAATTGATATTATTTTTATTTTCCCCATATTATGACGTGGTATCTCATTTTGTTGTCTTTCATGCTTGTATCTTGAGACAGATTCTTTCTATGTAGATGGCAGTGTCTTGGACCTCACCAGGATGCCCAGGCCAGTCTGATACTTCTCATCTTTATTCCTGCTAACACGTGGTGGAATTACATTTGTGCTATTTTCTTATCTACTATATGAGAAGAACATTTTCTGTTTAAAAACTGAGTCAGATTATTTTGCTTTGTCTTTTTGTTTGACACATACTATTATTGGGTACAATGTTATGCTGCAATTCACATGTACTTTGTACAACAATCAAATAAAGGAAAATAACATACCCTTCAGTTTAAGCTCATATCATTTTTGAATGGCAAATACATTATAAATTGCACAAGAAATTGTGACTAATGAGTATCAACCCATTACATAACAGAGCACTAGAATTTTTCCTTCTTAATTAATGATAACATTGCGCCTGTTGACAAACATCTGTTAGAAAACTTACCTCCCATGCATAATGATTCTTGTTCATCTTGTCACATTTAAAGCGCAAAAATTTCCCCCAATTATTGTCTCAGTATACAGGTGGTTATGGGTTAAGATTTACTCTGAAGCAGCTGGCTCTTTTTCTGTAATGGACCAGAGGGTAAACATTTTATATCCCCTGGGCCTCATGTTTCTATTACAAATATTCACCCGTACTGTCATCTGACACAGAAAATATGAAAATGAGCGGATATTTTTGATTTCTAATAAAACTTGCTTTACAAAAGCATACTAATGACCAGATATAGTCTGAAGGAGATGATTCTAGATTAATCAGGGTTGAACTACATTTTTCTTATTGGGAGATTTCTTATCAAGTATGGTAGCGCATACCTTTAACCCCAGCACTCTGAGACAGAGGTAGGTAGATCTCTATGTGTTAGAGGCCAGGCTGATCTGCAGAACGAGATCCAGACCGACTAGAGCTATTTAGTGAGAAAAGAAGGAAAGAAAGGAAGGAGAAAGAAGAAATAAAGAAAGGAAGGAAAGAATGAAGGAAGAAGGAAGAAAAGAAAAATGAGAAAGGTTCCTTTGTGAATATTCAGCTTCTACAGACAAAAAAAAATTCTTGAAGTTTTTTGAGTAATGTGTTAACATGTTTCAGGGAATTGTATTTAATATTTATAATGCAGATGACTTGCACTTTTACGTTATATACTTCACCCACCTTTCCAGAATACAGACTCCCTAGTGTTATTTTTCCTTGACTTAAAACCCCCTAGAATCCAAAGGTTTAGTGACTTTGCTAGTCATCTGACTGCTTCCCCTCAGTTCTCCACACTAGTACTTACACCAGGTCCTCTGCTTTCCAGCATTATGCAAATAGACTTGTTACTTACTGTGTCTATACAGCATGTAAGCTGTAGCTTCTTTAGCTTCCCTTAATGAGGCATAACCCATTCAGATGTTTCTTTTTCTTTCAAAAACTGGATGACACGTCTTGCCTTGCCCAGTGTTATTGTAACTAGCATTCTCAAATTCTTTCTGAGCTTATAAAAATTTCAATTTCTTTACTATTATTTTCGTGAAGATTCTGGAAAGGACGTTCACAGATGTATCTACTCAACTATATTTATCTAGAGGTAAGTAGATTCCGAATTTTACAAAAGAACAAGACTTACATAATATGCAAAGTGAACTTAAAAATTCAGATGTTATTTAAGTGTTGCTAGTCAAAGGCATAGTACACAAGAAACAAAATTACTTTGACATTTCTGAATGCCAGTGTATATGACTCTAACCAATATTCAGTTCTCCATTTAAACTTCAGCATCAAATCTGCATGTGACAAAAAAATACCACACACACACAATAAAACAAAACAACAACAAAAACCTCCATGAAAGGATCTTTTCTTCCTACCATGCGTTTGCTCTATCACCATGGACTTTAACTAACCCTCTACAACCAGACACCCAGTTAAACACCTTCTTTCTTTTCTTTAATTTTTTTATTAGAACATACACAGTATATTATACTAGTGGATGAGCATCCAACACAGTGCAAAGGAGCTGTACTTTAATGTTATGTAAACAGAATTTATCCCATGGCAGTGGAAAACAATTTCAATAAATTTTCAGAGCAAAGTAGAAGGAAGAAAAGGCATTTTAACAGTATAATACATGTTAATTTTGTTTTAAATTCAACATTAAAATTACATGTATTTAAAGTACATCTTAAATATTTTAATACTCATTTCAAGGAAAAAATAAGATGTTGCAAAATATTTTTGAAACTAGAAAAAGTGAACAATACAATGTAAAAAGAAAATTCAGTGGTAACTGAAGACAGTTATCTTAAATATTTTATGACAGTCATTTCTTATTCATTACTGACATGACATATATATTCCTCAATTTTATATATATAGAGAGGTTATTGAAAACATATGAGTAAAACATTTAAGGTAAGTCATGTATCTAAATATAATGATGGAAATAGTTAATGTATATGCTAATCTAACACTTAAATGAAAGTAGTCAAAACCAGTAAGTAATGGATGATAGACAAAATAAACAAGTTACTGAAAATTGTTAATTGTTGCTTTGCATCCCATTAAACAACTGGTAGAAATTTCCTTGACATGATCATAGTAAATTCTGTGGTGTGTGTGTGTGTGTGTGTGTGTGTGTGTGTGTGTGTGTGTGTGTTAATCAGATCAAATGCCTTGCATGGAAAAAGTATATTCTCTTTGAGTTTTATGTCCACTCTCCATCAAGTAAGCTGTATAATATGCAAGCAGTATTTCACAGCATACAGAAATGTAGTATAAATGGGTATCAGGGTAGTTGTACTCTGGATGCGTTAATGTTAGACCTGTACACATGTTTGCCTTTGCAGATACTAATCTGAGTGACTAAGAAACAAATGTGTTAAGTTAAACTTTTTTGAGAATATTAGTCTTAATAGAACTTTTTGTTTGCATACATAATTAGTGTTGAGAACACTGTCTAAGAACATTGTCTGGTACAAAAGAAACACTCAAGAGGTGTTTGTGGATTTAATTTTATATGAGCTCTGGTTCTTTGCTTAGCCTAATTTAATGACATTGCAGAAAGAACAAGGAGCTCAATTTGACCAAGTACTTCATCAATTTTGTCCATTGTTTATTTTTGAGAATTTTTTTGTAAAGAAATGTTGTCAATAGTGAAAACATACTTTTCAATTATTTCAAAGCACTAATCCATACAAATCTGATTCAGATCATTCATAATTAGCCCATCTAAGTAATGTCCATCTGATTGAAGAGACAAATGATAGGACTCATTAGTATATACACAAGCTCTGACAACAAAATATTAAAATAACAAGACCTATATTTTACTGATATTTTTGAAAAACCTATTTTGATGTAATTGCACTAGATTCGTTTTTCCTACACACTTTCACTGGCACTGTAGTCTCAATATTGTCTGTTTCTAGGCAACCCTGGCAATAGCTAAAAAAATGATTTTAAGGTGTTTTCTTCATAGACACAAAAATTCACTCCCTTTATGATCTACCAGCCTCCTAATGCTAGCCAATTCTTGTTCTTCAAAATAGAGAAGAGCTTGATCTAGTATGATTTTTTTTTGTTGACCCATCTGTTTATTCCTAACTAATTCAAAACCTTAATTCTAAAAAACATCTCTCAAATATTTTATACACACTGCTCCTCTAATCAAAGCCCTTAACTGGGTAGAACACTGTTTTAACCATAGACAAATTATACTCAAATGAATTCAACTATTGCTTTTCCACATTTTCAACCTGATAACTTTGTTTTAATGAAGTGGACTGTGAATGTTATTAGCTAATTCAATCTAATACTAGTATCTTTTGAGTTTCTGTTGAAATGAGCACAATTTATTTGACTCCTACCATTTGCCTTTTAGAACTTATAAGTTAAAGTTACATGTAGTTCTTACATAAATTCATTCATTCATATTTCATGGAACAGATTTTATTTCTTTTATATATGCCAATTCAAAGCATGGGCCTGAATATTGACATACAGAAAGATACAATATATAAAGAAAAATATTTTATTATAATCCACCTCTGTTATTATTAATTATTCAATGATCTTTCATTGTGTAGATTTACAAATTCAGATTCTACTCATACAGATTTTCTAGCTTATTGACAATGCTCTAAGAACATGTATACGTATATGAATAAATGAAATTTGTTTATATATAATATGCAATTATATATAAAATTATATATAACTAAACTCTGTATAATTTTATTTATTATTCTCTCATACAATACATCTAAACTGCAGCCTCTCCTCCCTCCCCTCCTACAAATCACTCTCACCTCCCTTGTTCCCTAGATGCAATGCTCCTTAATTTTTTTAAGAGCAGCACTCCCAGTGATATCAACCAAACTTGGCATAACAAGATGGAATAAAACTAGGCATATAGCCCTGTATCAAGACTGGATGAGGCAACCCATTAGGAATAAATAGGTCCCACAAGCAGGCAAAGGAGTCAGAGACACC
This sequence comes from Peromyscus eremicus, assembly GCF_949786415.1. NCBI lineage: Eukaryota > Metazoa > Chordata > Mammalia > Rodentia > Cricetidae > Peromyscus > Peromyscus eremicus. The sequence goes on from NC_081439.1 coordinate 44,716,429, forward strand.
TACACTACCATTGTTAGGAGTCCAAAAAAAACTCCAAGCTAAATAGCCACAACATGTATGTAGAGGACCTAGCACAAACCCATGCAGGCTCTGTGGTCAACACCAAGAACATTTTGAAAGTGAATGATTAAAAGATTTTCCCCTAAATAACTTTCTAAATGAATTGCCATAGTCTTTAAAAGAAGATTAAAAACAAAATTTTTGTGTGTCTGTATATATGCACATGTGTGGAAATAGCTGTGTAGGTCAGAAGGGAACATATATTCCATGAAATTGGAGTTACAGGAGGTTTTTCTCTGCTTGATGTGAGTGCTGGAGATTGAATTCAGATTATTTGCAGGAACAGGAAACAGGATTTCTAGCTATATCTCCAGTCCCCTGATGCACTTGCATTCTTAGGTAAGGCAAAAGCAAAAATGGTGGTCTTTTTATAACTAGCTATTTGAGAAAGGAAGTGTATCTATCAACACTTTGTAAGATGAGATTGTACAAAAGTAAAATGTGAGCTTTTTTTTCTTTCCCCTCTGTGTCTTTGCGTGTTATAGTTGATTACACAGACTATTTAATACTGCTAGGTCCATTTGTCATTAATGAAAATTTAATAATTAAATATGATCAAGGAGTTTATTTAGAAAGCATGGTATCTCTCAGAGACAGAATCAAATATAACCGTGCTCCAAAATTCTTGGGAAATTTATTACTTGTCTCAAGATGTGTTCTAAAGACTATTTTATGACTTGTAAAGGCAAAAAGAAAGCTGATCAGAGCATGTGAAATTGAGCACTGTTTTTAGACATGGTTTTTCTTATACTTTGTGAAATTAGAACAATAGATATGCTTGGTTGTTTATTGTTGTGCATGACAATGGCATTTGTGAATATTTTGCACATTGCATAGCAGAGTTTGAGTCAAATGAATTGGTATATTATGGATAGCTACGTACAACTCTATATATAATTAATTCAGTACATATATAGATTCAGATATATGGAAAGCCAACAAGATATTTGGGTTTATAGATGTGCTGAACAGACTCTCCTTCACACACACACACACACACACACACACACACACACATACACACACACACTCATCCTTAATGTATACCTACTTAATAAGTAGTTATGATTAGGTAACTCACTTATTTGTCTCTTGACCTTGTTGATTTTTACTGTGATAAGTAAAGCCTTTTATATCTACCAAATTGATGTGTGTCCAATTGTTCGATGACTCCATGTCAATGGAATTACCATGTAATGCTGTAAAAACAATAGAGACATTTAATTATAAAATTGATATTCTAAAAGTATAGTTTGCACTAGAGGTTGCAGTCAATGGCATAACATATGGAAAAAATTAAATAAACCTTGAAAGGAAAATAACATCTGTATGTGCAAACACTATAATGATGCAGAGATTCTTAATATATTGAGACATACATTTCATAAAATATTTATGTCTTCTGGCACTATATACTAAAACCATCACTGAAAAAAATTAAATGGATTTTAATTTTACATTTTTCTCATGATTAATGGTATTGAGCATTTTTTTCTGGTTTTTATTTATAAACATCAATTTTATATTGTCTTTTACAATGTCATCCACTTCATAAATTATTTTATTTTAAAATACTTTACATCTAGAAAACAGTTATGATGATAAGAGTTCTCAGATATCTCGTATTCAGTTTTACTTACTAGTCACATATCAAACTATTGCAGTTCAAATGCATCGCAACTTTTTACCTATTTTTAGATTTAAGATATAGGTTTCGGGAATCTTTCACTACAAGTCATAAGCATGGTCAAAATATCTTTTTGCTTATTTCAATTTAGTAAAAAGAATGACTTTCAATGTTCTTGCTACAAAAAATAATAAATTTTGAAATGATACGTATGTTAGTTATCTTGATGTTATCATTCTAATCTACCTATCCATCTATCTATAAATGTATATATACTATTAATATACAATATGTATATATATCAAAATATCACATTATACCTTATAAATATACATAATAATTATGTCAATTAAAACAAATACCTCATAAAATATGTATATATTGGGTAGATTTTAACATATATTTGTATATATATATATTTCAATAAAGCTATTATTTAAAGTAATATTGTTAAATGACTTAGGGAAGAGATTATAGAACTCTGTTAGTAGAGCCACAAGTAGATGTTTTCTTTCACGTAGCTATTCAACTATAGATTGCTATCTTTAAAAAGACAAAGTTTCCTTAATAAAAATTGAAAGAAGAGTAGGAAAATGAGAACATCTTTCAAACATAACATTATTGTAACTAAAAAAAAAATCACTTAGGCCAGGATTTAGTAATTTCGTATCTGAATATTTATTTATATCTCTGTGTTCTTGGCATAACAAAAATATACCCTTCAGATACTAATCTTTATAAGACTTTTTTGAAGCAGTACATTTCTGTGTAGATGTATGTCATTTCTTTCATAAAGGAAGCCTTTACTATAAGTATACATGATGAATTAGTACTGTTTCTATAGTAAATTCTCTAAATCCAATTTTACAACAATTCTGAAAGAAGAGACATATACTTATTTATACATTTAGACACACATGACAGAAAAGTTCCAAAGCAGGCCTGATCTCATGTGTACCAGACCCAGAGTACTTAAATGATATTGTCAATAAATTACTAGTTACTTTCTGTCTCTTAGATTTTCTTCAATTTTAAGATTATTATTAGTGTTTTCTTCAAATACTAAGGTTACTTTGCAAGTTAATATTCAAACCATGATAATGTTTTCCCAAGCATGATTTAGGGTTGTCCTGGACAATTTGGGTGTATGAAAGCATAATAGGAACACATGCAATTCCAGAATTTCTTGTTTTCACTTTGTAGTGTCACTGGAAACATTTAGTTAGTAATGTAGTTGATTCTTATGTCTGATTATTTGGATCAATCATCCTGGTTGGGAATATGTAATGGACACAAGTCAGAGTAAGACAGCTGTTTGCCCTTCAAGCTAAGATAGTTTCACCAAATTCCAGAACCATATATATGGACAGATTTTCACTTGTAACAGAAAATAAATACTCTATAATTAGAAGAAATAATAATGGAAAGTATATTGTAAAAGGCATTCATAGTATGTCATACATATTTCTGTATTACTTCATTTTCCATATGCTTACTTGATTAATTTTTATCTATTCTGGGAATAAGAGTTTCTTCAGTGTTTGAAATATGCAGAATTAATAATATGTTATAGAGTGAATAGAATTAGTATGGTCTAATTCTAATATATTTCTCATCAACCAATTAAAAGTACTTGCTTGGTTCAGATGGTAGACTAGACTGAGGGATATATTCCATATTACTTTTCAGAAAATTGAATTTAGCTGTAAGTGATAAAGTTTTTATAGTACCATACTTTCTCCCTTTATTTCTCACTGTTGCTTTATCCATATTTCATAATATTTCTATTAACTTGATTTTACCTTTTTTGAAGTGAATTCACTGAAATTACAGTTGTGCATTTTTTGGAGTGTTTTGTTTTTCTGTCAATCAAGATCATAAGCATGTCTTATAATATGGGCATATAATGGTTTACCCAAGTTATTTCAGCAACTTTAAGTTCCTTAAAATTGGGAACCACAGGAAGCTGTTTTTTTCTTTAAGTCATATCATTTTCAAGGTGTTTTACTCTTTTCATTTGAAAATATTGTTCTACACATCAAGTGATGATAATCTAAATCTATGTTGGAGAAAAAAAAACAATATGAGAAATTAAGAGTAAAACCATGAAACTGATTCTGATGTTTTATTTCATCTCACTCTGTGCTGAAAAGTACAAAAGCAAGTTTGTTTTATCTCATCATGAGTTATTTTCTCTTTCAGTGTGCTCCTCGTTCCTCTTGGATAATATTAATTCACCTCTGTATATTAAACTGCCATGGGTGTTCTGTAGCCTTCCAACTCTCTTTCTGTCTCTAGTCTAGGATGTTTTTGTGAATTCTAAGTCCATAGGCGATTGTCTATCTCCACTTAGAAAGTCAAACTGTACCTCAAGTGTAAAAATCTCCATCATCAAACAGATTTTTACTGGGTAATTTTTGGTAAGAAACATTCAAATCAGTGAAACACCTCATATACCCTATTACTTATGCTAGACTTTTACATGCTTTCCCGTATTCCTCCCTCTCTTTCTCTTTTAAGCTAAAATCAAATCATGCAAGGCATGTATGCTAATCGTTTACTAAGTATTTTTATTGTCTTTTCTAGTTTTGCTGTTTCATTACAGCTCTGTCCATCATTACTTCCCACCTACATAGCATACTGTCCATCATTCTAAGTTGGTCTCTACCATATTTGGTCTCTATATTTTAACACAAGGGTGTTATTTTAAAATGTAATACAAACTTCTATTTTAGACTCTAATAAAGTAATTGTGTGCAGCCAATGTTGTTATTGGTAACCAAAGAACAGAATGAAAAATAAATGCAAAATATCCACTTCAGAGGCTGGGATACCTGAGTGAAGTGATGTGCAGAGAGGTGAGCCAACATTCTCTAAGCTCCTTTTCTTTTTCTGGCACCTGCTACTTCTTAGAACTGGGAAAGATGCCAAGAATTCTGTCAGAAAGCTGCAGTCAAGAAGCAAAGAAGGCAACTCAGAGCTTGGCAATCTCCTGGGGCTTGCAAAACAAAGATTGGAGATTGAGAGCAATAAATCAGCCAGGTTGTATACCTCTGAGATTCCAGTAAAAAAAAAAGTGAGACAGAGTTGTGACTCCTAGTATTTGGAAGTATTGCCCTCAGGGTATTTGTTCAAATTTCATGAGCATCTACAAAACTACACAGAAAGTTGCATGTTTAAATTTCCTATTTATAAATAATTAGATATCTGAAAAACTAAGAAGTTGAAACATCAGTAGTGCTAATTTTCTCATGATTCTCTTTATTTGGGAAAGGCTTAGAATGGCCACACTCTTGATCTCCTCAGCTGAAGATGTATTATGACCGAGGGCTTAAAATCTATACAGGCTCCCTTCTTCTCCACTTAAATGTAGTTGATGCTGGCTAATAGTTTGGACCTTTTCCTTAAATACTTTCTTTAGGCCTTTCTGTAAGAGTAAATGATTACTTTGCAGCATGATGACTTACTTCCAAGGGGGAATATTGCAAAAGGGCCAGGTAAAAAAAGTCATATTTATCTTATGACTTATGTGTAGAAATGGCATAAATATATTCCCAAATTGAAGCAGGTCCACTCAGATTCAAATAACAATATACACTACTTCTTCATGTTACTGTTAAATTATAAGGAAAATGCAAGGGGTATGAGATATTATAGTAGCTGTCTTTTAGATCTATGTTGTTTTATTCAAAGAAAGCACAACACAAAGTTCTTATCAATATTGTAGAGCTGAGATGACAAGATTCAACATGCATTCTTGGTAACAAGTAGATGGCACAGTGAATAAGTGCTTTCTGTGCAAGAATGAGGCTGGAGAGATGGCTTAGTAGTTAAGAGGACTTGCTGTTCTTTCAGAGGATCAGAATTTGATTCCCAGTCACCACATATTTGCTTACAACCATTTCCAGGGGATCAGAAACATTCTTCTGGATTCTCTGGGCCCCAGGCACACACATGGTACACAGAAATACATGCAAGCAAAACACACATATACATAAAAATAAAACACGAAAAAGAGAATGAGGACTTGAGTTTGAATATCCAACATCCAGAAGAAATCAAGATGCATGAAACTCAGGTTGCAGAGTGCTGGAGCACTAGGCTGTCAACCCAACCAAAATGATGCACTCTGTATTTACTGAGAGACTTTGTTTCAAAAGAAGGAGATGAAGAAAAGAAGGAGGAGGAGGAGGAGGAAGGAGAGGAGGAGGTGCAGAAGGAGAAGGGAGGAGGAGGAGGAGGAGGAGGAGGAGGAGGAGGAGGAGGAGGAGGAGAAGAAGAAGAAGAAGAAGAAGAAGAAGAAGAAGAAGAAGAAGAAGAAGAAGAAGAAAAGATGAAAAGAAGAAAAGAAGAAAGGTAAAACATAATACCCTAACATCAAACTCTTGCTTTCACATACTCATTGTGTACAAACATATATGTATACTCCACACACATTTTCTCTCTCTCTCTCTCTCTCTCTCTCTCTCACACACACACACACACACACACACACACACACACACACACACACGCATGCATGTGAACCAGAATTGATGTTTAAAAACTCTAGAATTAACGTGCATTTAAAAGTTGAGGAGAACTCCTAGTAACCTAAGTACTCCCTAAGTTGGTAATTGTGTACAGTTACACATCAAAAACAAGAAAACAATAATATGGAATCTCTGAAAGACCAAATCATAGTTTTAAATTCATTCAGACTTTGATTAGACTGGATGACCTTTGCATTTCTTTTCCCCTGAAAATACGTCTAACTCTCTCAGAAAAGATGATATCTTCTAGAAAAATCAGAAATTTTACATACAACATATGAGATCCCGTTGCCAAAAAATTAATAGGATAAAATATTGAAAAAAAGTGAAGTGGAATTATATTATTATGAAATAGATTAGCATTGGGGAATTATCAATAATGTAAGCATATAGGCATAAAATACATGGAATATAGTGGATTACCAATAATATTTGGTTATTTAAGAAAACAAGAGATGACCCTGCCTAGCCCCATTAAGACTAAGCAGGCGAAAGAGACCCACACACCTGCCTGGGCAGCCTCTCCAGGAAGTGAGGAGAAAACATGGCAGAGCCAGGTGGTTGGGCACTATTATGGTGAACAAATACATGGTGGGGTACGGTAGAGAGAGACAGAACGGTTCATGTCCTATGTAGAGAGAGGCAGATCTGAAGAGGTGAAGATGTTGAGGAGTGCGCTGAGGTGGGTAGCTTGCTTGCCACCCAGGGCCACGGTGTCATCCAGGCCTGGCCTGTTACCAAGGCCCATGTCTGGGTCCTTGACCCTGCTGCAGACAGGGTCTGCATTGATGCCTGTGGCTCCTATTACCACTGAAGGTCAAGAGGATAGGGCTGCACAGAGTTGGATTCACCTCTCACTGGCTGCAGCACTAGGAGAATTGTCCCTGCCCCTCACAAGCTGCAGCATTCAGGAAAGCGGGTCCTACTCCTTGCCTGGCAGCAAAATAGAGCTTACCCTGTTCACGGGGCCAAGGGTAGGTGGGCCCTGAGCATATGAGAGTGGGAGAGCTGGCCTCACCTCCCTTGTCTGCCATGTGGTGATGTGGGTGGGTTAGGGAAAGATGCCCTCTGCCCCTTGCTCATCACCACTTTCAGCAAGCAGGAGAGTTGACTCAACTTCTCACCAGCAGTAGCACTCCGGAGATCCGGCCCTGTACCTCGCCTTGGCAGCACAGTAGAGTTGACCCTGTTGACAGGAGCATAGGTGCCCAGTCTCCAGGAATGTGAATATGCGAAATCTGGCTCCACCTCTCATCTGCCGTATGGTAGCATGGATGAAGGAGAGAGGCTCCTGTCCCCTCACCACCCATGGCTTGTGGGACAGCAGGCTCTGAGGTCATGAGAACTGGAGAGCTGTCCCTGTCTCCCACCAGCTGCAACACTCTGCAGAGTGTGGCCTGCACCTCACCTGGGCAACGCAGTAGAGCTGGCCGTGGTGGTGTGGTGATAGTGAGCAGGCCTAGAGGGCATGAAAGCAGGAGAAACGGTCCCACTCCTTATTCCTTGATGCATATGGTCAACTAGCTGGAGAACTGCTGTAGAGCTCACCCTAGTGGTGAGTAGGGAGGAGAGCTGGAGGATGACCAACCCTACAACCACCCAGGCCCAGAACCAGGCCTATAAGTTGGCCCACCGCATCATCCCTTCTTCTATGATTCTCTGGAACATGTGAAGAGGGCAGGTCCTGCAGATACAAAGCTGCAGGATCTCCCCAACACTGGGCAACAACAGGATATCCAAGAGAAGTCCCACTGAGGGCCCAGTACTGATAGTGTAGCAGAAACCAGAGGCCTCAAACCAGACCAATGATTGCTTGCAGTGAATACTTGCAAGTAAAGATATATGGACTAAAGGATATATTGTGTGACTCATGGTCACATTACAGTTTTCATTATAAGATGTTTTTTTTCTACTTTCATTAATTTCTCTTTAATTAAATTTTATTTTATTTTGTGGAGGAGGTTGTAAGGGCAGAGGGTGGATATGAAGGGATAGGAAGATGAATGGAATTGAGATGCATGATGTCAAAATCACAAAGAATAAACAAAAACTTTAAAAAACAAGAAAAAAAAGAAAAGAGGCAAGGCATATAGGATAAAGATATGAAACAATAAAGTGGTAGGCTTAAATCCAATTGTACTAATAATTACATTATATTGAACAATATAAAAATTCAAAAGGTTGTTTTCAGATTGATTAAGAAAACAAAAACTCAAATGCAATTAACAAAGAAAATACACTAAAGCTAAAAAAAAATTTGGATGAAATTAAAGATTGAAATATGAGAAAGATGTTGTCATAACAAAGACAATAGGACAAGAAGACAAGAATTAGTAACAAATATAAAATGGGTCAAACTATAATTCCAAAATGTTCACAGTTTCAGTAAATATATACCTAACAAGATGGCCTTAAAAGAGATTTCATAGAAGAGAAAAAAATCAGTAAAACTAGATGATATTTTTTTTTTTCTTTTGCTTTTCGAGACAGGGTTTCTCTGAATAATTTTGGTGCCTGTCCTGGATCTCGCTCTGTAGACCAGGCTGGTCTCGAACTCACAGAGATCTGCCTGGCTCTGCCTTCCAAGTGCTGGGATTAAAGGGATGTGCCACCATTACCTGGCTAGATGGTATTTTAATAACATTGGTAGACATAAAGGTACAGTAACTAAATGCTTTTCAAGAAAGAATTTTTTGTTGCAATTCCCTGTATTTGCTCTCAGTTGCAGAGAAATACCTCATGAAAACCCTTAATAAAGGAGATAGAATTAGAGATCTACTGACCATCAGTTCATTAGAGGGTAACCTTCTTGTACTATTTACATGCTATAGACATTTATATGATAAACTCAAATTTGGAATAAGATGGAATTCAAATTCTCTCAGGTTTCCTATTTTTTACTCTTTTAAAATTGTTAATCAAAAAGCATTTTATATTAAAGGCAAAGAGATCGTGATTTAATATACACATAAATTATGTAATTCACTTCTTAGTGAAATTTATTAACACATCCATAATGTGTTACAATCAAGTATGTGGCACTGTTGATGAAAGTATGTGTTGTTGCAATCACATTGTCAGTATTGACTAAAACTAAGCATCTGAATTGCCAGTAAGTCTACTCTCTAGTTTCTAGGCAATGGAATAACAAACACCAAATCAAAGTGAGACAGTTTTTATAGCAGTACTATTCTTTTTTATTATTTTTTTTTCAAAAAGTGTTTTATATGTACGGGTGTTTTGTCTGTACATGTCTGTGCAGTATTTGAAAGCAGCGCCCAAACAGGCAAGAAGAAGGCAATAGATCCCTTGATACTAGTACTAGAGGCAACTGTGAGCTGCTATGAAGATGCTGGGAGTCAAATCTGGGTCCTTTGGAAGAGCAACAAGTTCTCTTAGCTGCTTAGCCATCTCTCTAGCTAAAAACTATTTTTAATAACTAAAACCTGAAGAAATAAAATATTTATGAACAGTTGAATATGAAGAAATTATGAAATACACATGCAATAGGAGAATAAAAAGCAATCCAAATTCATATTGGGAGCTACTAAACAGTAAAGGTAGACTTTACATTAGTCAGAGTCCACTTGGAACTCAAAGGTAGGTGACTTACTTTAAACAAAATAATTTAAAATAAATAATCACTAATTTTCAAGTATGAAAGAAGCATAAACCAGGGTGGTGGTGGCACACACCTTTAATCCCAGCACTTGAGAGCTAGTGGCATCTTTGAGTTTGAGGCTACTCTGGTCTACAGAGGGAGTTCCAGGAGAGCCAGGACTATACACAGAGAAACCCTGTCTCAAAAAAACAACAACAACAAAAAAAAACAAACAAAAGAGATCGCTAGGCTAGATAGATAGATAGATAGATAGACAGACAGACAGATAGATAGATAATAGATAGATAGTTATAGGAAGAGAGAAATAGAGAGAGAGAGAGAGAGAGAGAGAGAGAGAGAGAGAGAGAGAGAGAGAGAGAGAAATAGAAGAAAGAAACATAAGAGACCAATAGCGTACATTGTGGTGTCAGAGAGATAAGTAGCAGAAGAGAATAACTGTCATACTTAAGGACAGAAAGAAAAAAGAAAATGAATGAAGGTATAATATTAGCATTTATAAAATTAAAAGTGGATCCTCACAGCGCAGTCTTTAATTCAATCTCCAACCTTCTTCCCTTTCACCATAATCTCTATGGTCTGATAACACCATTAATTATTAAAGGCTAACATACAACAACTTCCAAATCAAAAGGAGTTTGCAGAATCCTTGATTTGTGATGCCCAAAGATCATGAGGCAGAATGACGTATAATGTGTCTGAATGAGAATTTCAGAAACAGAAACTTTCTTCTCTGAAAAGCAGTTAAGGGCAAATTTTAAGCTGTTTACAAATGTGACTTTAACCTTCAAAAGGACTGAATGTCAAACATGAATGCTATCTCCTAAGTTCTGAGACAATATCAAATTTCCCAGACATTTCCAGTATCAGATCTAGATAAAGAAATATATGTTTATAGATGATGGTAAAACTGGCTAAACTGAGTTGAATACATGGCCTTCTAACTTATGGATTATAATGGTTACCATGGTGACTGTAATGCTAATGAAGCAAATTTTATGACCCAGTATATTTTCTATTGCTGTTGCAAATATATTTTCATTTATAGACACTATTTCATTTAATAATAACTGGAAGATGTAAAGTAGTTTTTTGAACGAGTAATTAGAGCTTAGTTTAGACTATCAACTTGAGAAGAAAAAAACATTTATCATCATACACCATGGTATTTTCAGCTGCATTTATGGGGAAATATAACTTATATTTATCCACTTGCAACTTTGGCCAATTGAACTGAGACTCCAACAAAAATCTCTTTCTAAATTTTATAGAAAATATAGGTCTTATTTCTAGAAAAGCATAATCTTCTTTGCTTTAATATGATAGTGAAAATACTAAAGAACATTATTAAAAAGGTCTATAAAAAACAATTGTCTAAAGTCAGGAAGTCATTTTACTGTCCAAAATACTCAGAATTGGAAATAGTATGGTTTCCTTACCTGTGGCAATTTCAGTAATAAATGTACATCTCTGTGTATTTTCCATTAGAAATTAGCAAGCTATGCTCATATTCATTTTGATCTTGCAGGAATGGATTTTATATTTTACATATCATTAACAGACAACTTTTATTAAGGTGTGTTGTAGTTCAAATATGAAATTCTTCCCACAGACCCATGTTGCAGCCTTCATTTCCTGGCCTACCTGGGACCTATTATTGAAGGTACTGGAAACTTCAAGGAAGTGGTACTAGATGGAGGAAGCAGGTTACTATGCGCATGTCCTTGCACTGTATCTTGCACTGTTCTGCTCTATTCTGGCCATCATGAGATAAAGAACTTATCTGCTATGTGCATTTGGCATCATAATGTTCCACTTCACTGTGCAGATTGGTTTTCATTGACAACTTGAGTAGATTTAGAATCACTTAGGTATCTCCTGTAAATTACAGCCACTGAATTTGCAGGAATCATCTGGCCTTCCCTGTATCACCCCTACAGTGAATTGAAGTGTGGTGAATTGGCAGAAAAATGAAGACAATCTGTCTACTGCTTCCATCAATTTTCTTTTAAAGTTTTCTATTAATTATATAAAAATTACTATGGAATTTATGGTTTAAAACAAGAGAGTTCTATTAATTTCTACTTTTAGAGGTCAGAATACCAACACAGGTCACACTAGATGAAAATTAAAAGGATTAGCCTGTTGGAATTCCCTATGGACTCTAGTGAAAAACTGATTCCCTTGACATTTCAGGCCCATCAAGGATGTTCTCATTCCATGACTCATGCTCTCCTCCTATTTTCAATGCACTTCTGGCTCTGATCTCTCTTCACATCTGTTTCTTTGACTACAGCCAGGAATAGTTCTTCACTTTTAAGAATTCCTATGACTAGATCATTGGCAACTGGGTAGTCTGTGATAAACTCAGTGTCTCAAAGTTTCTGACCCAGTAATTTTCTCCCTTCCAGTGGTCTTGAAACTATGGCAGGCTCATGTATAAACTCAACATCTGGGTAAAATCTTAGACCCATCTCCAGTTCTTGAAACCATGATTATTAGCTAGTAAACTAAATTCAACCACATCTACTAGTGAGGTTAATGATGTCAAGAAAGTCTTACTTCAAATACTCAAAACTTTATTCAAGATTTTATGTTCTGAAAGCACAAGTCTCAACTGTCCAGGCCATGTGAGCTCAATAAAAGTACTAAGTAAACCTGAAAACTCTTTAAGTCAATGATTTTTCCACATGCACCATGAGTAGGAATGTCATAGAGGAGTGTCTTCAGTGATCACATTTTTATCTCAGATTCATCCACCTGATATTTCACTCTGGAATTGATTGCACAAGTCTAAATATTTATTCACTGTCTCAAATTATTCTTACTTGGGTAGTCTTTAAAACACTAAAATAAATAATCACATGAGCTCATAGTTTGAGATCTAGCCATTTTCTACTAGTTACACTCAACACTTGGTTATTAACTATCTTTCCAGTGAAATTTAAAGACATCAGATTTAAATATCTTAAAATATCACAAAAGATACCAGTATATTGGTTTTTTTTTTTTTTTACTAAACAAAATGTTTCATTTGGTAGTGTTATGGCCCTGTGCCTAGCCAGCTGTATTTTGGCTCCTCTTCAATGATAACAAATACAAACTACACAGGACCATGTTTTTTCAACAACTCCCTACATAAAATTGCTCCATAAGCAGTCTATATGTGAATACAACACAAAATTAGCTCAATTTATTCTAATTGCATGATTTCTATTATAATTTAAAATCACACTTTTCAAAAGATCATGACAGTTCATTATGTGAAGATATAAATATTTATCAACAGCATTATTGGAAATGAACTAATAAGACACATCTGAATTATCATTTTAAACATACAACACACTCAACTTAAACATAAAGTACAGCAAAAGACCAAGCTGAGATACCCCAAAAGTTACAAAAGACAGCAGATTCACAAAATATTGAAATACATAATTGAAAATGACTAAACTTTCAGTGACTGCACAAATTAATCAAGGATGTGTATTTCATTGGTCCATTGTTATAGATCTTAGCGGATATTTGAACCTGATTTGAGAGAAATATTAAACATTATTTTTATTTTTATTTATTTTTTTTTTTTGGTTTTTCGAGACAGGGTTTCTCTGTGTAGCTTTGTGCCTTTTCTGGGACTCACTTGGTAGCCCAGGCTGGCCTCGAACTCACAGAGATCCGCCTGCCTCTGCCTCCCGAGTGCTGGGATTAAAGGCGTGCGCCACCACCGCCCGTCTTATTTTTATATTCTGTACAAAGTATAGAGATCACAATTTGAAATCACATGCAAATATTTGAATCTTGTAGGGATATTCTGGGATGATCAAATTATATAACTATATAATTTTTGTTCCCCAAACTTTCTACTCATCCAAGGAAATGAAGCCTCAAATTTATTCATTCAACTAAGTTAAAAATGCCAATTTTCATAAGAAACAAGAACCCATTTATTCTCAAGTTATAAGCTTTAACATTTAAAAATACATTTTCAATTTTGTCATCTAAGTAATCAACACAAAATATTAAAGCCATTTCTTCTCATTTAAGATTAAAATGGAAATTTATTTTATTTATGATATTTTGACATTTTATCGCCTGTGTATTCTTGAGAGTATCATGAGTGGGCATATATATACTTGATTTCTGACAACAAATTATAAATAGCAAAAAAGATACATAGAATAATTTAATAAATTTGTATTTATTTTAGGGACATAATGGATTTTTTTGAGGTTGTATGCTATGTAACTTCAAGGATGCCATACTTACGATTATGATACTTCTGGAGTTATACAACTTGCATAGCTCTTTATAGTGGCCCTACCTTATTTCAGATCAAACATTGGGACATGAGTGTGGATAGAGGCAATGCCATTAAACTGGCTTTTCTTTCAGCACATACAGCTTAGTGAGGAAAACTAGTAGCTAAGGGCCACTATGATACACCCTTTTACAAGACAGTGTAAGATCTTTGTATTTATGCAGTAGTCTAGTTAAAATAGGACAAATAAAATTGAGCAGTTATGGCTAGTGGTTGTCCCAAGAAAAATTCAAAATGCATAGTTTTATGCTGTTTTTCAGTATTGATGCTCTGTATTAACAGAATGATTTAATCACAAGAAATTGTCTTTGGACATAGAAGCTAAGTGTTCATTATAACATTCCTCTTGCTTATGACAAGCCATCATTATCAAACAAAATACTCTTTTCCCAGTAATTTTCTCAGGGACTATTTTGACTGTGCCTCGAAACATCACTAATTTTTCTTTAAATGTCTCCCTTATAAATTGTTTAACTTTTAACTTGGCCCTTAAATATTAGTGCATCCCTTTGTTCTTGATGTTTCTGAGAATTTTTGTGTTTCCCAAACAAAACTCAATGCCCTTCATACCTATTTTTACTATTCTACAGCTATGGCTCAACTCTACTTCTAAGCCTTTCCTTTGCAACTTCAGCACAGGGATATACTATTTGTATTTTACATGAATATTGATTTTATGTAAGTCAAGAGTCTAGATACAAAAAAAAATCTTTGAAAAGTGAATGATTACTGAGGACAGAGATTTCTGAAATTATGTTTTGTTCAAACACATGTCCATATCAAGAACATCATAAGCACATAATAAGTATTCATTAAGTAGTAGGTAAATGTGTAAAGACCATGGATAAGAATTCTAGTGGCCTTTCTCTTGGACTTGTCTCTAATCTGTTACTGATTTTTGTTTCAATAGTGTGCAGCTTGTTCTGTTTACAGTGGTGCTGTCTGGGCAAACAATGCAGAATTCAGATTGCCATGCAAGTATTCTTGAAAAGAGGAGTACAAAGTGCTGTGATAGTTCAACAGTGCCTCCCCACAATAAGGAGTGCAACTACAGTTCACTATTTCCCGCCTAATTCTCTACAAACCCACCAAACCAGAAAAATCATGTATGAAAATATCAATTATTGGCTTGGTGTTTCAATCTTCTTTCTCCTGGAGTCACTTATATCAGAGTATTCCATCCATTTTCATCAAATTATAAAATAGAGCTATTGTTTAAGAAAGGCCCATGAGCTCATTAAGTTGACTCATCTCATTATCTGAATTCAAAGTCCAAACTTGCCTCTTGTAAGCTCAAGAACACATTTCAGTAGGAATTCACTGAGATCACCACCAAAAATGGGATCTCTGGAGTTTTGTGCATACCATAGCTATAATATTACATAACTTGCAAAGGAAACAGATTGGTTTGATGTATTAGATGACACTGACATATTTGAAGACTTTTATTTATTTACTTTCTACTTTAAAAATAGAAATTATAATACAATTACTACATTTCTCCTTTCCCTCTCCTCCCTCCAGGCCATCCCATATACTCTTCCTTGTTCTCTTTCAAGTGCATGGTCTCCTTTTTTCACTAATTGTTCCCACATGCATAGATGTACATGTACATACATGTATATTCCTAAATATAACCTGCTCAGTTTATGTAATGTTATTTGTATGTATGTTTTTAGTGCTGATCATTTGGTATTGGATAACCAGTTGGTGTGCTCTTCCCTGGGGAAGAAATTTTCTTCCACTCTCAGCATTCCTTGTTTACCTGTAGCTCTTTGTGTAGGGTTGAGGCCTTGTGGCCTTTTCCCCTTCCACACTGGCAAGTCTATTGGTCTCATCCTTGTTCAGTTCACAGTGGAGCAGCCATGTTGGCGAGACTTTATGGGTGTAGATTCTGACATTACTTGGAGACACAATTTCACAGCAAACTCCCTGATCCTCTCTGGCCATTCCCCCACTTCTACAATGTTCCCTGAACCTTAGGTTTGGGAGTATTTCAAAGATGTGGGCTCCACAGCTCTGTGGTTTGATTGGCTGTGTTTTTCTAAAGCACTGGAGACCTGTTTTTAAATATACACTGACATCTGAGTTCATAACAACACAGATTCTCATGTAGAAAATCTGATAATAAAATTGAGCCTCTTTGACCTATGAAATTTCATATCTCAGTCCAAATGCTTATACCTTTTATTTACTGGTCCAAGGAACCATGTTTGAAATGTGAATTGCTAAGTATCATAATTTTGTAAAAAAATATTGAAAATAAAGTACCATCTCAAGTTGCTAGAGAATCTGCTGACAGTGTGCCCAAGCTAATATAGAATGGGCAATTTGGCAGACCTGAAAATCAACCATATGAGAGACATAGTTGTGTCATTTTCCTTTTAATCATCCTCTGATTAAAAATTACTGAAGCATGATCAATATCTAAACACAAACCCTGGTAATATAGTTTTCAAAAAGAAATGTATATTTAAAACATTAAGTTCTTATCCTTGCACTGACTTTTTTTATTCTTTTGATTTTTTTGCAAAATTCAGATTAAGAAGTCTATAATCAAGAAAAAACATTAGCAAATTGTAGTTCTAAGTCAACTTCAAACTGAAAATTTAACTTCAAAACTAATATAATTTGAAATGAGGGACAAGGATATGAAAGGATATTATATAAAATACACATCAAGTTATGGGTGATAGCAAGCATTTCAAAATTAGGAATGTGCTAACTAACAGATGTTAATTTAAAAATTTAGAGTGATATTAGAACCAAATAGTTCTCTTTGGTAATCAAGATGCAAATCATATTATTATGAAAAATCATGGATTATGTGAAAAATGTGTTAAGCAAAATGTTTGATTGGAATGATCATAGGAAATGAATTTTTAAAAGGTAGCATAATAACTATATTTTAAAACCTTAAAGTATAGTGGTTTTATATAATGGGTACCCAATTAATGGTTCCTAAATGAATAACCCAGTAACGATTAAAGGCTTCCAAAATATATAATCTTAAAAGCAACTCAGAAGTTCTTTTTTTTATTGAGGATGGACAGAGAGGGAAGGCAATGAAAGAGAATTTTTTTTTATAATTTAATTTAATTTTACATATCAGCCATGGATTCCCCTGTTCTCCCTCCTCCCACATCCCCCCCTTTTCCCAGCCCACCCTCCATTCCCATCTCCTCCAGGGCAAGGTCTCCCCTGGGGAATCAGCTCAGCCTGGTAGATTCAGAAGAGGCAAGTCCAGTCCCCTCCTCCCTTCACTCAGGCTGAGCAAAGTGTCCCTGCCTAGGCCCCAGGTTCCAAACAGCCAACTCATGCACTAAGGACAGGTCCCGGTCCCACTGCCTGGGGGTCTCCCAAACAATTCAAGTTAATCAAATGTCTCACTTATCCAGAGGGCCTGATCCAGTTCTTAAAATAATATTTCCTTTGACAGTTTGGGATTCTAACTGAAAAGTTGTTACATTCAATATTGAATTATGCCAACTTTAGACACTAAAAGAAACAGTTTTGGATACATGAGTATTAGTGGACTATATTTTCTCAGTTGCTAAAGAGATTAAATAAACTTTTTAATATATTAAGATTATATCTATCTATCTATCTATCTATCATCTATCTATCTATCTATCTATCTATCTATCTATCTATCTATTCCAAAGTTCCTCCCATAAAGACAGTACTGACTTGTAGCTAGAGTTTTCTTGCCTGGCCCATGGTCAGGGCAAATCTCTCTCACCCGCCAGTCCCACAGCCACTCAGACCTGACCAAGTAAACACAGAGACTTATATTGGTTACAAACTGTATGGCCGTGACAGGCTTCTTGTTAACTGTTCTTATATCTTAAATTAATCCATTTCTATAAATCTATACTTTGCCACATGGCTCGTGGCTTACCGGCATCTTCACATGCGGCTTGTCATGGTGGCGGCTGGCAGTGTCTCCACGACCCAGCTTCCTGTTCTCTCAATTCTCCTCTCTGTTAGTCCCACCTATACTTCCTGCCTGGTCACTGGCCAATCAGTGATTTATTTATTGACCAATCAGCAACACATTTGACATACAGACCATCCCACAGCACTGACTGGATTAAAAGCTATGAAAAGAGGACATTTAATTGAAAGAGGGACATGGCAAGAAAGTTCTGGGATGAATTGGATGGAAGTGGAGGTGGAAATGATTAAAATACATTGTATACATATATGAAATTCTCAAAGAATGAATAAAAACATAATTTAATCATGATATATGCTGCTAAGCTATAAGAATAAAGGGAGATGGGATGAAAGGGTTGCTATCTGACATAAGAGAGATTTGTGTTTACTCTTTCTAAAAAGAGTACGTACATCCTTTTGCTAAAGCACTGTGATATGACTACCAAAAGTTTAGCACACTTTTCCGTGTAGTTGTTAGTGATTGAATTTCTATCTCTGTTCAGATAGTGATTGTTAACTGTAGAAACTAACTTATCAGTGTCTTGATTGTCTTACAAACATTAAATGGTTATTTGAGGTGCATTCTCCAATTCTCAATTAAACTGAACAACAATGTGATTGTTCAAATGATATTAAATGGAGTGACTGTTTAGTTGCACTATCACAAGTAGCTACAACATAATAATTTTAATAAACATTTCAGTAGTGTGCAAAAACAGAAACCAATTTTTATTTACTTCATATGTATGAAATAGACTCAAACTAAACTGAGACAGTATATAGTAAGAAGACATCTACTACCCAACCATTTTACTAGAAGAACTTTAGCTAGCCGTGTGAAAATAGCAGATGTATGGAAGCTTGGAGTCAGTAATTTCATAAGTCACCATGCATTGTATGTACACATGTATTCTCTTTCATCACTTATGCGCTGGACTGAAAATTGTGTATACATTACATGTTTTCCATTTTCAGAATAAAAATTTTCAAAAGCTACTCTTAATTAAAAGTTCTGTATGTATCTGGATTTGATAATCAAGAAATGAAGGTATTGCCAAATAAGAATACTTGTGCCAAAGTTTCAGTATGTTTCCACAGAAAAGTCTACATATTTAGTTTCAGTTGATACTTATCTTTGAACTAGATGAGAGAATCATTCCACTTTTTTCCATATTGATAGGATAAAATGTAAAACCACGGGAGAAAGAAGAGTAAATTTTGGCATGATAAGTTACAACAATTTTCAATAAAAATTTTACATGAAAATGTGTCTTTATGTGATCTAAAAAAATCTTGTGATACAAAAAATGTGTTTCAAACTTTTAATAAGTATGTGTGTAATATGGTTTTTAAAAAGAAACAAAAACAGAACAATGTAACTGGAAGAATATCAAGTCTCCAGAGATGTCTGTGCCCTAATCCCTGCAATCTTAAATATGCTACATTATATTTTGTTCTGCTATGCTATGTTATGTGATATAATGTGATGTTATGCTATGTTATATGGTAAAGAGATGTGCAGTTGGGATTAAAGCTACAATTCATGTGAGCTTCAAATAATTACAATATTCTGGATCATTCATATGGTCTGAGTATACGCTGAAGACTTCTCGCAAGGTACTTGCCTAGCATGTACAAGGCCATGGGTTTGTTCCCCAGTGCCTACAGCCAAACAAATAAATGAAAGAGGTCGGCAGAAGAGGTCAGAAAACATCTATGTGGTTATGAAAGAGATAGAATGATGCACCTGGAGAAGAGACTGATTTATTTGCTTATCTTCATAATGTTGTTCTATATATGGTTTGGTTTGGTTCAGTAATGAACTGTGAATAAACAGCACATTGTTTCTACCAGCATATGCTTAATCTCCTTCATTTAATAGTGTGCCGGCAAGGTAGTTAACAGTTATAATACAAACCAGAAATTTGTCAGTTTCCTTGCTCTGTAGCAACCACTAGATTCATATATCACAGTTTATTTAGGGATTCTACACTTGGTGGGTGGTCATTGTTTTTCATTTGAGCCTGTGATAAATCAGTAATACATAGCTACATGGAGATGAAAGAATGGATATATCTGTATGTAGACATCTTGTTGTAAATCTGTGTCTTTCACAAGTACCTTATTGAGATTAACTTTCAAAACCTGATTTCTGCATAATACAAACTATGTGGGGTGATTAATTGCAAGTTAGACATTCTCACTGGAACACTCAGTCCATTATCTTTTACTTTTTTTTCATTCTCTTTGTCTTGTGTTACTGAATTCTGAATACTTTTTATCATAATCAATTCTTACTTCCATTGCTTTTATTTGTAGCTAAAACCAATTTTCTTTGAAAATTTAATTTGTTATGGTGGTCCATAATCTTAGAATGTCACATCAGTTTTCAAATATGCTGCACCAATTTTCAGTTTATGTCATCTACCACAAATATTTTCTTCCTTTAATTTCTTGAAAATAGCTGTTTCTATAAAATACATTCTAATTATGATTTCCACTCCCTCTACTCCTTCTAGATCCTCCCCACCTTCGCTCCTATCTGGATTCAACCTCTTTCTGTCTCTCATTAGAAAACAAACATACATCTAAGAGAGAATAATAAAATAAAATATAACAAAGTAAAACAAAAATAAACAAAAGAACAAATTGCCCAAGAAAAGGCACAAGAAACAGAGATGCAGAGATACACTTGTTCACACACCTAGAAATCTCACAAAAGTACATAAATAAAAGTAAAATAAAAAATAAATAAAATAAAAATTTTAAAAAGTCCCGATTTGGCATCATTAGACAAGGAAACTGCAAAGATGCCATTGAGTTCCTTTTCTGTTGGCCATCTACTGCTAGGCATGCAACCTACTTTAAGAGGAGTTTGTTTAACTAGTGAGAATCCTTTGAACAAAACTATGTTTTTACTTGCAAGTGCATGTTAATTGGAGATTGCTTCTGTGTTAAGAGATGGAGGCATGTGTCCTCTTCTTTCCATTCTAGGACCCCATCTGTATTAGACACATGCAAGCTCTGTGCATAAAGCTTCAGTCTCTACGAGTTCATATGTGCATCCATACTGCAGTGTTAGTAAGGCCTTAGTTCCTTGGTGTCTTCCATTCCCTCTGGTTCTTCCACTCTCTCTGACTCTTCTTCCACAGGGTTCTCTGAGCCCTGAGGGAGGGATTAGATGGATACATCCTGTTTAGGACTGAGTGATTTAAGTTCTTTCACTGTCTGTGTATTGTCAGGCTGTAAGTCTCTGCATTTGTCCCCATCT
The DNA here is from genome assembly GCF_949786415.1 of Peromyscus eremicus. Classification (NCBI taxonomy): domain Eukaryota; kingdom Metazoa; phylum Chordata; class Mammalia; order Rodentia; family Cricetidae; genus Peromyscus; species Peromyscus eremicus. The sequence goes on from NC_081439.1 coordinate 44,737,798, forward strand.
GCTGCAGAAAAAAAGCTTCTCTGATGATGGCTGAACAAAGCACTTATCTCTGAGTATAGCAGAATGTTATTAGGAATCATTTTAATGCTACATTTCTTTTGTAAAACATTAGTATTTGCTTTTCCCCTAGGTCACTGCACTATCCAGTCTCAGGGGCTTGGTCACCCAAGCAGTTTGGGCATGGGCTTCTTCTCATAAAGTGGGCCTTAAAGCTAATAAGCTATTTACTCCCACAAGCTTTGTGTTACCATTGCAGTAGCATATCTTGCTGACAGTACATCATATATCAAAGGGTTTGTAGCTGAGCTGGTGTTTATGTTTCTCCTTTGTCTTGTGTTATGTTTCTCCTTTGGAGCATGCTGTTTACCTGCTGGTTGCAAGAACATCAGTGAGTAGTGGTAAAGGTTCTATGTAAACACCAGCTTGTGTTCTTCATGTTCAAAGATTTGTGTAGGTGTTATTGTCTGTAATGAAGTCTTGGCAGTTTGTGGAGAGCAACCCATAGCCTTTGCAAAAACCTGGGACCATTGGATCCCATTAACCAACAAAGTAAGGCTTCATTTGGTGATGAGAGATGTCCAGTTGGGCTTGTGGTCATTTGAATAAAATGGTCCACATAGGCTTATATATTTAAGTGCTTAGGAATCAGGGAGTGGTATTACTTGAATGGATTAGGAGGTGTGGCTTTGTTAGAGGACATGTGTCACTGGGATTGGACTTTTGGGTTTCAGAAGCCCGGGCCAAGTCCAGAGTCTCTATTTCTCAGCCAGTGGATCAGGAGGTAACTCTCAGCTGCTTCTCCAGCATCATTTCTACCTGTTTACCACTATACTTCCCTCCATGATGATAATGGACGATACCTCTGAAAATGTGAGTTAAGCCCTCAATTAAATGTTTTCTTTTACAAAAGCTGCCTTGGATATGGTGTCTCTTCATATATGGACATCTAAGACACTGATTTCTATGATGGCCATACAAATTTGCACTCCCACCAGCAACAGATGAGTGTTCCCCTACTCCACATCCTCATCAGCAAGAACTGTTGTATGTTTTATTAATCTTGGTCATTTTGAATGTTGTTAGATGAAAATCTCAAAGTACTTTTGATTTGCATTTCCCTGATGACTATTGTTGAACATTTCTTTTTTTTTTACTATACAAAGTGTATTTTAAGTAATAATGATAACCATAAATTCACTTCATTTCAAAATCGTTATTTTCCATGCTATAGATTTGAGTGAATGTGCTCCTTAGCCATTGAGTTTCCTGTTTTCAGAATTCTCTATATAGAATTGCATCTGTTTTTAAAATTGGGCTATTTGTTTCCTTCATATCTATTTTTTAGGTCATTTTACATTTTGGATATTAGCCCTCTATCAGATGTGTAGTTGGTAAAAATCTTTTCCCCTTCTGTTGGTTGCTGCTTTGTCCTTTGCCTTACAGAAGCTTTTCAGTTTAATGAAGTCCCATTTATTAACTGTTGATATTACTGCCTATACTAATGGTGCTCTATTTGGAAAGTTGTCTCCTGTGTTGATGCATTCAAGGCTATTCCCCACTTTCTCTTCTACCAGATGCAATGTGTCTGGTTTTATTTGATGTTTCTGATCTAATTGGCATTGAGTTTTCTGCAGAGTGATAACTGGATCTACTTGAGTTCTTTTACATGCAGACCTCCAGGTTGAGCATAACCTTTTCTTGAATGTTAAATTTTTTTTCTATTTTTGGCTTGTAAAATTAAAAATCAGGTGTCCATAGGCATGTGGAGTTATGTCTGGGTCTTTAGAATGATTCTTCTAATTAACATGTCTGTCTTTGTGCCAATATCATTCTGTTTTTATTATAGTAGCTCTGTAGTACAATTTGAGGTGGGGGATGGTAATACCTTCAGCAGTTTTTATTATTCAGGGTTATTTAGTTATCCTGTGAGTTTTGTCTTTCCATATGAAGCTGAAAAACATTGTCCTTTCAAGATTTATGAAGAATTGTGTTTGAATTTTGATGGGTATTGGACTGAATCTGTGAATTGCTTTTGGTAGGATGGAATTTTTTAATATATTTATCCTATCAATCCAGGAGAAAGGGAGACCTTCCCATCTTTTGAGACCTTAAGCTTCTTTCTTTCTACATTGTCTTAATGTTTTTATCCTACATGTCTCAAACTTGCTTGGTTAGAGATGCCCCAAGATATTTTATATTATTTGCAGCTATTGTGAAATGTGTTGTTTCCCTGATTTCTTCCTCAGTCTTTTGTCATTTGTACATAGGAAAGCTACTGATTTTTGTAAATAACTTTGTTTCCAGCTACATTGCTGAATTTGCTTATCAGCTGTAGGAGTTTCATGGTGGAAATTTTAGGGTCATTTATATATACTATCATATTGTCTGAAAATAGAGATATTTTGAATTTTTCCCTCCAATTTGTATTCCATTGATCTCTATCATTTGTCATATTGCTCTAGCTAAGATTTCAATTAGTATATGTAATATGCATGGACAGAGTGGACAACTATTACTTGTTCCTAATTTTAGTAGAAATTCTTTAAGTTTCTCTCCATTTAGGTCGATGTTAGCTGTGGGCTTGCTGTAAATTACATTTACTATGTTGAGCTATGTCCTCTGTATCCCAAGTCTCTCCAAAACTTTTATCACACAAGGGGGTTGCATTTTGTCAAAGGCCGTTTCTACAACGAATGAGGATATCATATTTTTTTCAGTTTGTTTATATGGGGGATTACATTTATCAATTTACAAATGTTGAATTATCTCTACATTTCTGAGATGAAGCCTATTTGATTATGGTAGACTATTATTTTGATGTGTCTTGAATTTGGCTTGTAAGCATTTTATTGAGAATTTTTGCAATTATGTTCATAAAGGAAATAAGTCTGTAAGTCTCTTTCTCTGTTGGGTCTTTATTTGGTTTAGGCCTCATGAAATCAATTGGGCAGTGTGCCTCTATTTCTATTTTGTGGAATGCTTTGAGGATTATTGGTACAATTCTGTGCTAAAACTACTTGGCTCTGGGCTTTTTTTTTTTGGTAAAATTTTAATCACTGCTTCTGTTTCAGTAGGGGTATAAGTTGTTTATTTTATCTTGATTTAACTTTGGTAACTGGTATATATCAAGAAAACTATCCATTTATTTTTGTTTTCCCAACTTGGTATAGCACAGGTTTTTTAAGTAAGTCCTTATGATTCTCTGGATTTCCTTGATATCTGTTTTTATCTTTAATTTTGTTAATTTGTCTAAGGACTTTTTAATCTTTGATTTTTTTTCAAAGAACCAACTCCGTTGTATTGATTTTTTGTATGATTCTTTGTTTTGTTGGTGTTGTTGTGTGTTTGTTTCTATTGTATTGATTTCAACCCTGAATTGACTATTTCTTGTTGTCTACTTCTTTTGCATCTAATTTCTTCCTTTTTTGTAAAATCTAGATCTTTCAGAACTGCTGGTAAGTTACTAGTATGAGATCTCTCCAATATTTTATTTAGGCAATTAGTACTAAGAACTTTTCTCCTAGAAGCACCTTCATTATATCCCATAATTTTGAATATGCTGTGTATTCATTTTTTTGAGTCTAGAAAATTCTAAATATTTTTTCTTAATTTCATTTAGTAGAGAGTTTTTCAGTTTCCATGACTTTGTAAATTTTCTGTTGTTTCTGTTGTTGATATACACTTGAATCCATAGGTAATAGTGTGGTAGTGAAGTCTCCCACTATCAGTGGGTGAGTGTCAGTACGTGATGTAAGCTGTAGTAGTATATCTTTTACAAAAAAATGTGTGCCCTTATGTTTGGTGTATAGATGTTAAGAATTGAAATGTCATCTTAGTGGATATTTCCTTTGATGAGTATGTAGTGTCCTTCCCTATCTCTTCTGAGTAGTTTTGATTTGAAGTCTATTTTGTCAGATATTAAATGGGCTACACAGGATTACTTACTAGGTCCATTTACATGGAATACCTCCTTACATCCTTTACCCTTAGATGATGTCTATCCTTCGTGTTAAAGTGTGTTTTCTTGTATGCTGCAGATCCTGTTTTTGTATCCATTCTGCTAGTCTTTGTCTTTTTATTGGGGAATTTAGAGCATTGATGCTGAAAGATATCAATGACCAGTGGCTGTTAATTCCTGTTATGTTTTTGATGTGTGTGTGTGTGTGTGTGTGTGTGTGTGTGTGTGTGTGTGAGTGCACATGTGAGTATAACCTAATTCCTGTATCAAAGACCCAATTCCAGTTTTCTTATTATCTACTAATGCCATTGTTATTCCATTCACTTTGTCAGACTTTTGTCTGTTACCTCCTTGATTTTAGGAGCTACTTTATACCTAACACAATAGTGAATAAAAAATGTTGAAAGTGGATATCTTCATCATTTTCTTGATTGTAGATAAAAAACTTGTTTTTTTTAACAATTAAGTATTATGTTAACTATAGGGACTTTTTATTAAGAAATTTTTATTCATTTTTTATACCAATCAGAACCCCCTCTTCCTTCCTCCCATCCCTCCAGCCTCCCCCCACAACCCACCCCTCTCATTCTCTCCTACAAAAAGGTAAGTCTTCCCATGAGGAGTCAGCAGAGCCTGGTACATTCAGAAGATGCAGGTCCAAATCCTTTCCCATGAATGTTCTTTGTAAGTTAAAAATATCCCTAATATTCCTAGTAGGCTAAGTTTTATTATCATCAATGTGGGTTTATTTCTACATCTATAGTTATGAACACTTGATTTTCCTTTTTTTGTTCATTTTTTTTAAGACAGGCTTTCTCTGTGTAATAGCTCTTGCTGTTCTGGCACTGCTTTGTAGCCCAGGCTGTCCTTGAACTCACAGAGATCCACTTGCCTCTTTCCCCCGAGTGCTGGGATTAAAGGTATGCACCACCATGCCGGGCTAAATTTCCTTCTCTTATTGATGTGAGTAAGTTATATAATAATATATAATTTAATGTTGAATGTTTTGTTCTATTAAGACAAGATATCACTATGCATCCTAGGCTGGCCTGGAACTCATTATGTAGACCAAGCTAGCCTCAAACTCAAAGAGATCTTCGTGCCTCTGCTTCCTGAGTTTTGAGCTTAAAGTGGAGTGCCGCCATGCTGGACGGAGTTTTAATGTTTATACAGACTTGCACACCTGTAGTCCATGTGGTCATCATTTATAATCTGTTTCACACATTTAAGGGCTTGATTTACTGCTATGCGTGTGTGTCTTGTTATTATCCTTTTCTGATGAATCTAAGAAAAGTACTTGATTTGCAGGTTCATTCACTCTTTTCCATGTTGTTACAGCAGAGCAAAACCATGCAATCTCCTTACATAACAGACACAGAATTAGTTTTATACATCAATTTATTTTATTTCACTTTATTTATGGGGGTATTTTGCCTGAAAAAAATATATCTCACATGGATGTCAGAAGAGGGTATTAGATCCCCTGGAACTGGAGTTATAGATTGTTGGAAGACACCACAATGGGTGCTGGGAGTAAAACCCTGGTCCTTTGGAAGAGCAGCCAATGCTCTTAACTACTGAGTCATCTCCATGATCCCTGTCAATTAAGTTTTGATAGACAATATTTGTGAGAAATATCTTTGGATTGACATCACTTCTTTTGAGAAATGAAAATCTTCACTCTATTAGTGTCACTATTTTTCCTAGCATTCAAAGATACAGTCTGCCCTTGGCAAATATAGTTTCCCTTTGTCCTGAAGGAGTAGGACTTTAACAACTCAGTTTTTAGTGAGTGGATTAACAGACTATCTCAGCAATTTACATCATTTTGCATTCCATCACCAAGGCTATTAATTTGACTGTTGCTATTTCCTTGTGAGGCTAAGAAAGCTGCAGCCACAGTACTCAGATTCTTCTTTGTGAAGTCAGGTTATCTCTTTGGTTTTTACCTCTTCTTCTGTGTTTCCCTGACTATCCTGCTGTATATGTGATGCTTTGAGAAGATTTAAGGAAAGAACTGGCCATCTTACCTACTTGTAACTTCTACAGTTGAAACACAACTGCTTTTAATATTATATTTTCATTAAGGAAGTCTTTAAGATGCAAACTGTTAGGGAGTGCTCTTAGCTAAGATAGTTAGGGAACTGACAGGGGTCATCTCTCAGAGGGCTAGCCTCATTACCTCTTCATGTATTTATAAGAAATAGGAGCATATCTCATTTATCATTCTCTCAATTTAAGACATGAAAATGCTGGCCATATGAAAATACTGGAATCTAATGGAGTGGGAAGATTTTTTTTTTTAAGGAAATGAAAGCCAAATCTTTTCAAACACTTTTAGTCTTGACATCTACTTTTTTTCTTGAAAAAAAAAAACATCTTGTTCACCTTGGAAAACACAGTTTGTCTGGCATATTTTCCTTTATGCATAGCATAGGGCATGCTGTTATGATTTTTCCCCAGATGTGCTGGGGGGTGTTAACCTAGAATTTTCCTGATCAAATAGATTCTTCAACTTAATCTCAGTAATTTCTAATTGAAGAATAAGTGTATGGACTGATCCTGTTATGATTGAGAGGAACTAAATTAGGTCCATATGGTTTTACACTGGGGATACGTTTTATTTCAAATCTCATTCTTAAAATCCACACATTTGAAGGAAGCAGAAAACAACAGATAAATTTACTGAAATTAAACACAGAAGATGTTCAGTGACCTATATAATGAGCAATTGAAAATAAACAGGATTTTAATTTCTCTAAATGTTCAAGCATGTAATTTTTAAAATTCATTTTACAATCTAGGCTATTTGATAGCAATTGAGTTGTAATTGCTCAAGAGTATGTTCCAACACAGTTATTAAAGAAATCAATGATTGCCTGAGGTAGATAGCTATGGTTTAAATCTATACAAATTAGTTATCATTGATCTAGTTGACACTACATTTATATATTAATTCTCCTTGTTTATTAGCCAAAGGCAGTTTACATAAATTCACAATCATAATTCCTCATGCATAACAAATATATTTTAAAAACAAATGTCATTGATTAATATTGTCTAAGAATCATCATTTTACTGGTTCTCTAAAGAAAAAATATTTTAAGAAAGTTATTTGAAAAATAGAACTTAGTGTTTAGCAGTGTGGGATGATACTTTAAGAATATTTCTATCAATTTACAAAATCAAACCTTTGCTATTCAACTTGGGTTTCTGTATTAATCAGAGTTCTCTAGAGTAACAGAACTGATAGAATGAATCTCTCTATTATAGAAAGAAGATTGATTAGAGTGATTTACAGGCTGTGGTCCAGCTAATCCAAAAATGGCTGCCTATGAACAACAAGTCCAATAATCAAGTATTTGCTCAATCCACAAGGCTGGTTGTCACAGCTGGTCTTCAGTATATTCTGAAATCCCTAAGAAGTAGACTCTAACACCAGTGAAGGAATGGTCTTTCTAGCAAAGTGAGGGCAAGCAGTCAAAGAACAACAGATCCCTTCTTCCATGTTTTATATAGGCTTCAAGCAGAAGGTATGGCCCAGATTAAAGGAATATCTGCCTGCTTCAAATTACAGATTAAAGGAATGTTTTTTTCCCAGATCAAAAATGCCTGGATTAAATGTGTGTCTTTCTAACCCAAAGATCTAGATTAGAAGTGGATCTTCCTACTTCAAAGTAAGTAAAGTTCCATTGCAGATGTGCCCTCCATTTTTTAGATTTTGGTTAATTCCAAATGTAGTCAAGTTGATAACCAAGAAAAGCCATCACAGTACTTTTATTTATTCAAAATCTTCCTTCCTGTATGTAATTAATTTATTATTTTCATCTTCACAAGTGAGAAGCAGTTGAAGGACTTTCTCAAATGAACATAACTGTTGAGGTGTGTCAGGGGGCTTTCTTCATTATGCCCAAATACCAGAAAAAAACATTTTATGAAGGGAGAAGCATTGACTTGGGTACATAGTTTCAGAACTTTCAGCCCATAGACCAGGTTTGTCAGCCCTTGTAGTGGTACAATATGACATAGCATAGGAGTTCAGGCTTCAGGAACTTCAGAGGATCAGAAACTAAACTAAACCAAATAAACACAAATCCCAGAAGAGATTATGAACCTATCATATCTTTCGAGGATACCTGAAATGACAAACTTCCTTTATACCACTTCCTAGTAGCTAATGACCAACTCTTTTTCCTTGAGTGCCTTGGTACATTCAAGATTCAGATCATAAAAGGTGTTGAAGTATGATTTCTGGAGGTTTCATGTGTACAATTTTATAACATTTTCCAAATCCAATATCAAAAATTATAATATTGTTTTATCTCTTAAATTTAGAATAAGTCCCAGTGATGATCTCAGACTGAGGATATTAAGAAACTTCTTAAACAAAAATAAATTTCTCTCTTGAGATAGAATTTCTTAACACAAAAACTGGTTGGAAATATGGAAAAATTCACCCATGGCCTATAGTTAATATAGTATCAGTGATATGCTCACTGTTTAATAGCTGTACCAATGATGTACCTTGGCTTTTCTCCTCTATATCATAGATTAAAAATTGTTTATTATTCTAACAAATATTATGAGGATAGAGGTAGAATATAATATGATAGGTATAGACTTTTATCAGATGGGAAACTAGTCATTTGACTTAGTAACTTTTAATGATGTTAGACCAAAATAAGTAGGTCATAAACAGAAATCAAACCAACATTTTGTAGGGATATTAATATGGTAGTGGTTATTGTTGTATACAAGGCTTATTATCTTCAAAATTCAGAAAGTGAATAGTATGTGAAATGATGTTTTACTGGAAGAAGCTGGTTATAATTTTTTAATAGGGGATTTAGCTCAGTGGTAGAGCGCTTGCCTAGCAAGCACAAGGCCCTGGGTTCGATCCTCAACTCCAAAAAAAAAAAAAAAAAAAAAAAAAAGTTCAGATAGCCGGGCGGTGGTGGCGCACGCCTTTAATCCCAGCACTCGGGAGGCAGAGCCAGGCGGATCTCTGTGAGTTCGAGGCCAGCCTGGGCTACCAAGTGAGTCCCAGGAAAGGCGCAAAAGCTACACAGAGAAACCCTGTCTCGAAAAACCAAAAAAAAAAAAAAAAAAAAAATAATTTTTTAATAATCAGATATTTCACACAATGGTATACTAATATTAATTTTATCTAAGTTATTTGAATGTAGATGTCAAGGCTGTTCATTTTTATTATATATATATATATATATATATATATATATATATATATATATATATATATATATTTGGTTTTTCGAGACAGGGTTTCTCTGTGTAGCTTTGCTCCTTTCCTGGAACTCACAAAGATCCGCCTGCCTCTGCCTCCAAAATGCTGGGATTAAAGGCGTGAGCCACCATCGCCTGGCTTTTTATGATATTTTGATCGAATTCTAAATTGTTCTCTATGACAATTCCTCTATACATTGAAGACAAGTTTTGACTTTTAACTATATAAGCATGTTTGCTGCCTGGAAACCTTGAGGATATTTTAAATCTCAAATTTCCAAGGGCTTTGAATAAGGTATTTGTTTCATAAGCAGATTAAATAGAAATTGGATATAAGGAAATGAAAGCTCACTTGATAAACTCAATGTCCATTTCTCTGATTGTAATGTTGTAAAGCTGCTTTGCCAGTAATCAACATAATTAGTTTATCCTGCTTTTTTCACCACCACTTTTTTCTTTTTTAATTCATTTGTTTTAAGTAAATTAATTCATTTTACATTCCAACCACAGTATCCCCTCCCTCCACTCCTCCCATTCTCTCCGCAACCTCTTTCTTCCCCCAATCCACTATTCCTGTGTTTCTGTTCAATAGAATGCCAAGACCCAGAGCTGGATAGCCCGGAGACCTAGGATATAACAAAATATGTTTGGAGAAAAAAAATGTCAAAATAATGATGCCTAATGACATTCTGCTATACTCATAGATCAGTGACTACACCAATTATCATCACCATCAGTTTTTAATATCAAATGTGCCTGAAAAGCATAACATTGAAATTTGTAATATATCTACATCTATATCATCTATATCTACATCAATATCTACATCTCCATCTATATATCTATATCTTTTTTTTTTCGAGGCAAGGTTTCTCTGTGTAGTTTTGCGCCTTTCCTGGAACTCGCTTTGTAGACCAGGCTGGCCTCGAACCCACAGAGATCCGCTTGCCTCTGCCTCCTGAGTGCTGGGATTAAAGGCGTGCACCACCACTGCCTGGCCTAATACCTATATCGTATAAAAACTTTTTTTTAATGTTTTGATAAACAAGTGATAAGATGCTCTACAATTAAGACATTTAAAGAAAAACTATCTCATCTAGGCCATGATTTTGTCTAAATTGATCTTGTGTGGACCTCTGCAGGTAAACACAGCCGTTGTGAGTTCATGAGTGGAATTCATATGTCATGTTCAAAAGATAGCACTTCATAGCACTTCTTTTTGTCTTCTGACTTTTAGAATATTTCTGTCTCCTCTTTCATGGTGATCCCTTAGCCTTGGTGGGAGGAGGTTGATAAAGATTCCCTTACTGAGGAGTTACTGGCAGTTGATAATTTCTGAGGGCAGAAGAGTCTTTCTTTTTTTCACGTGTGGTCTGTGGTAGGTTCCCCATGCTCCAGTGGATGGCACTACACCCATGCATATATGGATAGCACTAACTAGACTTACTGGGCTATCAGAAAACAAAACAAACAAACAACCAACCAAAGAACAAACAAACAAACACAAATTTGGAAGTGGTACATGTTGGGAGATACAAGGAGTTGGAGGATGGAAATAGTGGTTGAATAAAGTCATATTTAATTGTATATGTGTATGGAATTATTAGGAATAAGGATAATTATTTTTAATATTTTAAAGAAGCATTTTCAATAAAGAATGCAATTAAGTCAATAATTATGATCATAGATTAATAAGCACAGTATTTATTAATGTTATTTCTTGTTTGTGAGTCAAAGGTAACTTCTATATATTACTCATTGCACACGAATAATTTAAAATTTTGTTGATTAATATTCTCAAAAATTGTTGCCACCTTTGAATCTACATTTTCACTATGAGGATATAATAGTATAATTTCTTTTCTGAATAAGAGTTTCACTCTGAAGCACATTCTGGCCAGGAACTCCCTGGCTGGCCTCAAATTCATGATAATATTCCTGTCTCCACCTCCTAAAACTTGGATTATACATGAGCCACCATGCCTAAAAATTATTTCAATAAGTTTCTTTCTTTTTCTTAATGTGGCTCATGTTTTTTTCAGTGTCTTTCTAGGAGACAGAAGAGAAGGCATGAATTGGGACTTCTTTAGAGCTAGGTTAATATTTCCACCTTACGCAAATGGCATATATTAAGACATTCACGATGGACTCTATATTCAGTTCTGAACATGCTTTGTATCCAGTCCTTGTTTTAGAATGAAACTCTCCCTACTTGAGTAATTTTGTATCCATCCTTTATGTTTGGCATGAACCATTTAAACTTCTGTTCCTATTTCACCTCTCCAGTTATATGGTTTTATATCTTGAATTGTGTATGAAGCTCCCCTGTCACTATATATTCATTTCAAGTTGCTAATTCCATCCACTGTGACTTCTCATGAGATTTACTAAAGGATACCCAAATGAGGGAAGACACATGAACACAAGATTATGCCATGTGTAAGTTGTACCAGTTCAGATAATTATTACAATGTAAGAATGAACATCTTTTCTAGGAGATGGGCTGTCTAGTTTTCCATACTTGAATCACGTTTATGACAGTTGGTAGGTTCGACATCAAGTCAATCAAATAATTTTTATTCAAACAAGTCTTTTATTGTCACAAAAGACATCCCAAATCATACTTGCAATTCAGAGTTTTGTTTCTGGAGCTTAGGTCTTAGCTATCAGCCTCTTGCACTGTTTCCTTACAGACACATAGTACCATCCAAAACTTTCTGATATCCTTGGTTTTGAACTGTTGTGGCTTGCTGAATCAGAGCCATTGAACTTAAAACAAGTTCAGTATTATTTTCTTCAAGGATTGATTCATGCTTCTGGGCTTGAGAGACAGAACAAGCAACACCTGTTCTCATCCAAATCCTGTGGATATATTTTTCACCCAGGAAATTTCAGGCTTCAATCAAAGACCCATTCTCCTGAATAATGATGTTGACAAGGAAAAGAGCATGCACAAATCTTGTCTTGTAATGGAAGACAAACATAATATCCTTGATCATGTCATGAACATGACTGCAAATGGTTCGGACAGTGGCCAGTTACTTCCTGTCACCCCATCATTTGTCAGCCTGGAGCCTCTTCTTTTTCTTTCCAAGGAGACTCAGGTCTACATTGATGTGATTGAAGTCACTCCAGAGGGTCTCTTTGGGGCCCTTCATAATGACTATGTGCCCCTTCCTAGTGATGTCAACATTTTCTGGAGTGTCTACAGTCTGATTGTTAAGACTCGTTTTCATTATACTAGTGGATAAGGAAAAGAGACAAAAATCGAGTAATTTTTAAATAATGCCTCAGATCAGCAGAAAGGTCATAGATACACCCCATGCCAAGTTAGAACCTATTAGTATAAGTGGAAGAGATGATACTAGAACTCATGCATGGGAAGAGCATGTACCATTCATGGTAGAAGATGTGATAACACATAATAAAGGCTCACTTTCTTCTGGGATAGTTACCCAACACATATCAAGGTTTTTTTTTTTCTCAGTATTCTTTCTTATTATACTTTATTCATATTTTATTTATTTTTAATAATAATAATAATTTTGATCATATAGTAACATAATAATCATAACAATTTTGATCATATTCTTAAAATTGACATTCCTTTATTTTATGTGTTCTCATTTAAAATTTTATAACCATCATCATATAAATAATATTGTGAACCACACACTTTGATAGTACTTCAAACACATCAATATTCTGAAGATGGCAGTTGCGGACATATTAACCCCAGCACTCAAGCTCACATTTTGTTTTGCTTGCACAGAATCAGTAATTGATTTATACTGTAAATGTAGAGGGCAAAAAGCCTTGTGTACACAGATAAGCACTGGAGAAGCCAGGAAAGTTAAACGCACAGCTTGCCTCTTCAGTGGAATGAGGTGTGTAGCTGTTCTTCCTGGAATGTTAGGAATGAGGTAGTTTATAACCTGGTGATCTTTTGCTATCTGATGAGTCAGGCTCTATTAGTATCTCCCAGAATTTATGTTTTTACTTATCCAAGACACTTTTCCATAAATCTTGAGCATTACTTTTAGACCATAAAACTCACTCTTATGAATGATGTCACTTGTGCTTTACAACAGCCTAAGTGACTTCTCTGTTATCTTAAGGCCAGGCCAATCCTGGCACCCACAGGCATTATGTTTACATCAGTCAAGCTCCTTAGACCCTAAATCTTGGGCACTATCTCTGAGTCAACAATACCCATTCTTGTGAAAGAAGCCAGATGAACTTTGTAAGGAGTATCAATATAAACATGTCTTAAATTGTTGTGCACTTGGGACTGAGTTAATTGTTACCTGAATATTGTTTTCAAAAATTGTGCTGTGCTTAAATATGACTAAAGCATAATGATCTGGGCCAGAATCTAGAAGTCTTGTTCCAGCACCAGTTACAATAAAATCAGGCCCAGCCAAGTTTCATTCTTGTCTCTTAGTGGACCGTTTTTTTCTTTGTCTGATGTAAAGCCTACAGAGGAATCACCACAAGTAAACAACTAAATCTATTAGTGACACATAGCTAAGGCTCTTGATCATAAATGTGGACCATACCTGAAACCTATCAATAAAGTGGTACATGAGACTGTTACCCTTGTACCTGAGGCACACAAACTGACATCTTAGTGAGTTCTGGGCAGCATATGCACCTAAGCCTTGTCTGTCCTCCTGAGTCATCTAAGACATAGATTGATAGACCTTCAAATTTAAATAATTATCAGTGCAGAATGACGTTATTCATAGTCTGTGACACATTTGGGAGATAATCAATAGGTACAGATTTAACAAAGTGTTTATCCTGAAAATATACAATGAATTACTTGGCAACACAAGGTAGGAATTGGTTAATGTTGATACCTGGAATATATGCACTATATATGCTTTGCTTGTGACCAGCCATCCTTGCTGGTCTCTTGGGGTAGTTGAAATAGCATTCTAAGCTTGCCTGGAGGTAGGCATCTTCCTTTCCTCTGCTGCCTCATTGTCCGTTGTCAAAGTAACTGTAGCAAACCTGGGACTGGGGAACCCTCAATTGAGAAAGATACTGCAAATCAGGCCCCGTTGGACAAAACTGCTGCTGAGAGAGTTCACAAGACAGTTCACAGGCATCTTGGACTGCCTTTCTGTACCAGTTTCTGTTGTAAATATTCTAGCCTCAGAACAGAAGCAGACAACCTTTTGCCATCTTAATAAGATATTTGACCCACACTTACCTAGATTTAACAATATCCTCAAATATTGAAAAGTCTGTAGAAATTCCATGACTGTATGTAAAAGATTATTTATCTTGAGTATATGAATAATATAAAATGCTGAGCCTCAAAGTCCTTCTGTCAATCACTTTATTTTCCCTTATTCTGATATCTGCAAAATCTTCATCATCTGAGAAATATGAAGCATCCAGGGTTCAGATTTTTTGCCTGGTTCCTCAGGATTCCTGCTGGAGAACTAGATCACATAAACAAACAAAGAAGAAGAAGCATATAGAAGGGAAGCAGAATGTCATCTGGAATTTATAAGGAAAACTGCACTATTTACAAACACAAGCAATTTAATTTCTGTAGTTGGCCATATGAACTGCTGAAACTGCCTCTTTCTTATTTTGCTTAGATATATTTGTTCATCACATAACCTAATTTGGCCTTTTATGTTCAAGTCTTCTGTTGTACATAAGGCTTAAATTTAATTCCTCATTCTGGATTCCATGAGTCCTTGGTTACCTGTTCTTTCTAAACCTTTGATATAATTCAGAATTTTCTTTCTTGCTCACTCTGATTTAGAAAAACTGACTTGTGTGCATGTGCTTATGTCCATGTGTATGGATGTTTGATGTCTGAGTGTCCATTTAAGTATTGGTGGTACACATGTATGTGTATACATTGTAGCAAGAAGGTTAGATCAATTTTCATACAAAACTGTTCTCCAAATTATTTTTAGGAGGATCGTTCACTAAACCTTGAGCTTGCCAATTGGCTAGACTGGCTAGCTGGTAAACACCAGGGACCTTCCTCTTTTCACCCTATGCCCAAACACTGGAGTTACAAATATGTGTACCACTGCACCTGGCCTTTTACTCAGGTTCTAGGTTACATCAGAACTCTGTTGTATGATATTATCTTTGTGTTCTGACAATTTAAGCTTGCCTGAAGATCAGAGAAGCAGAGCAGCCAGCCACTAGAAACTTCTTACTTCTATAAATCCTCAATCTGAATGGGGGCCCTGTCTGTAAGAATCCTCAGACTGAATGGGTGGCTGAGATCCTGTCTCCATCAGGCCTATATTCCTGTCTCCACCTCCCTAGCTCTGGGATTAAAGGCGTGCACCACCACTGCCCAGTTTCTGTTTCTCTTTTAGACTGGTTCAATCTTGTGTAGCCCAGGGTGGCCTTAAACTCCTGATCTTCTTGCTTCCTTCTCCCAAGTGCTGGTATTAAAGGTGTGTGTTACCACTTTCTGTGGTTAACTAATGGCTAGCTCTGCCCTCTGATCTCTAGGCAAGCTTTATTTGTCAGAACACACACAAAATATTATATAACAGAACTCAGATCCTCATAATATACAGCAAGAATGTGAGCCATTTCCTTAGTCCCCAAACCCCTGTTTTATACTTATTAAATATCAAGGTCACTTCCATCTTTTTATCCTTTACATTAGTTGTCACCTGTGTTAGAAATGCGTTTATCTGGATAGGTTATGACTGATGTGTGTGTGTGTGTGTGTGTGTGTGTGATATTTGTGTGATATTTAAATACAACATACTCTTTTTTTCCTTCTTTTATTAAGAATTTTTTAATTCATTTTACATACCAATCACAGATCTCCCTCTTCCCTTCTCCTGCCCCTCCAGCCTCTCCCCCAACCTACCCCCCATTTAATCCTACAAGAAGGTAAGGTCTTCCAAGGGAAGTCAGCAGAGCCTGATACATTCTATAGAGGCAGGTCCAAGCCGCCAACCCTCCCCTGCCCCCACAAAAGGTGCCATTAAATGGTAATCCCTTGTAAAGGGTTTGGTACAGTATGATTTTAACAAAATTCACTTTAATTTCTTTTGAGTCCCAAGCCTCTCTTCAAAGGTTGCCATTGTATGAATAGTTAGGGTGCTCTGATCATTGTCTTGAAATGATAGGCACTTCTTCACCTTCAGGCAGCACATTGCATTCTGTTGTTGTTGTTGTTTTGCCCCAGAAAATCTTTCTGAGCATTGTTCATTGTCAGGGAAAACTTCAGCTACATATCTCTTTTGTAATGTGTTATACTTTCTGTCCAATGAGTTCTTATATTTTAATTTTATTAAAATAATGTGATTTTTATTTAAATATAAAAGGGCTATTTATGACCATCTATTCTGAAATAATTGTCCCCACCTAATTATATCAAGAACAAATATGGCTAATTATTATTTCCTTCATTCCTTATTTATACCTTAATTAGGTTTACATTCACTCAATAGAATGGAAGCTTCATAGAAACAGTAACTTTTTTTTATGGACTAAGCATTATTTTTTTCTCATTTTACATACCAAACACAGTTCCCCTTCCTCCCTTCCTCTTGCTCCCCCTACCTCCTCCCTGCACCCATTCACTCTCAGAGACTCAAGGCCTCCCATGGGAAGGCAATAATGTCTAGCACATCAAGTTGAGGCAAGACTAAGCCCCTCCCTGGTGCATCAATGCTGAGATAGGTATCCTATCATAGGCAATGGGCTCCAAAAAGCCAGTTCATGCACCAGGGATAAATCCAAGTCCCACTGCCAGGGGCCCCACCAGCAGACCAAGCCATGCAACTCTCACCCATATTCAGAGGAACTACTTTGGGCCCCTGCAGGTTCTCCTGCTGTCAGTCCAGTGTCCATGAGCTCACACTAGCTAGGGTCAATTGTCTTTGTGGGTTTCCCCATCATGATGTTGAAATGCTCATACAATCCCTCCTCCTTCTCTTTGACTGGATTCCAGGAGCTTTGCTGCTGTGGGATGGTCTGTATGTCAAATCTGTTGCGCTGATTGGTCAATAAATAAAACACTGATTGGCCAGTGGCCAGGCAGGAAGTATAGGCAGGACTAACAGAGAGGAGAATTAAGGGAACAGGAAGGGAAAGGGAGTCACTGCCAGCCGCGCCATGACAAGCAGCATGTGAAGATGCTGGTAAGCCACGAGCCACATGGCAAGGTATAGATTTATGAAAATGGATTAATTTAAGCTATAAGAACAGTTAACAAGAAGCCTGCCATGGCCATACAGTTTGTAACCAATATAAGTCTCTGTGTTTACTTGGTTGGGTCTGAGCGGCTGTGGGACTGGCAGGTGACAGAGATTTGTCCTGACTGTGGGCAAGGCAGGAAAACTCTAGGTACACTTTTCCCAGTGCATAGCTGTGGATCTCTTACATCTGCTTCCATCAGTCACTGGATGAAGGCCTTATGATGACAATTAGTATAGTTACCAGTCTGATTACAGCGGAAGGCCAAATCAGGCACCCTCTCAACTATTGCTAGGAGTCTTAGCTGGGGTCATCCTTGTGGATTCCTGGGGATTTCCCTAGCATCAGGTTTCTCCATAACCCCATAATGTCTCCCTCCATCAAGATATCTCTTTCATTGCTCTCCCTATCTGTCCCTCCCCCTACTTGACCATGCTGTTCCTTCATGTTCTCATCCCCGACCCCCTTCACTCTGCCCCACTCCTAGTTGACCCAAGAGACCTTATCTATTTCCCTCTTCCAGGATGATTCATGCATGTCCCTCTTAAGGTCCTCCTTGTTGTCTAGTTTCTCTGGGATTGTGGATTTTAGCCTGGTTATCCCTTGCTTTACATATAAGATCCATTTATGGTGAATACATACTATGTTTGTCTTTCTGAGTTACGTCACTCAGGATGATATTTTCTAGTTCAATCCATTTGCCTGCAAATTTCACAATGTCATTGTTTTTTTTATCACTGAGTAATATTAAATTGTGTGAATGTTTCATGTTTTCTTTATCCTTTCTTCAGTTGAGGGGCATGTAGGTTGTTTCCAGGTTCTGGCTATCATGAATAATGCTGCTATGAACATGGTTCAGCAAGTGTCCTTGTATTATGATTGACCATCCTTTGGGTATATGCCCAAGAGTGGTAGTGCTGAGTCTTGAGGTAGATTGATTCCCTATTTTCTGAGAAACTGCCATATTGATGTCCAAAGAGGCTGTACAAGTTTGCACTCCCACCAGCAATGGAAGAATGTTTCTCTTGTTCCACATCCTCTCCAATATAAGCTGTCATCAGTGTTTTGATCTTAGCCATTCTGACAGGTGTAAGATGTTATCTCAGAGTCGTATTGATTTACATTTCCCTGATGGCTAAGAATGTTGAACAATTCCTTAAATGACTTTTGGCCGATTGAGACTCTTCTGTTGAGAATTATCTGTTTAGATCTGTACCTCATTTTTAAATTGGATTACTTGGTATTTTGATGTAATTTCTTGAGTTCTTTATATATTTTGGAGATCAGACCTCTGTCAGTTGTGTGGTTGGTGAAGATATTTTCCCATTTTATCTTATTTACCATGTCTTTTGCCTTATAGGAGCATCTCAGTTTCAGAATGTCACATTTATTAATTGTTGCTTTCAGTGTCTGTGTTCTGGTGTTATAGTTATGAAGTGATCTCCTGTGCAAATGCATTCAAGGCTACCTCCTACTTTCTCTTCTCTCAGGTTCAATGTAACAGGATTTATGTTGAGGTCTTTGATACACTTGGACTTGAGTTTTGTACATGGCAATAGATATGGAACTATTTGCATCTTGACATGTCAACATCCAGTTATTCAAGCACCATTTGCTTTCTTTTTTCCATTGTACAATTTTGACTTCCATGTCAAAAATCAGGTGTTCATAGATGTGAGGATTAATGGCATGGTCTTCAATTTTATTCCATTGATCCACATCTGTTTTTATGCCAACACCAAGTTTTTTTTTTTTTAACCATAGCTCTGTAATAAAGCTTAAAGTCAGGAATGATGATGCCCCCAGAAGTTCCTTTATTGTACATGATTGTTTTGGTTATCCTGGGTTTTTGGTTTTTCCATATGAAGTTGAGTATTGTTCTATTGAGGTCTGTGAAGAATTGTGTTGGGATTTTCATGGGCATTGTATTGAATCTGTAGATTGCTTTTGGTAAGATTGGCATTTTTAGTATGTTGATCCTACCTATCCAAGAGCACAGGAGATCTTTCCATTTTCTGATATCTTCTTCAATTTCTTTCTTCAAAGATTTAAAGTTCATGTCATGCATGTCTTTCACTTGTTTGGTTAGAGTTACCTCAAGATATTTTATGTTATTTTGGTTATTGCAAAAGATGGTGTTTCCCTTATTTCTTTCTCAGCCCTTTTATCATTTGTATAAAGGAGGGCTACTGATTTTTTTGAGTTAATCTTGTATTCTGCCACATTACTGAAGGTGTTTATCAGTTGTAGGAGTTCCCAGGTAGAATTTTTGTGGTCATTTATATATACTATCATTTTGTCTGCAAATAGTGAAAGATTGACTTCTTCCTTTCCAATTTGTGTCCACTTGATATCCTTTGTTGTCTTATTGCTCTAGCTAGAACTTCAAGTACTATACTGAATAGACATGGAGAGAGTGGACAGCATTGTCTTGTTCCTGATTTTAGTGGAATTGCTTTGAGTTTAGTTAGTCTCTCCATTTAGTTACATGTTGGCTGTCAGCTTACTGTATATTGCCTTTATTATGTTTTGGTATGTTTCTTATATCCCTGATTCCTCCACGGATATCTATCATGATGGGGTTCAATTTTGTTGAAAGCTTTTTCAACATCTAGTGAGATGATCATGTGGGTTTTTTTTCTTTCAGTTTGTTTATATGGTGGATTTCATTGAAAGATTTTCATATGTTGAACCATCCCTGCATCTCTGGGATGAAGCTTGATTGACCATGGTGAATGATATTTTTGATGTGTTCTTGGATTTGGTTTGTGTATTTTTGCATTAGTGTTTATGAAGGAGATCAGTCTGTAATTCTCTTTTTTTTGTGTGTCTTTGTGTGGTTTGGATATCAGGGTAACTGTTGCCTCATAAAAAGAGTTTGGCAGTGTTCATTCTGTTTCTATTGTGTGGAACAATTTGAGGAGTATTAGTACTAGCTCCTCTTTGAAATTCTGGAAGAATTTTGCACTGAAATCATCTGACCCTGGGCTTTTTTTGGTTGGGAGACTTTTAATGACTGCTTCTATTTCCTGAGGGGATATAGTTTATTTAAATTGTTTATCTTGCCTTGGTTTAAATTTGGTGTGTGGTACCTATCCAGAAAAATTGTCCATTTCTTTTGAATTTTCCAATTTTACGGAGTACAGTTTTTTGAAGTATGACCTAATGATTCTCTGGATTTTCTCAGTGTCTGTTGTTATGTTCTCCTTTTCATTTCTGATTTTGTTAATTTGGATATTATCTCTCTGTTATTTAGTTAGTTTGGATAAGGGTTTGTCTATCTTATTGATTTTTTTCAAAGAAATCATTCTTTGTTTCATTGATTCTCTGTATTGTTCTATTTGTTTCTGTTTTATTTATTTCAGCCCTCAGTTTGATTATTTTCTGGCATTTACTCCTCCTGGGTGAGTTTGCTTCTTTTTGTTTTAGATCTTTCAGGTGTGTTATTAAGTCACTAGTGTCAGATTTCTCACAATTCTTTATGTGGACACTTAGTTCTATGAACTTCCCTCTTAGCACAGCTTCCACCATGTCCCATAAGTTTGGGTATGTTGTTCATTCATTTTCATTTAATTTTAGGAAGTCTTTAATTTCTTTATTTCTTCCTTGACCCAGTGGTGATTCAGTTGAGTGTTATTCAGTTTCCATGAGTTTGTAGGCTCTCTGTAATTTGTGTTGTTGTGGAATTCTAAGATTAAAGCTATGGTGGTCCAATAAAATACAGGTGATTTTTCCAATTTTTTTTGTATCTGTTGAGATTTGCTTTATGACCGAGTATGTGGTCAATTTCAGAGAAGATTCCATGGGTGCTGAGAAGAAGGTATATTCTTCTGTGTTTGGTTGAAATGTTCTATAGATGTCTGTTAAGACCATTTGAGTCATAACATCTGTTAGTTCCCTTATTTCTCTGCTAAGTTTTTATCTGGCATACCTTCCATTAGTAAGAGTAGGGTGTTGATGTCTCCCACTGTTAGTGTGTAGGGTTTGATAAGTGATTTAAGCTTCAGTAATGATTCTTTTACAAATATGAGTGCCCTTGTATTTGGGGCATAGATGTTCAGAACTGAGAATTCATCGTGATTGATTTTTGTTGTGATGAATATAAAATGTTCTTCTCCATCTTTTTTATTAATTTTAGTTTGAATTCTACTTTGTTATATATTAGGATAGCTACACCAACTTGTTTATTAATTCTATTTAATTGGCAAATCTTTTCCCACCCCTTTACTCTGAGGTAATGTCTGTCTATCAAGTTGAGTTGTGTTTCTTGTATGCAGCAGAAAGATGGATTCTGTTTTCATATCCATTCTGTTAGCCTGTGTTTTTTATAGGCGAATTGTATCCACTGATACTAAGAGATACTAATGACAAATGATTGTAAATTTCTGTTATTTTTGGTTTTGTTGGTGGTGGTGGTAGTGTGTGTGTGTGTTTCCCTTCTTTGGGATTTGCTGGTGTGAGGTTATCTATTGCCTGTGTTTTTATGGGTGCAACTAACTTCCTTCGGTTGGAGTTTTCCTTCTACTACTTTCTGTAGGGTTGGATTTGTGGGTAGGTATTGCTTAAATCTGATTTTTGTCATGGAATATCTTGTTTTCTCTGTCTGTGGTGATTGAAATCGTGGCTGGGTATGGTAGTCTCAGCTGGCATCCATGGTCCCTTAGTGTCTGCCAAACATCTATCCAGGCTTTCAAAGTTTCCATTGAAAAATTGGGTGTAATTCTGATATGTCTGCCTTTATATGTTACTTGCCTTTTTCTTTTATATTTCTTAATATCCTTTCTTTATTCTGTATATTTGGTGTTCTGATTATTATGTGGCAAGGGGACTTTTGTTTTTGTTTTTTGTTTTTTGGTCCAGTCTATTTGGTGTTATATAAGCTTCTTGTACCTTCATAGGCATACCCTTCTTTAGGTTGAGAAAGTGTTCTTCTATGATTTTGTTAAATCCTGCAATCAGTACAGGTGGTGTCTGTGACTCTGGGGGTTGTTTTTCCTCCAATCACTGCAGGTGGTGCCTGTGGCTCGGGGATCTCTGATGCCATGTGGTATGGTTGGCCTGCTGACTGGCTTCTGGGGTTATTATGGGTGGGGAGGGGCACAGAGAGAGTGTTCTCTGCAGCCTAGGGCCTAGAGAGTGGGGCTGTCCAGCCAGGAGACCAGCTACTCACCTCTTCCTCTAATCCCAGGAACTTTTTTCTAACTTGTTTAACAATATTACAATATGATAAAAAAAACTCTAATAGTATTTAGATAATAAGAATTATGAAATAAATATTTGTTGCATGAATAAATGAATATTGGAGAGGTAAAATATTGCATTAAATATTTATCTTTAATTTTAGCCAAACTTAAAGTCCCTTAAACCCAGAGGATGTTGAAGTAATAGTGGTATAAGGTGAGGAGAATCTGAAACATTTTTTCTTTAAAAATTTTAGATTTATTTATTTTATTTTATGTATATGAATGTATATGTACCATGTGCATGCAGTTTCTGCAGAGACATGAATAGGGCATCAGATTCCCTGGAACTGAAGTTACAGATGGTTGTGAGGCACCATGTTACCCAGGTCCTCTGGAAAAGCAGCCAGTAGTCTTAACTGCTAAGGCATCTCTCCAGCTCCTCAACTATTTGTTCTTAACTTTTTAAGAAATGAATGTTAGTATTGTGGTACAAATTGTTACAAAATTAACTGCACTTTCCATGCATTTACAGATTCTATATCCCATCCCAATAATCTCCCAGACAACCAAATTAAAAAATGGCAGTGTGTATCTTGCAGTGGTGATATACAATAAAAGACAAAGAATCTGCCCAAAGGTGAGTTGAACAAAAGTGACAACAATGTATATGCCAAGTTGACATGGAAGAACCCTTGAAGCCTTAACCCTCCACCAAGGACTATAGGCAAAAGCTGGGACCATACAATAACAACTAATGAAAAAAGAGGCTATGAATTTGAAGGATATCAGGGAGGAAAATATGGGAGTGTTTGTAAAGAGAAAAGGGAAGGGAAATATTGTTATTATTATCTTAAGCATAAAAAAGAAAAATAATTTGATTTAATTTTTAGGAACAAATAGTTTCAAGTTATATTATAAATCACAGAGAGAAGGTATATTGGTAGGAACAGAAGAATTGTGGAAAGGAAACTATGAGGGGGTAAAAAGTCAACAGTGATTGAGAGAGTGCAAAAAGAAAGTACAAAATATGACATGGGGAAAGAAGAAGAATTAATGAAAGAGGAGATGGACAGCAATATGGAGGGCAAAACAGACAAACTCTAATAAGATATACTTACTTATATATCATATATGCATATATACATATCACATATATATCTCATATATACATATATAATATGAGATATAAAATATATATAATGATATATATCATATATCTTCATACACACACACACACACACATATATATATATATATATATATATATATATATATATGAAGAATTAGAGACAGACAGACAGACAAAGACAGAGATAAGAAATCTCATAATCAGCCTTGTGGTGGCGGCGTATGTCTTTGCCTTTAATCCCAGCACTTGGGAGGCAGAGGCAGGCTGATCTATGTGAGTTTGAGGCCAGCCTGGGCTACAGAGTGAGTTCCAGGAATGACGCCAAACGTACACAGAGAAACCCTGTCTCAAAAAAACAAAAACAAAAACAAAAAATAAATCTCATAATCAAGCCATTTTTCTGTATGCTTACAAAAGAGTTAATAAAAGTTTAAATATTGATTTGAGAAAGGGAGATGATATTCAGAAGATACTTTTTTTAATTTCATCACTCATTAGCAATTACAATTTGAGTATTCCAATTTTGGAATACTAAAGAGATAGATTTAATCAGCAATACAAAAATAATTATTAGAAAGGTGATCATTTCACATTCCAGAAGAGTTAGTATGTACAGGAACATATACTTAGGTCATGAGAAAAGAAAGAAGTCCAAAAATGAAACATTTTTTGGAAAATAAAATGAAATTAGGATAATATATTACTATGGAAATGAAAGGACCTTAAACACCATTATACGTTAATGAATGTTCAAGTATCATATTAGAATTTGTTGTCTTGCTGAGTATATTGAATAGGTAAAACTAGGTAGGGCAATTATTAGCATCATTGATTAGGTAATGTGCCAAAGCTTTAAAAAAACAAAATTAATTAGACATATACTATACCTGATGGTTCAAAAATATTTGTGAAAAATCAAGTGAAAGCTAAAGCAGAGGATAAGGGCCCTTGGGTCCATTCAAGACAGAGAAGTAGAACGAGGTAGGCCCATTTCAAAAGCAAAACAAGCGTGAGTTAGGTACAAGTATGAAGCAACATGCATGAAATACACATTTGTGATGTTGTTTAAGAACAGTCCCTAAACTCTATTATGTAATTACATGTATGTAAATATTTAAACACCAGAAAAATAAAAGAAAATAAGAAAGTGATTGTTACAGATAGTGATATGGATGTGTAAAAGTATTGAGGCAAGTGATATAGCTCATTGACAACCTGCTCTCTTAGCATGCACAAGGCCTTGGGTTTAATCTGCAGCACTTCCAAATGAGTATAAGTGCTATATTAACAGGCTATATAAATGTGTAACATATTTGCACATATGGAAATAAAGGCTTATTTTTATTGCTGGTTTGTAATTTAATTCTTATTTTCTCTGTGAATCTTCATTTCCTATGATCCAAAGTCATCTTCATTACCTGTGTATTGGTCTTCTAGGAGGTTAACAGTTAATGATGAAAGCCAGAGCCCCAAAGAAGAACTATACTGGTGCCAATATTAACACTCATGTACCAAGTTTTGGATATTTAGAGTATTGTTGCTTTTCATTGTGCCAGAAAATGTGGCTTTTCAAAACAGTTCTTGAGATGTATTGTCATTTTGATTGGCATGTTCCATATTTTACAGCACTAGAATTAAGCTTTCAGGGTAATATGTTTATTCAGTTTAGAAATTCTCATTCTAAATGGAGGTCTTATAATTACATTGTTCAATAATTTCTCATAATGCTTGGAGGGACACTTTAGCAAATTAAAGAGAAGACAAAAATCCATTTCATTATTTAATGATACCTTTCTACTAACTAATTCATCCATCTTATAAAACCAGGGACTCTTTTCTTCTGAAATTTATCCAAACCAGACTGACAGAAATCAAACACACAACACTTTCAAGGCACTGTTGGAAATATAGAAAGTAAAATGGACCATGATATTATTTAATAGATGTTTTATTTCAGTTAGACAAGAAGAAAAATTAAGAACCACAGTAATGTTTTTAAATATTCAAATAATTTATTTTCAGTGTAACAGCTATAAAACTTTTCCATATTGATGTTAAATATATACACACAATTCAAATGTGTTCAAAGATCACATATTAACATAAATACAAATAAAGAGTAGCCAAATCTACTATTTTATCATTACATTTATTAAGCTACCAGTTACTAAAGTTTTAATCAGTTGATTCCTACTTTGCAATATGGAGCTTTGCATTTTATAAATGCTTTGCCTTCCTAATCCCTTTCTGACTATTACCAAGATTTGAAATAGTATTCATTAAAAAAAAATGTAGTATTTTTGTATTTATACTTGTGTTCAAAATGTGTCAAATGGTAGTTGACTGTATTTGAAAGACTTGCATATTGTGGCTGAAGTTTTCTCCTGTCCCGTCTGGGTCCACAGCCACTCAGACCCAAATAAACACAGAGACACTTATATTATTTAAACTATTTGGGCTAGTGGCTTAGGCTTCTTGCTATCTAGTTCTTACATCTTAAATTAACCCATTTCTATAAGTCTATACCTTGCCCCCTGGTTTGTGGCTTACTGGTATCTTTACACATTGCTTCACATAGCAACAGCTGGCAGTATCTCCTGACTCTGCCCTCCTGTTCCCAGAATTCTCCTCTCTCTTTGTCCCGCCTATACTTCATACCTGGCTACTGGCCAATCAGCACTTTATTTATTAACCAATAAGAGCAACACATTCACAGCATACAGATAGCCACAGCAGCATATATATTTGGCATGCAGTTTTTGATTAGTATTTAGGAAGCATGCACTAAGGTGGTTCTCGAGGAAACAAAGTCTCTCTTTGGCATAGAACACGTTAGCATGCTTCAGGTATTCTTCAGTCAGCACATTAGAAATACGTTTAATCAATTGATGCCTAAAGTAAATTTTTTTTCTGTTTTAGAATAAGAATAATATCAGAATAAATCCACCAAAAAAGAAATTTTGTCTTATACATTAGATACATGTTGGAAATGGAATATATCTCTTACATATTATCAAATGGAAACATATAGGTTTACCTTTTCAGTTAACTGTACTGAAATGCTCAGCAAGTTACCTATAATCATTCAACTGATAGTATTAATGGCCTGCCAAACATGCAACACTCATCTTTGTAGCAATAGAGGATACTTAGAAATATTATACACAGTCCTGTTCCATAAGGGCTGTCAATCTAAACTGGGTATAAGTCATGACAGTAGACGATAAATCACTGTACAAAAGCAAATCATAAAACCAGACAGCAATATAAAGAATGGCCACAAACACTATATAAGTGATGCAGGAGATACATACTCTAGAAACTTCAAGAAAGAAAATGCCATTCTTCCTTGGGTGGTTATTCATTATGGTCCTTTATCAACTAGTTCCAAAGCATTGTTCAAATATATATTATATAAAATTATTTGCAGCCATGTATATCACTTATATGTTTGTAGACAATGATGGCCATTATTAAAAATTAAAAAAACTGGCTTCATATAATAAATAATGTCATCTGTGTACTTGTTTAAAAAATTCATTCAGGGTTAATTAATACATGCACTCCTAAGCTACCTTTCCTAGTCATCCAGACAAAATATGAGGGGAGTTTTATATTCATTATCTTTGCTTGGACTACTTGTTTATCTGGAATCTGGAAGTGTTATTAGTGTTACTGACATAAAGATCCTGGGCAGCATGTATGAGCACAATCATATGGCCAAACTTCTAACACCATCAATTCCACTCTATGTATCAATAACCTCCTTATGATGGAGAAAAACCTGCAGCTCAAATGGGGAGGCAAAATTTATGTTCATAACATCTTTTATTTAGGGGTGATAACATATCTTTCATCAAATATTGAATATGCATGAGATAACAGCATGGTGTCCAAAGGATTTTTAACAAAAATGGAAATTGTTACATATGTTTAAATTGGATAGAAAGTTGAATGATAATATTAGATTCTGGCAATGTTATTGAGATTCAAAGCTAGTACCAAGAGAACTTGATCCAGTTGAAATACTGTAGAGTTTTACTTAAGAAATGATAAATGCTGAAATACCTAATGATACTGACTGATTCTGAATTAGATTTGTACCTACATTTGTAACTAATTCAAAAATACTTTTAATGACTTTTACATTTTGATAAACATTCTCCGAGTAGTTTAGTATAATTACCATCAGAGATTAATTTTATGGATGAGCATGTATTCATTAGTCTCTACATACCTAAGAAAGAAAAATAATACTCAATTTCTGCACTAGTAATCCATTTCCAAGACATATTCTTGCAAGTCCACATCAATGAAAGGCTATTGAATCATTTTCTCTGATTTCTTTTTAAACACAAAGTGGAGAAAGATAATTATTTTAGAGTTATTTCTGGTTCCAATATTAATGGAGGGTATTTATACTACTCCAGTCAATCATGGATTATTGTTTAGTTTCGATTGCCAAAAAAAAAAAATGAGTAAAATGCAGAGTTCACTATCTCCCTTGTCTCTACTGATTATCTTTAGTAAGTTTTGTGTCTAAAATAAATAAAATTAATATTTTACCCTAATTGTTTTGTAAGTAAAATTTTCAGTTGATTTCATTGAATTTTGCTGTATTCATGTACACTCTCCACTTTAAAAGACATTTGTTTCTTTAAGGCAATTGTTATAGCTCCCTAGAATCTGCTTCCCAGGACCCTTCCCTCTATCTATACCATCCCAGTTGCTGGGCCCTGTTCCCAACCCCAGTAGACTTCAGCCACTCAGATGCAAGCCATACCAGCCAGAACCAGTGAGTGACCTACCTGACAACTGAGCTGCCCCTTCCTGGATTCTGTCCCTCAGTCCAATGGCCCACATCTTCCCAGGCCCTGTTGTTGGGCCCAGGCTCCAACCCCAGCAGAATTCTGTCACTCAGGCACAGGCCACAACAGCCAGAAATGGTGAGTGGCCCATCTACCAGCAGAACTTACCCCCCATACTGTTCTCCATGACCCTTCACCCTACCTATCCCTTCCCAGATCCTTGATGGCCCCAGATGTTGTGCCCTCACCCCAACCAGTGGACTTCAGCCACTCAGATGCAGATCATACCAGTTAAAACTAGTGAGTGGCCCACCTGTCAGCAGTGATACCCCCTCCCCTGGATTCTGTTCCCTGGAACCCTTCCCAGGCCCACATCATCCCAGCTCCTTTCTGGTCACACTGCTGGGCCCTGTCCCCAACCTCAATGGACTTCTACCACCCAGGGGCAGGCCACACCAGTCAGAACCTGTAAGTGATCCTCCTGCCAGAGAAACTCCCCAGATTTTATATCTCAAGACCTTTCCCAAGATCACACCATTCCGGCTTGTTGTCAGCCTTGTTGCTGGACCCCACATCAAACTCCAGTGGACTTCCCCCACTCCAATGCAAGCCACACCAGTCAAAACAGGCCGAACCCACACCAGCTTGATCAGACACCAGCTGCTTAGGAGCAGGCCACACCAGTCAGAAGAACAGAGACCCTCTGCTGCCATAAAGGCCAACCTAACCATCAGAATGACAACTCCCAGCTTGGACAAAGACTCACAACTAGACCCAAAGTCATGCATGGCCAGGTAACAGAAATCCAGGCCACAAAGACTAGAAAACCAAAGAGGAAACAGAAACCAAGGAACGAAATACACATCCAACAAAGACAAACTCAGAAATCAGGGCCTAGACCTAACCATCCCAAGCCCAGATACCTAATCACCAATGTTAGAATACAATCATCAACAATCAGGGCAATGTGTCATGACCAGAGCCCAGCCATCCTAATATAGCAAGATCTGAATATTTCAGTGAAACTGAAGCACAAGAAAATGACCTTAAGAAGAACAATTTTATGAAGATGACAAAGGAGACAAAAAAACTCCCTTAATGAAATCGAAGAAAAGGCTCCTAAAAAGTTGGAGGAAAACAATAAATCCCTTAAGGAATGCCAGCAAAGTCAAAAAAAAAAAAAAAAAACAGGTAAAGGAAAGCAGTAATGGCATGAAAAGAAAATAGAAACATAAAGAAAACACAAACTGAGAGAGCAAGTATCACCAACAGAATATAAAAGATGGAAGAAAGAATCTCAGGTGTTGAAAATACAATAGAAACATAGATTCATTAGTCAAATAAATGTTAAATAGAAAAAACCTGCCAAAATAAAACATCTATGAAATCAGGGACATCATGTAAAGACCAAACTTAAGAATAATAGGAATAGTAAAAGGAGAAGAATCCCAGTTCAAAAACCCAGAAAATGTATTTAAAAACAATCATAGAAGAAAATTTTCCTAACTTAAAGAAGAACATGCCTATAAAGGTACAAGAAGTTTATAGAACAACAAATAGATTGGAAATACAATGAATCATTAGGTCATAATTCAAAAACCTATAGTCTACAGAATTGTAAAATCTAAAAGAAATGAATAGGGCAGTGGTGACACATGCCTTTAATCCCAGCACTCGAGAGGCAGAGGCAGGAAGATCTCTGTGAGTTCTATGGGTACATCAAGCTAAGACCTCCAGCAGACCTAGGCTTGGCTACAGACATGGCAGGGAACCCAGTACACAGTAGGGAAGTGATCTGTTTCTTTCCTTCTGGACACCAGAGCCACTGACTTGGTCCTGGGAGTTTTGGGATGTCACCTCTCCTTTCTCTATTGTCAGGTACAGAGGACAGCCTTACCCACCTCACCAGATTTAATTGCACTTTCAGAGTTACTTAATGAAAAAAATTTCCAGCTAAGATAAGAGCTCATTGTCTCACTCCAGATCCACTGCCTGTGTTTCTCACGTGCATACAGACAGGGCCCTGATCTTTGCCTTGTCCCTAATTCAAAAAAAGTAAGTTCTCATGCACCACAAAGTTTTCTCTTCCTAGTTCCCTGTTCTAAACTTACTGTTCAGCTAATGGTACAGGACCACCACAGAACCAGAGTCCAGAGATCATCAAGTAAGAAACTATAACAGCTAAAATGTATTTATACCCCCAAACCCAAAAGAGTCTGGGTGCTACAAAAAAGACTTTAATGTAAACATCTATTACTATGAGATGCTTTTAACAATTGATCACCTGTCTCCTGGATGCCAAACTAGTAAAGGAAACAGGTGCTTCAAAATAATCTGTCTCTGATAAAGCTTAACATGTTTCAAAATCCACCTGGACAGGCCGGATCTACCTCAGATAAATGTCAACATAAAATAATAATGATTCTTTTCTCTCTAAGCTTTTTCTGTGTCACCAGCATCTTGTTAGACAGAAGATTCCCAGCCATAGCCAAGAGGGATACATGTCTCCAGAACAACGGAAGGCAGACAGTATCCCACAACACCTGTCTACCTCGGAAGTCTACCCTTCCCCATTACCCCAAGAGCCAACTGATGTCCGATAGTCAGCTGGAAGCAGCTTTTGAGAGAAACAACGCCCCTATTCCCATCTACCTGCTTTTTTATAATAAGTGAAAATCTGGTATGTAAGGATTATGTCCTTAATTACGTCACCAGCCTGTGATGGCATGCCAGCCTAAAAAGTGGGCGTGCCCTCTCTATGCCCTCTCTTTCTGCACTTTCTCCTTCTGTACTCTCTGTCTCTCTGTCTCTCTGTCTCTCTGTCTCTCTCTCTCTCTCTCAATAAAGCTCTAGAAAGTTAAAAAAAGGAAATGAACAATTTTCTTGGTAAATACCACTTGCCAAATTCAAGATTAGACAATTTAAATAGACCAAAATTCCCCAAGGAAATAGAAGTCACAAAAAATATTTCAACCAAAAAAATAAAAAGCCAAGGCCAGATAGTTTTAGCTCAGAATTCTACCAGATCTCCAAAGACTAGCTATTACCAAGACTCCTGAAACTATTCCACAAAATAGAAACAGAAGGAACAAAGCCAAATTTGTTTTCTGAGGCCACAGTCATCCCCATACCCAAACCATACAAAGATTCAACATATGAAGAGCATTACAGAGTAATTCCCCTCAAAACATAGATGCAAATGTATTCAATAAAATACTCAAAAATATAATGCAAGGAAACATCAAAGAGATCATCCACCACAATCAAGTAGGCTATATCTCATGTACACAGGAATGGTTCAGCATACTAAAATCTGTCAGTGTAATACACTGTATAATCAAACTGAAAGAATATTTATCTCATTAGATTCTGAAAATCCTTTGTCAAAATCCAGCACTCCTTTGTGATGAAAGTCTTGGAGGGATCAGGGATACAAAATACATATCTAAACATAATAAAGGAAACATATAGCAAGCCAATAGCCAACATCAAATTAAATGGAGAGAAACTTAAAGCAATTTCACTAAAATCAGGGACAAGACAAGGCTGTCCACTCTCTGTATCTGTTCAATACAGCTAGAGCAATAAGAAATCTCAAGGAGATCGAGGGAGATACAAATTGGGAAGGAAGAAGTCAAAGTAGAACTATTTGTATATGATATGATAGTATACATAAGTGACCCCAAAAATTCTACCAGGAAACTCCCACAGCTAATAAACACCTTCAACAAAGTGGCTAGATACAAAATTAACTCAAAAAACAAAAACAAAAACAAAAACAGTACCATCCTATATACAAATGATAAATGGGCTGAGAAAGTAATCAGTGAAACAATACTCTTCACAATAGCCACAAATAATATAAAATATTTTGGTGTAACTTTAACCAAGTAAATGAAAGACCTACATGACAAGAACTTTAGGTCTTTGAGCAAAGAAATAGAGAAGATATCAGAAGATGGAAAGAACTACCAGGCTCATGGATCAGCAGGATTATAGTAAAATGTCAATCTTACCAAGAACATTCTACACATCCAATACAATCACCATCAAAATTCCATCACAATTCTTTATAGACTTTGAGAAAACAATGCTCAACTTCATATGGAAAACCAAAAGAATCCAGGATAGCTAAAACTATCCTGTACAGTAAAAGAACTTCCAGAGGTATCACCATCCTTGATTTCAAGCTTTACTAAAGAGCTATAGTAATAAAACCACATGGAACTGGCATAAAAATACACAAGTGTATTAATGGAATTGAATCAAAGACACAGAGGTAAATCCACACACCTATGGAACTTGATTTTTGACAAAGAAGACAAAATCATACAATGGAAAAAAGAAAACATCTTTAACAAATGGTGCTGATCTAACTGGATGTTGGCATGTAGAAGACTGAAAATGGATCCATATCAATCACTCTGCACGAAACTCAAATCCAAGTGGATCAAAGACCTCAACATAAATCCAGATACACTGAAACTGATAGAACAGAAAGTGGGGGAATAGCCTTCAATGCATTGAGATAGGAAACATCTTCTTAAACTGAATTCCAATAATGTAGGCACTAAGATAAACAAGTAACAAATCTGATCGCATGAAACTGAGAAGCTTCTGTAAGGCAAACAACACTGTTTAAAAAAACAAAATAACACCCACAGAATGGGAAAAAGATCTTCACCAAACCCACATCTGACAGAGAGTTAATATCCAAAATATATAAAGAACTCAAGAATCTAGATATCTAAAACAAACAAGCAAACAAACAAAAAACAAATATGCCAATTAAAGAATGAGGCACAGATCTAAACAGAGAATTCCCACAGAGGAATCTCAAATGTCCAAGAACCACTTAATGTTTAACATACTTAAGTATTAGAGAAATGAAAATCAAAAGGACACTGGGAATGAATTTTACACCTCTGCAAATGGCCAAGACCAAAACCACAAGTGACAGCTCATACTACTGAGGATGTGGAACAAGGGGAACATTCCCCCATTGCTGGTGGTAGTGCAAACTTCTGCAGTCACTTTGAAAATCAATATGGTGGTTTCTTAGAAGACCTAGATATACCACTCCTAGGCATATACCCAAAGGATGTGTCACCACACCATTTGCTCAACTGTGTTCATAGCAACTTTACTCATAATAGCCAGAAATTGGAAAGAACCTAAATGTCTTTCAACCAAAGAATGGTATATCAACTTGCAGTGAGACTAGGGTATACCATGACTGGCTGATGTCTATGTGAATCCCATCTATATCTGAAGAGAAACAGCAGAGGAGGAGTGGACAATGGGGTGTGAAGAGGCAGGGAGGAACTGGAAAAAGGGAGGAAGGTGAAACTTTGAAAAAAAAGTTCTATTTAAAATAAAATTTTAAAATGATAATTATCACTATGATATCCTAAATACTTATTCCTTTAGTTCGCTCATGAGTTACCTACATATTTAAATTTAAAACCTGTTTTAAATTGTATTTGCCACATTTTAAAAATTGAAGTGAATTATTTTCAGTTTATACTGGTGAAAGTTCATCATGGTAAAGTAAAACAATTTCTTACATTTAAAAAAAATGCTTAAAATGGGCTGAAGAGTTGACAATGGGTCCCGATTTGTAGACAACTGGAGTTTAGTTATAATACCCACATCAGGTGACTATAAACAACATAACTCCAGCTTCAGGAGGTCCAATGTCTCTGGCCTCCACAAGAACCCACAGGCACATATATGTACCCACACTCACAGAAAAAATAAAAATAAAAACATCTTACAAAACACTCAAAAGATACTGAAAAGGATCTTCAAATCAAGAATCAAGACTTTTGGAGATCAGTGAGTTTATCATTATTTCTTCTTTACTACATGTAGAAATATGGTTAGAAAGAGGCCCTTCTGGCCTCTGTAGGAACCTGTACTCCTGAGCACATATTCAAATACAAATAACCATAATTAAAAATAAAAACTATATAATAGATACAAAGCTTAATGTGATAGTCATGGAAAGTTGAATTATTAGCAATAGATAATGTTATAGATTAATAAAAATTTATACATATGTAATCTCAATTATAGCCAAAATGAGAGTAAACCTCATATGTCATAAAATTCAAATACAAAAGCCTATAATGATAAATAAAAAAATAAGGGTACGTATCATCATAAACCTATCTGCACTTAACTAATGACCTCAAAATACGCCAATTAATAGCTGAAGAAAACAGAAAAAGAATGTATAAAAAAGAAATCATCAAATGACCTTCATATTGTCAATGCTTCAATATAAACAAAGGATAACAAACAAAACACATAGCAATTTGAGCAATAAACTTGTATTTTAAGATATGGACAGAACTCTTTGTAAGATATATTAAAAACACTTTAAAACTCATAAAGCAAACTTTAGGCCATAAAGAAAGATTTAATGAAATCCAACTGATAAATAGAAATATATTTCTTGATTACAATGCAATAATATAAAAATTAAAAACAGATTTAGTTCAATATACAATATTTTAGATAATATAAAGAGACATTCTAAAGAAATTTTTGACTTTATTTATTTATTTATTTTTGAGACAGGATTTCTCTACGTAGCTATGGATGTTCTGGAACTCATTCTGTAGACCAGCCTGGCTTCAAACTTAGAGTTCAGTCTGCTTCTGCCTCCTGAGTGCTGGGATTAAATGTGTGTATCACTACCACTCAGCCCTAAAGTGAGTTTTTGAATAAAAATGAAGTTGTAAAATTAGTTTAGAAACTTTGAGAAATGAGTGGCAATAAAAATTATATGTTTACAATGCAAATATTTTATAGCTTAAAATTTATTTGGGGAAAAGTAGAAAACTAGCTTCATAAATAAAAGTAAAAAAACATAGAAAGATAAGGGTTAGTGATTAATTCAGACAATCAACAAAATGAAAAGTTGTTTTAGGAAAACAATTGAGAATTAAACAGATTTATGATAAGAGGATTGAGGAGAAGAATATATAACATAATGAAGACTGAGCTAAAAAATAATACACAATATATCATTTAGAAGGTTACTGCAGTTGGTCTTGTTATAGGTCTGTAACTCAACAACACGCAATGTGGAGGCAGAAGTATCACAAGTTCAAGACCTGCCTAGGAGTGAATTTAAAGGCCAGCCTGGGACAACTTGTGTAAATATTTATGTAACAGCTCTTTTAAAGTTCTTGTTTTACTTCTCCATATAATTCTTCCCTTTGATAGCTAACTAATATTGTATATGTTCAGGTTTTGGACTGTCTTTATCAGTACCTCTGAAGGTAATGATTTATTGCTGACAATTAAAACTCAAAGTTACATCACTATTCACTATTTCTAATATCTTTTATTCAAAAAGGCGGAGTGGGCTAACTAGAAAAGCTTGCTTCTGAGTAAAAGTGAAGTACCCCCACCCAGTTCCTGAAAGAATGACACCACATTTTTTCCACTTAATTGGAGTATAAACTGAAGTCCAATCTTGGACCAACTGACACCAAGAAAGAGGGGAAAAAGTAACTAATAGCCTTTGCTACAGCCTGTGTTTTTGGGGAGGTCTATGAGACCCCCTTGGTCAATAACTCAACAAGATGTAACCCATTTCTAGCATTGGCAATGTTTACTTGTTGGCATAATGAGATATATACTTGGGGAACTCTTTCCCATATTGCTTGATGACTCCACTTCAATTCCTTTCATTTAGGTATATATTTTAGGAAACTGATACACCAGCAGGTTTCCATATGGCTTTACAAAAGGCCTCCAGTTTCAGTTGTCCCTCTGATTATTCCCTCCTTTACCTTACTCTCCCTTTGTCTTCCTTACTTAATCCCATTCTTCTAGTTTTCCCTTTATTTCTTTATAACACTTTATTCCCCTTCCTTGTAATATCCTTTCTTCCTTCCTGGTCACTGGCTACCTAACTTCTGTCGTTATTTGAGTTGAGACATACACACATAAAGTTTAAAAGTTAACATCTACTTATAAGAGAAAACTGTATTTGCCTTTTGGGGTCTACCTTACACCATTCTGAATGATTTTTTTATAATAATGTCCTGGTGCTAAAGATACAACTTATTTATGTCATGAAACATAGAGAAAATTGAGCTGATGCCCAAATAGAACTGCAACCCTGCTAACTAGTGTTCATGGTGCTGGAAGGTACCCAATATACTATCACAATAGAAAATAGTTATCAATATTCCCCAGCTACAAACCCTAAAACCTACAACAGAGGCTTACCTGCAAGACATACTGGTGAAATAGTGGCACAAATGTTATGAGAGTGTGCTGGCTAGTTTTATGTCAACTTGACACAAGCTAAAGTCATCTTAGAAGAAGGAACCTCAATGAAGAAAATGTCTCCTTCAGATTGGGTTCTAGGCAGGCTGATAAGTCATTTTCTTAATTAATGATTGATAGGGAAGGGCCCAGACCCTTGTGGCTGGTGTCATCTCTGAGTGGGTGTTCTTTAATAAAGCAGGCTGAATAAGCCATGGGCAGCAAGCCAATAAGCATCATACCCCATGGCCTCTGCATCAGCTCCTACCCCAAGATTCCTACCCTGTTTTAATTCCTGTCCTTATTTTCTTGGATGATGAATCATGATATAGAAGTATAAGCCAAATAAACCCTTTCTTCCCCAAGTTGCTTTGGTCATGGTGTTTCATCACAGCAATAGAATCTTTAACTAAGATGGAGAGTAATCAGTTACTTTTTTATTGGATTTAAAGTCCACTCTATGAGATGGAATGAATACACTACTACAGTGATCAACAACCTAAGACATGGTAGGTCATAAGCCTAGGTTAGAGCCTACTACTATTATTCAGCTAAAAGATTCCACAGCTGAACAATGTGCAGAGAATGATAAACTTTGGGGCATTCAGCCCTAAATGCCACGTCTTCATCAAACTCCTCCACTCAAGGCTCAGGGATCTGGGTGAAATGGAGGTTGAAAGTTTTTAAGAGAGGTAATAGAGGACTCCAGGAAAACAGTGCCTTACAGACACACAGAGACAGTGACAGCATGCACAAGACCCTACACAGGTTTACATCCTAGAATTAAGAGGGGGAAGTGAGCACAAAGTCACACCCCAACCAAGAAGCTGTTTGCAATTGATGTCTGCTGGGAAAGGGAAAATTACTCCAATGAATTGTCACTGAGTATATCAAATACACTCTAGATCAGGCCCCATGGCGAGGAACAATTGACTAACGCAAAACAGACTCTATGTTTTTGGGTGTGTGTGTTGTTTTGATTTGATGTTTTTTATTATTGATTTTCCTTTGCTTCTTTGTTATTTATTTTTTTTTATTTTAAGAGAGGATATAAAGTTGTGTTGGTATGGAAGGGAGGGAGAATTTCGGAGGAGTTGGAGGAAAGGAAATATAATCAAAATACACTGTATGAAAAAAAATTAAAGATGAAGGGGGAATTTTAAGTTGATCAAAGAATCTGACAACACCACATAATAGTCTTTCCATCTCTGTTCACTTCGGACTTGCATACAAGCTGCACTGGAGCAGGTAGAATTGCCTCTGAAAATTATTCTATTGATTGTGTCCTTTTTACACAAATTATCTATATTTGAAAACATGACCTCAAAGTTCAAGTGCCTGAAAGAAATCTAAAGAGAGTTAACACAGAAAAACAATCATTTCCCATCCCACAGACCAGGAATACAAAAAATTAAAAAAAAAATGTTTGACCTGCACATGTTTTGATGACAGTGCAATTTTGGTTCCTGTGTTAGTGGCTTTTCGGTTGCTGTAATAACATGCCATGACTAAAATTAAGTTATGGGGAAAAGTTTATTTGGGTTATGGGTGCAGATGGAAAGTCCGAAATAGCTGGAGCAGCAAGCTGAGAGATTGCAGGTTTATTGTAAACATGAAGAGAGAGTGAGCAGGAAATGGGGAGAGCTCTGTTCTAAACTCTCAGAGCCTGGCACCATTGATGTGCTTCCTCCAGTAAGGCCCCATCACCTAATCCTCCCCAAACTGCACCACCAAATGGGGGCAAGTGTTCGAATACCTGAGTCTAAGAAGGTAATTGTTCATTTAAACAATTACACTCCACTCCACAGCACTCATAGGCTCATGGTCACATCATAATGTAAAATGTATATAGCCCAACTTTGACAAGCCCTACAGTCTTTCACATTATCAACACTGTTTCAAAGTCAGTGTCTGAATTTTCTTCTGAGACTGAGGGCAATCTCTCAACTATAAGTCTGTATAGAATAAGGAAACAAATACACTTCCAGAATAAAATGGCACAGAATTTACATTTCTATTCCAAAAGAAGAATAGAGCATAGTGAGAAAATACTGAAACAAAGCAAGACTCAAACTGAGAAGGGTAAACAACAAATTCTGAGTATAGCTCTATGACCAGTATCTGGAACTTAAAGGGGCTTGAGTGACTCCTCTCAAAATTTGATGTCTGTGACACACATCTTTCTATGGGGTGGCTTCCATTTCCTGTATGGGACTCACTTTGGTGGATATTTTATGACTCTGCTATCACCAACACCTTAGTATCCCCACTTCAAACCAGGCTTTACTTGCATAGCTTCATACAATGGCTTCCAAGGGCTTCGTGCTCTCTTAGAGCTTTTACACAGGGACTACACTGCCACAAGTTACCTGGTCTCAGTTGCTCTACTAAAGCCATAGAAGAAAAAGCTATTACCCCCTCACTCTTGCATCAGTCATACCTCCAAAGGCCATACTACATAGGTAGCACTGCCATATTTGAATACCAACTTGTGACAGACAATCCCCTAAATCACATTAGCAATAGCTTTTGTGTGCAGTTGCTTTCTATGAGCAGAAAACCCTGTAGGCACTCTATCATAAGTTGGAAGCTTAGCTGTATAGGGTCATGCCCTGAAGACACGTTCTTATTATTTCAATACAGAGCAAGAGGTGGCTCCTTAATGGTGCTAATCTTAACAATTACACATACTTTTTAAAATTTGCCCTTGACTGTAGTATGGTGCTATTTTTCATTGTGACCTGTATGAGAGTTCTCAATAAAAATAAAAATGCCACCGACTTAGTGTTATGCTTTCTTAAAATTTAGTCTACTATAGGAGTTTCTTTCTTTCTTTGTTTCTTTCTTTCTTTTCTCTTTCCTCCCTCTCTCTCTCTCTCTCTCTCTCTCTCTCTCTCTCTCTCTCTCTCCCTCCCTCCCTTCCTTTCTTTCTTCATACAGCATGTCATGTTTTCCCTCTTCCAGCTTATCCCATATCCTCCTCACTTTCCTCCTCACTCAACCTTACCAACTGCCTCAGGTTCTTTGGACATGGGCAGAAAGCAACCAGATACTTTCCCAAAATATCACAGGAAAGGTCTCTAGCCCAGCTGGTGTGAAAGTACTTACTTCCCCTTGAAATGTCATGAGCCAAGTCTCTGAAGTCTGCTTTATATTCAGAACTTCTATCTTCAGGACTCATACTAGAATAATGTGCTAAGCTTTGTTTATAGCATTCAAATTCTTTTCTAGTACAAAGTTACAAAGTCTCCCACATTCCTCCAAAAACATGGTCGTGTTCTTCACAGCAGTAGCCCACTATATGGTACAAACTTCTGTATTAGCTGCTTTTCTATGACTGTGATAAAATATCATGACCAAAAGCAATTTATGGAAGAAAGAATTTATTTTGGACTTAAGGCTCCAGCTAGAAAGAATCTATAATGGCAGGGAAATTGTAATAGCAGATGGCCAAGAGCAAAAATCTGAGAGATCATTATCTTTAACTGCAAATAAAAAGCAGAGAGACTAAGCTGGAAGTGGGTGAGAATATGGACTGTCAAAGCCTGCACCAAGTAGTGTAATTCCATAATCCAGACACCATCACCTAAAACTCAGGTAAGCACTACCAACTAGGGAATAAGTGCCCAAATACATGAGCCTATGGGGGCCATCCTTCATTCATACACCCACAAACTTCACATCAAATAAGAATCATTTCGTTTTTATTGTTTGAGAATCTCATACATGTACATTTGATTAAAATGTACCCATTTTTTCCTCATCCATATCTACCACCAATATTTCTTCCCAAATTAATGTGTCTTCTTTTTAAAAATCAGCACGAGTCCATTTAATGCTGCTGTATGTTCATGAGTGTCGGAACCATTTATATCCTTGAAGGAAATTGACTTTTCTCTTCCCAGAAACTATCAATTGCCAATAACTACAAATAAAGATCAGTTTAAGTGGCAATATCTTCAGTTCTGTGTTCTTATAAGTATGGATGCCAGTAATCAGAAGAAAGTATGACCCAATTAATATAAATAGTCAATGAAAATTATTTCACAAATGTAAGAATGTTTCAATATCATAAAATATACCATTGTTAATTTTTATGTAAATATAGTGAGTGAGTATTTATAAGTTATTTCATCTAACAAAAGATAAAAATTTAGTTGAGTCATTTATCAATTCAAAATTTTAAAACATTATTATTTTAAAACTTCTATCTGGCCCAAAATATAAAACTATTTCCTTATGGTAAATAATTTTTTTGCACCTTAACAGCAAATTTTGCAGTTACTGTGGAAACGCAAAGTACAGCTATTGTAGATCATTCTCTCTACCGTGTAAATCACATGCTATTCATAATCTAGGAACTCATTTAAATAAGACCAAGTCAGATATTTATGAGGGAGCTATATTTCTCCCTTCACTAATTTTTTAAGTTAATACACACAAATCAATAGCTTTCATTATGGTGTTTTCATATATACTTTGTTCTTATTGGTCCTCCTTACTCATGGACTTTCCCTCTCCTCTTGTTCCTTCTTGCTGGTCCCCTTCCTTACCTCCATAGTCTTCTCTCCTGTTTTCATGTCACATGTACTCCATTATACCCTCTTTTTCCCTCTCCAATACATTATGCTCTTTTCTTTATATTTGTGGTAAACTTTCTCATTTCATCTTTACTCCCACCCACCCACCTACACTCCTCAACACACACATCCATCTATACGCCACATTAAAGAGAGAACATACACATTAATATTCCTTTTAAGAGCATGGCACATTTTGCTAGGTATAACAATTTCCAATTGTGTTTGATTTTTCACATATGCTATTGTTTCATTATTTTGTGGATGAATAAAATTTCATCTCTATTAACCTGTTTGTGAACATCTAGGCTGAATCTGTTTCTGAGTTATTATAAATAGTGTAACAATAAACATGAAAGTGCAAGTATTTCTGTGGTAGAACTTATATATCTTTGAATAAAATCTCAGGAGTGATATATCTGGGACATATGGTTGTTTAAAGCTTTGTTTGTTATTTGAGAAGCATTTATACTTTTTTTATTTATAGTGGCTACACCAGTTTTCACTCCCACAAGCACTGATTAAGAGTTCTTCCTTCCCCATATCTTTGCCAGTACTTGTGGAGCATTTATTTTCTTAATGCTAGCCATTCTGTATGGAACGAGATGAAATCTCAAAGAATTTTTAATTTACTTAGAACTTGTGGCTAAGGATGTTGTTGTCCATTTTAATTCATTTTATATAAACCAGACTCTTCAGTGCACTAGCAAATACATTGACTAGAACATTTGATATTTTGGTATTTAACTTTTCATTATTTATATATTTTATACGTTAACTCTCTGTTTGATGTACATAAAGATTTTCTCACGTTCTACAGCTTGCTTCTTCACTATAGTGACTGCTTCCTTTGATGTACTGAATATTCTTTATTTAGTCTAATTACTTTTGTCAAATTTTGATAATATTCCCTCTACTATTGGATAACATTCAAAAAATTCTTTTCATGGTTGTGTTTTGTAGTGAGTGTTTTCCTGAGTTTCATGTTTCATATAAAAGTTTTTGATCCACTTTGAATTGAATTTTGGCAGGTTGAAAGACATGGGTATAATTTTATTGATCTACTCATGCATATTCAGTTGCCCAAGAATCACTTGCTGAAGAGAAAAGATTATCTTTTTTCCTGTATGTGCTTTTGGCACTTTATAAAGGAACTTAAAATTGAATTAAAAGTAACTATTTTGGATGATATGCTAAAATGCTCATTATCTCTATTTAAAAAAAGATTTATTTATTTTCTTGTATGTGTGTAAGTGTTTTGTCTGTCTGGTGTCCTTGGAGACCAGAAGGAGGCATCAGACTTCCTGGAATTGGAGTTTCATGTGGTTCTGAGCCCCTTTGTGGATACTGGGAACTTTACCTGTGTCCCCTGTAAGAGCACCAAGTGTTCGTAATCATTGAGGCATTTCTCAAGTACTGATTGCCTCAAATTTAGCAATGAAAATGACAGTGTAATATTTACATAAACTTACCCTAAAAATTCTGTCTAGAAAAAGAAATCTAATAATAGACCAGTCTTCAAAAGAAGAATAAACATTTGATGCTGTTATTGTCTGTTATTAAGAAGGCAGAACAGAAAGTCTATATAAAGACTTTAACACAGGAAGTAGCTCTCTTTCGGAGAGGTAGGACCACCGCAGGAGGAAGGGTAAGGTTTTAGCTCTTAGCTCTGACCACTTGGCTTTCTTCTTTGCATTGGTTCTGTGTTTCTTATTTAATAAGATGGTTGGTTACATCTACAAGACAAATTCACAAAACAGATATGTTATCAAAACAAG
Source organism: Peromyscus eremicus (assembly GCF_949786415.1). Lineage (NCBI taxonomy): Eukaryota > Metazoa > Chordata > Mammalia > Rodentia > Cricetidae > Peromyscus > Peromyscus eremicus. The sequence goes on from NC_081439.1 coordinate 44,780,969, forward strand.
AATATTTCAACAAAGGAAATACCAATGTGCTGTGGGATATTTGATTGCACAGTGACACTCCTGATACTGTTAATAAAGATAAACCTTTAATCAAGGGGCAGAGTCCATGCCTAGCTCCTGCTGAGGGTTTTGACCACCATGGTCTCCTTGCACTCCCCCAGGCTGACAGTACCAGGGCCTCAGCCACAGCTACTTTCAACCTGCTATACAGCCGCCAGAGTCAGCTGCCCACTGCTGGCTCTGTCATCCAGGCATCCCAGTGCCCTTGAACACCACGCTCTCAGCCCCTGGCTGCACACTGCTACAGGTGCCCTAGGCCTAGCCTGTGCAGCACAGCGGCTAGCCCTTCTTTTTGGACACCCTACCTCACAGGCCTACCTCCTTGTTATCCTGGGCCTCAGGGTGGCAAAAGTACCTGGGACAAGAGGAGTTAGCCCAGCTGCCAGAACATCCCATGGCCCTCTTCCTTCAGATACACATATGGGAATTTGATGAAGTCCTGAATTACACACCAATAGAAAAATAAATTATTCAATTGATGGTGCTGGGAAAACTGGATCACTCTATGGAGGAAAATAAAACTGAATAATCACTTACCACTAAATGAAATGCTCAGTTATACTTGTGTTAAGGCTAAAATTTAAATAGTGAAACAACTAAATTCGTTGAAAATGTGGAACTACATGATCTATAGGCAAAAGATATCTTTTAAAAATATTTTATTTTTATTTTTATTATGCATACATGTGGTTCTCAGTGTGGGCTTTGTGCTTTGAGTGAATATGTGATATTTTATTTGTACTGAAATGTGATTTTATTTGTATGTTAATAAATAAAGTTGCCTGAGGGTCAGAGCTAATAGCAAGCCATAGCAAAGCAGGGCGTTGCTGGCGCACACCTTTAATCCCAGCTCTTGTGAGGCAGAGCTAAGTGGATCTCTGTGTGTTCAAGGATACAGCCAGCATGGAGACACATGCCTTTAATCTCAATACCAACCATAGAAGACCTGGAGGTCTGTACAGATGGGCAGTGAGGAGGAGGTCATGTGGTTGGGTTTACAACCAATGAGAAGGCAGAACAGAAAGTCTATATAAAGACAAACACACAGGAAGTAGGTCTCTTGGCTGAAGAGGATAGCTGCAACAGTGAAGGGTAAGGCTTTTAGCTCTGACCTTTTGGGCTTTCATCTTTACATTGGCTCTGTGTTTCTTATTTAATAAAACAGTTACTTCTACATCTGGCGCCCAGCGTTTGTGACACAAATTCACGAAAAAGTGCTTGCCTGTGGCCTTGTAGGCCCCAGCTCAGGCCCGAGTTACACTCGGCTGGTTGTAGTGGCACACGCCAGTAGGATTTATTGAAGGAGGCAGAGGCAGGAGGACCCCGAGTTTGAGGCCAGCCTAGGAGGCTTGCTCAGGAGAAGCTTTAGCCAGGGCCATGCCACAAACAGTGGTGGGACCATGGAGGCAGTGGCCACTACTCTGAGTTGCTGGCTTCTTCTCATCATGTTGGTGACTGCAATGATGCTGCTACCTGGGACAAAGGGTTTACTGCTGCTTGTTCAGAGAAGAATTACCAGGACCATTGTGTTATCAGAAAGCATCCGCAAAGATCAGTTTGGAAAAGTTTGGCAAGACAAATGGTGGGGAGAAATTGCTGTGAAGATTTTCTTGTCTAGGGAAGAATGTTCATGGTTCCAAGAGACAGAAGTTTATCAGACTGTGATTACTCCAAAACACAGAGGAGGCACAAAAAAAAAAATTGCAGTGAACCATGACCATGCCCTAACAGTGACTTTGAAATCTTTAAAAAGACGACAGGACTCCACAATGATGATTCCACAAGGACTATGGTAAAGCCATTAAGCTGATTAACATCACCAAAAGATCGACTTTGGACTACACACTGCTTAGGACAATTTTGAGATGGCTAGCTGAGATGATCCAGCCTGACAGACTACTTGAACAAGGACTTGAAACAAGCCTTGCACTTTCTCATTATGCAGTGGCTGGACAAATGATATAGGACTTGACAATTAACTTCCCCTAAAGATGGAAGTAATTTTAATAAAACGATGCCCACATTCCCAAGAGGTGGGATGGGGAGGTTTTTGATTGTTTAATGAGTTATGGATATTGTCATTGTTTATGATGGTTGGTTACAAGTTGTTAATTGTTAATGGTCAGGAAAAAAGCTGAACATGGAGATTAGATTCAGAGGTTTTGTTTAAAAAAGAAAGAAAAAAGAGAAAAGAATATAGATATGAGCTAGATCACTGAATCTATTCTGAGAAAAAAAAGATAAAGAATAATAGGATAAATGGGTAGATCACTGAATCTACACTAAAAAGAGAAAGAGGAAGATATAAAAATGACAAAAGGTAGATTACTGAATCTATTATGAAAAGAAAAAATACTTTAAAAAAGAAATTACTTGTTTTAAATAAGATAAGTAATGAAAATTTTTTGTCTGAATCTGTCAAATGTTAATGGACTAGACATCGTTAATGTAATCTTGACTGTGTACATTGTATATACTTATTGGACATAATTTTTCTTGTATTAGTTATAAGCTTTTTTTTAATTTTAGATGAAAAAGGGGAAATATGGTGGTATTGTGTTCCCCAAAATATTGTGCACCCTAATAAACTTATCTGGGGTCAGAGACAGAACAGCCACTAGATACAAAGGCTAGAAAATGGTGGCACTCACACCTTTAATCCTAGCACTCCAGAGGTAGAAATCCCTCTGGATCTCTGTGAGTTCAAGGCCACATTGGAAACGGCCAGGCATGGTGACACACACTTTTAATCCCAGAAATCGAGCCTTTAATCCCAGGGAGTGGTGGTAGAAACAGAAAGGTATATATAAGGCGTGAGGACCAGAAACTAGAAGCATTTGGCTGGTTAAGCTTTCAGGCTTCTAGCAGCACATAGTTCAGCTGAGAGGCATTCGGATATGAGGACACAGAGGCTTCCAGTCTGAGGAAACAAGACTAGCTGAGAAGTTGGCCAGGTGAGGTTAGCTGTGGCTTGTTCTGTCTTTCTGACCATCCAGCATTTCACCACAATAACTGGCCCCAGCTTTGATTTTATTAATAAGACTCTCTAAGATTCATGCTACACCTGTGCAGTCCATAAGAGAGTGTGGATGTGAGCCATCTGACACAGTTGGCAGCAACTGAATAGAGGTTCTCTGAAAGAGCAGTATGCACTCTTTTTTATTTTACTGTTAAGAAATTTTATATTCATTTTACATACCAACTACAGATCCCCCCTCCTCCCTCTTCCTGCCCTCCAGTCTTCCCCCACAGCCTACCCCCCATTCCTACCTCCCCCAAGTCAAGGTCTCCCATGGGGAGTCAACAGAGCCTGGTACATTCGGCTGAGACAGGTCCAAGCCCCTCCCCTATGCACCAAGGCTGCACAAGGTATCACATCCTAGGCACTGGGCTCCAGATATCCCATGCACCAGGGACAGATCTCAATCCGCCTGCCTGGGGGGCCCCCAAACAATTCAAGCTAAACAACTGTTTCACATATCCAGAGGGCCTAGTCCAGTCCTAAAGTTCATGGATTTTCACTAGTGTGGCTGGTTGTCTCTGCATGTTTTCCCACCATGCTCTCAAGGTCCTCTGCCCACAGAATCCCTTCTCTCTCTCATTGATTGGATCCTGGAGCTGGGCCTAGCACCTGGCCATGGATCTCTGCATTCACTTCCATCAGTAACTGGATGAAGACTCTCTGATGACAATTAAGTTATTCACTCATCAGGTCACTGGAGCAGACCAGTCCAGGCACCCTCTCAGCCATTGCCAGTAGTCATAGGTGTAGTCATCCTTGTGGATTCCTGGGAACTTCCGTAGCACCCTGCCTCTTCCTACTCCCATAATGTCTTCATTTTTGATGGTGTCTCTTTCCTTGCTCTCCCACTCTGTCCCTGTTCCAGCTTGAACCTCTGATGGGGGAATGTCTTTCTGTATGCTGTGAATATGTGTTGCTCTGGTTGGCTGATAAATAAAGCCATTTTGCCTATGGCAAGGCAGGTTAGAGGCAGGCAGGAAATTCAAAGAGAGAGACAGGAAGAAGGCAAGAGAGACACCAGTGAGTCGCCCAAGGAGCAACATGTAATGGGACGTGGGTAAAGCCACAGAACATGTGGAGATACATAGATTAATAGTTGTGGGCTAATTTAAGATATAAGAGCTAGCTAGCAAAAAATCTTGAGCCATGGCCATGCAGTTATAATTAATATAAGCCTCTGTGTTTACTTGGGTCTGTCTGAGCAGCTGTGGGACTGTGGGTCAGGGCTAGGAAAACCTCAGCTACTAACATCCCATTTCAATGATCTCATCTCCCATTTTTTGCCCTCCATTACCCCCCCTCACTCCCAGTTTGCTCATGTATATCTCATCTATTTCTCCTTCGCTGGGCTATCTATGTGTCCCTCTTAGGATCCTCCTTGTTAGCTAGCTTCTCTGGAGCTGTGGGTTATAGTCTGGTTATCCTTTGTCTTACATCTAGAATTTACTTACAAGTGAGTACATACCATGTTTGTCCTTCTGAGTCTGAGTTACCTCACTCAGGATGATATTTTCTAGTTCCATCCATTTGCCTACAAATTTCATGATATCATTTTTTTTACTGCTGTGTAGTACTCCATTGTGTATATGTGCCACATTTTCTTTATCCATTTTTCAGTTGAGTGGCATCTAGTTTGTTTCCAGGTTCTGGATATTATACATAATGCTGCTACAAACACAGCTGAGCATGTGTCCTTGTGATAAGATTGAGCACTCCTTGGATATATGCCCAAGAATGGTATAACTGGGTCCTGAAGTAGATTGATTCCCTATTTTCTGAGAAACTGCCATACTGATTTCCAAAGTGGCTGTACAAGTTTGCATTCCCACTAACAGTGGAAGAGTGTTCACCTTGCTCCACATCTTCTCTAACATAAGGTGTCTTCAGTGTTTTTGATCTTAGCCATTCTGACAGGTGTAAGATGGTATCTCAGAGTCATTTTGATTTGCATTTCCCTGATGACTAAGGATGTTGAGCAGTTCTTTAACCCCACATCTGACAGAGGGCTGGTCTCCAAAATATATAAAGAATTCAAAAAGCTAGACATCAAAATACCGAACAATCCAATTAAAAAAAATGGGCTACAGAGCTTAACAGAGAATTCTCAACAAAAGAATCTCAAATGGCAGCATGCGCTCTTAAATGCTGAGTCATCTCTCCGGCCCCCACAATAAGACTTCATGGAACTTGGAAAATACTTAAAAGAAACATTTTTTAATGAAACTGATTATGTCAAACCAAATGAATTCTGTTTAACAAAGAATACTGGACAATGCCTCTATGCCTAATGAAATTGAAAAAAAAACATATTTATAATACCTGAAAGAAATATTTTCCTCTCATATAAGATTGTCCAGAAATACATATTATCTTAAGAACAAAAACATAATGATGTGAAACACACTATGATGTTATAGTTTTGTAGTAGAACTTGAAATCAGGAATGTGGATGCCTCCTGTGGTTCTGTTATTCAGGATTAGTTTAGCTATCCTCATTTCCTATTTTTCTTTCTATTTTATTTTTGTGCTTGTATTTGTGTATTTCCATATAAAGCCACAAATTGTCATTTCAAGACCTGTGAAGACCTGTGTTGGAATTTAGGTGTGGATGGCTTGAATCTATAGCTTGATTTTGGTAGGATGGCTATATTTACTGTTAATCCTACTCATCCTTGAGCATGAGAGATCTTTCCATCTTCAGATATCCTCAACAATTTCTTTCTACAATGACTTGAAGTTTTTAATCATACAAGTATTTCACTTGCTTGGTTGGAGTTACCTCAAGGTATTTTATATTATTTGAGGCTACTGTAAAGGATGTTGTTTCCCTGATTTTTTTCTCAGCCCATTCATCATTTGGAGGCCTAATAATTTTTATGAGTTAACTTTGTATCCATCTAATTTGCTGAAAGTGTTTATCAGCTATAGGACTTTCCTGGTAGAATTTTTAGGTTTACTTATGTTACTATTATAAGATCTGAAAACAGAGATACTTTTATTTCTTTCTTTCCAACATGTATCCCCTTGATCTCTGTACTTGCTGGTTTTGTGTGTCAACTTGACACTAGCTAGAATCATCAGAGAGGAAGAAGACTCATTGAGGAAATACCTCCATGATATTCAGCTGTAAGGCATTTTCCCATTTAGTGGTCAATAGAGGAATTCTCAGCCCATGGTGGGTGGTTCCATCCCTAGGCTGCTGGTCCAGCCTTCTATAAGAAGGTGGGCTGAGCAATCCATGAGAACAAGCCAGTAACCAGCTCCCCTCCATGGCCACTGCATCAGCTTCTGCCTCCAGGACCCTGCCCTGTTTGAGTTCCTGTCCTGACTTCCTTATGTGATGAACAGTGATATGGAAGTGTAAGCCAAATTAACCCTTTCTTTCCCAACTTGGTTTTTGGTCATGATATTTCATTGCAGCAAGAGAAACCCTAACTAAAACAGTCTTCTTCAGTTTTCTTGTTCTAGGTATACTTTAAGTACTATATTGAATAGGAATGGAGAGAATGTACAAATTGCCTTGTTTCTGATTTTGGTAGAACTGCTTTGAGTTTCTCTGCATTTAAATTGCTGTTGCTGTGGGATTGCTATCTACTGCCTTTATAATGTTTGGGTATGGCTTTGGATCTCTGTTCTCTACAAGACTTACAATGAAAGTGTTTTAGATTTAATTAAAGGCATTTTCCTGAATCTAATGAGATAATCATGTTGTTTTTGTCTTTCAGTCCATTTACATGGTAGATTATATTTACTGATTTTCATGTATTGAACCATCCTTGAATCACCAGGGTGAAGGTTATTCAATCATGGTGAATGTTCCATTTGGTGTTTTCTTGGATTTGGTTTGCAAGTATTTTATTGAGTATTTTTGCATCTATGTTCATAAGGGAAATTGGTCTATAATTCTCCTTTGTTGGGTCTTTATGTTGTTTGGGGATTGGGTAACTTTGGCCTTGTAAAATGAATAGTAAATGTTCTTTCTGTTTCTATTTTGTAGAACTATTTGTGGAGTATTGGCATTAACTCTTCCTTGAAAGTCTGGTGTGATTCTACACTAAAAACATATAGCTTGGGAATTTTTTTGGTTGGGAGAATTTTCATGACAATTTCTGTTTCACTAGGAGTTATAGGTCTGTTTAAATTTCTTATCTAATATTTATTTAACTTTGGTAGCTAGTATTTATCAAGAAAATTATCCTTTCTTTTATAGTTTTTAATCTAGTGGACTACAAGTTTTTAATGAATGTCATTATGATTCTCTGGATTTCCTCAGTTTCTGTTGATATGTCTGTCCTAGTTAGGGATTTATTGCTGTGAAAAGACACTGTGACCACAACAATTCTTATTAAGAAGACATTTAATTGGGGTGGCTCACTTACAGTTTCAGAGGTTCAGTCCATTATCATCATGAGCGGGAGCATGGCAGCCTGTAGGCAGATGGAATGCTGGAGTATCTGAGTCTTACATCTTGCAGGCAACAGAAGTCAACCAAGATACTGGGTAGTATCCTAAGCATAGGAAAATTCTTGGTCTGCCCCCACAGTAAGACTCTTCCTCCAACAAGGCCATATGAACTCCAACAAAGCCACACCTCCTAGTAGTGCCACACCCTATGAGATTATGGAGGCCAATTACATTCAAACTACCACGTTTCCCTTTTCATTCATAATCTTGTTAATTTGTGTATTCTCTCTCAGCCTTTTAGTCAATTTGAATAAGGGTTTGTCAATCATACTGATTTTTCTCAAAGAATCAACCCTTTGTTTTATTGATTCTTTGTATTGTTTTGGTTTATTTAATTTGTTCTGTTTATATTTTATTTATTTCAGTACTAAGTTTGATTATTTCTTTCCACATACTCTTTTGGGGTATGATTTTATTCTTTTTGTTCTAGAGCTTTTAAGTGTACTGTTAAGTTGCTAGTATGAGAATTCTCCAATTATTTTATGTAGACACTTAGTACTATGAACTTGCCTCTTATCATTGTTTTCATTTTGTCACGTAAGTTTGAGTATGTGTATTCATTTGATTAAATTCTAGAAAGTCTTTAATTTTTTTTATTTCTTCCTTGACCCAGTTTTCATTCAGTAGAGAGTTAGTCAGATTCCATTAGTTTGTAAGCTTTCTGTTGTTTCTGTTTTTGTTGGTATCCATCTATAATCTGTGGTGGTATGACAGGAAACAGGTAGTTATTTTAATTTTGTTTTAATCTGTTGAGACTTGTGTTGTGTCTGAGTATGTGGTTAATATTGGAGAAAGTTCTGTAAGGTGTTGAGAAGAAGATATGTTCTTTGTGCTTGGGTCAAACGTTCTGTAAATATCTGTTAGGTCCATTTGGTTTCTAACATCTGTTAGCTTCTGTACTTCTCTGTTTAGTTTTTGTCTGGATGACCAATACATGTTTGGAGTGGAGTATTGAAGACATCCACTATGATTGTGTTAGTGTTAACATGTTATTTAAACTGTATAAGTATTTATTTTAAAAACTTGGATGCCCTTGTTTTGGGGGAATAAATGTTAAGAATTGCAATGTCATCTTGGTGGATTTTTCCCTTATGAGTATGTAGTGTCCTTCCCTATCTCTTTTGATTAGATTTGGTTTGAATCTGTTTTGTCAGATATTAAAATTGCTGTACCAGCTTGCTTCTTAGGAAGTCTTGCCTGTTTACAGGAGATGGCTGGCTCGGGCTCCATATCTCCCACTGCTAAGAGTTTTAGCTACGGTGACCATAATAGATTGCTGGGAGTTTCCATTGTACTAGGTTTCTAGTTCATCTAAGAGATGTCCCCAGATTACAGTTGTCTCTCCCAGTACTCTTCCCCTCACCTGACTCCTCCTGTTCTGATCCGCAATGCATTCAGACCCCTCCCTGCATCCAAAAGTGTGTCTACTCTATTTCCCATTCACAGTGAAATTCATGCATTCCCCCAACCCGAACCAAGGCCCTCCTTGTTACTTAGCTTTTCTGGGTCTGGAGATTGTAACATGGTTATCTTTTACTTTATGGATAATATACACTTAAAAGTAAGCATACTTCATATTTGTCTTTCTGGGTCTAGGCTACCTCACTCAGGATGAGCTTCTTTAGTTCCATCTATTGGCCAGCAAATTTCATGATGCTATTATTTTTAACAGCTAAGTAATACTACATTGTGTATATATACCACATTTTCTTTATCCAAATTAAGTTTAAACTTGTTTCAATAAACTAAAACCCATAGCAATGTAAAACATTTCTAAACAAGTTGTTGCTCTTTAAAAGTAGGTTCATTAATCTACCCTTTTATCCTATTATATCTATACTATCCCCTTTTCTTCTTCAGAAAGAGATTGCATTTATATTCAACATGTTTTAAATAAAAATATTGTTTTTTCTCTGTCCCACACCAGAGAGCTCTTCTGATATGGGACAGAAGAATCTCTCAACCTTTTCTTTTCGCAATATGCTTAGGTGTAGAGAAGGAGTGACCCAATTCCATCTCTAAAGCCCACTTGGTATATTTGCAAATTTGGGTGTAGCTTCTCATACTACTTCCTGCTGGATGAAGGCACTGTATTATTATGGGGACATAAAGAAAATTTTAAGATTATGGAGTAGTCCTTGAGGCTATGTTGTCTGAGCCAGTTGCTTTGAAACAATTCTGGATGTTTGATCATCTGGGCCATGGTGTCATCGGAGACATTTCAGGGGGTCTTGGCTGGTCAAACCTGATGTATCTTAATCTGGAACAAATCCATAGCCTCTTGCTTTCTGTGGAAACAAAAACAGAGCCTCCTTTCCAAAGCAATATATCCTTACATCCAAATTTTGAAGTCAAAGTACCTTTAAAATGTACATATTGGTTTAACTGAGCAGCCTTTACAATCAAATATCTTTCTACAGTTAAAAATCCCAAAGAGAACACAATCCATGTTCTCTGTGTGATATCCATCTTTATGTGACTTGTTTTTTATATTACTTTTACTTTATCTTTAAAGACTTTATTTTTAAAACTATTTTTATATAACTGCATATACTCCTTTTAGTCTCTCTTACATTTACACACATTGTAAACTATTCCATCTGAATCTGTCTTATTGTGAACCTCTTGCTCTCAACTACAGCATTAGTAAGACTGAAGGGCAGCTGTGGCTGATGGCTCCACCCACCTCAGCTTTCTAACATGGCAGAACTATGTTTACAGCCAACTTTGGAGGAACCATGCTCATCACTGGACTCTGAGAGGCAGTGGGTCTATGCCTCTATCAAAGCAGCATGTAGTCCAGAAACCTCTTTTTTTAACTAGTTAAAAACTATTTCCACCATGCAGCATAGTGTGCAGCTTGGATACACCTCTGTGTAACATGGCATAGGTCAAGCCTGCATGCCACAAACCCACCATCAAGAAGCTCAAGCCTGCATATTGTGGTCTCTTGCTGCCCACATGAGACATGAAGCAGGAACTTAGTTTGAAATTTGAGCTGTTGGGTACCATTTGTAACTGGAGTTTTCTCCAGTCCTGCCTGGGCCTGCAGCTGCTAAGACCCAAATAAACACATAGATGCTTATATTAATTAAAACTGCTTGGCCTAATGGCTCAGGATTCTTGCTAGGTAGATATTACACTTAAATTAACCCATAATTCTTATTTATGTTTAGCCACATGGCTTGGTACCTTTTCCCAGTTCTGACTTCACATCTTGCTTCCTCTGTGTCTGGCTGCGACTCCTGACTCAGCCTTCCTGTTCCCAGAATTCTCCTCTCTCTTTGTCCTGCCTATGCTTCCTACCTGGCTACTGGCCAATCAGCACTTTATTTATTAACCAATCAGAGCAACACATTCACAGCATACAGAACAATATCCACAGCAGATGTTGATATGTGTTTCTTGCATGCTGCAAAAGCATGGATCCTGTTTTTGTATCCATTCTTTTATGTTTTGTTTTTGTGTTAGGAAGTAGAGCCCATTGATATTGAGAGTTATTAATGACCACTGATTGTTAATTCCTGTTATTTTGTTGTTTTTAGTGGTAGTTGTAGTAGTAGTAGTAGTAGTAGTAGTAGTAGTAGTAGTAGTAGTAGTAGAAGTAGAACTAGTAGTAATAGTAGTGTGTGTGTGTGTGTGTGTGTGTGTGTGTGTGTGTGTGTGTTTCCCTTCTTCAGATTTATTTTTTGGTGTGAGGTAATGTATTGCCTGTGTTTTCCTCAGTGTAGTTAACTTCCTTGGGTTGGAGTTTCACTCCTAGTACCTTCTGAAGGGCTAGGCTTGTGGATAGATATTGTTTAAATTTGACTTTTTCATGAAATATCTTGTTTTCTCCATCTATGCTGATTGAATCCCTGGGGGGCTGAGAGGAGGGCTGACAGGAGGATCTGTGGTTGTTATGTAAAATAAATAAAATAAAAACAAAAAAATCAAAAAGAAAGTTTTGCTGTCTATATTAGTTATTGTCTCTTAGAGTCTGCAAGACATCTGTCCAGGCTAGTCTGACTTTTAGAGTGTACATTATGGAGATGGGTTAGAGTGTACTTTAAGAAGTTGGGTGTAATTCTAATAGATCTGCCTTTATATGTCACTTGGCCTTTTTCCCTTGAAGCTTTAACATTCTTTCTTTGTTCTGTATGTTTAGTGTTTTGATTATTATGTGACTCTGGGACTTTCTTTTCTGATCCAATCTATAAGGTGTTCTGTGTGCTTCATGCAGCTTTATAGGCATGCCATTCTTTAGGTTAGGAAAATTTTATTTTATGATTTTGTTAAATAGATTCTTTATATTTTTAAGCTGTGATTCTTCTTCTTCTATTCGTATTATTCTTAGGTTTGGTCTTTTCATTGTGTCTCAGATTTCCTGGATGTATTGTATTAGGATTTTTTTAGATTTAACATTTTCTTTGACAGATGTTTCTATTTCTTCTACCGCAGCTTCAATGCCTGAGAACTACTCTTCTATACCGTGTATTCTTTTTGTTTCTTTTTTTAATTATTTTAATTTTATAATTTAATTTAATTACACATATCAGCCACAGATTCCCTTGTTCTCCCCGCTCCCACCCCCCACCTTTCCCCCATGCCACCCCACATTCCCATCTCCTCCAGGGCAAAGACTCCCCTGGGGATTGAGTTCAACCTGGTAGATTCAGTCCAGGCAGGTCCAGTCCCCTCCTCCCAGGCTGAGCCAAGTGTCCCTGTATAGGCCCTAGGTTCCAGAAAGCCAGCTCATGCACTGAGGACAGGTCCCAGTCCCAGTGCCTGGATTCCTCCCAAACAGATTAAGCTAATCAACTGTCTCACTTATCCAGAGGGCCTGATCCAGTTGGAGGTATTCTTTAGGTAATTTTTGCATCTGTAGTTTCTGTTAGCTTACCCAGATTTTCCATTTCCAGAATTCCCTCTGTTTGGATTTTCTTTATTGCTTCCATTTCAATTTTCATGTCATGAATAGGTTCCTTCTCCTGTTTTTTTTTTTCAGCTTTCTTGTCATTCTTTATGAGAAATTATTAATTTCCTCCAATTTTTTATTGTATTTTTTCTCATTTTCATTCAGGGAATTTTTCATTTCCTCTTTAAGGACCTCTATAATCTTTATAAAATTGTTCTTAAGGTTGTTTTCTTGTGCTTCAGCTACGTTGAAATATTCACATCTTTCTGTGGTAGAATAGCTGGGCTCTGGGGGCGCCATATTGCCCTGGATATAGTTGCTTGCATTTTTAAACTGGCACTTAGGCATCTGAATTTGGAATGATTAGATCAAGGCCCCAATATCTGAGTTTGTCTGTGTTGGATGTGTGTTTTGCTCCTTGGTTTCTGTTTCCTCTTTGATTTTCTAATCTTGGTAGCCTGGGTTTCTAGAGGCCTGTGTGACCTCTGATCTAGTAGAGAGTCTCTGTCCAAATTGGGAGCTGGCCTTATGGTAGGTAGGTTGGCCTTTGTTGCAACAGGTCTCTGTTCTTCTGAGCGGTATAGACTGTGCCTGAGTGTCTGAAGTCTACTGTGGTTGGGGCCTGGGCCAGTAGCAAGGCAAGTAATGAGCTGGGAAGGCATTGGATATGGGTAGGGTTTTTGCAAACATAATTTATGGAGGGATGAGTTCACTTGGCTGATGGGTCACTTACTTGTTGTGGATGGTATGGCCTGTGCTTGCATGGAGAAAATCTCATGGGGTCAGGGACAAGGCCTGGACTTAAGCTGGCATGGAGTGGGATGAGGGAAGGGTCTTTGTGATCAGACGGTAGAAGTGGGGCAGTTCAGGTGGCAGGCAAGTCACTCACCTGTTCTTCTAACTGGGTTGGACTGTACCTGAATGGTGAAAGTCTGCTGGGGAAGAGGATCAGGTTACATTTTAAACTTTGAGAACATTATTCATGTTTGGATGTTTAGGGGAATTAACGTTGTTCTCACAGATAATTTTATCATAAAAATCACATATATATTCACCAAACAAAATCTTCAACTATCATATATATATATATATATATATATATATATATATATATAATCTTTGATGATTGCATATACTTATATACACATATGCATATGTACATATATATGTAAATATATAACCTTTAGGTGATCCCTTGATTTGGTTAAAGAGAAATAAATGAAGATTAGCATAGAATCATGTTGCTTTTAGTAAATTGTGATATATTAATGGTGATTTTTTTCCTTAATTCTGTCTCTGATATCTGCAGTACATGAAGAACTTTTAGTACCATGCAGTAGAATTTTAACAGATGACATTTTCATTGGGGTTTTAAAATTTTTATTTATTTCTGAGAAAAAATCTAAGTAGTTTTTAAATATATTAGCCCAAGGCCATTAATGAAAGTTTTTAATGGTATATTTGCTTGTAACATAAAACAGATTTTCCTTTATTATTTTTAGTCTATTGCCTGCATGTTGAAATATTTCAAACAAAAATCTGATATAATATTTTTATTTCTAAAAACATAAAAACAAAAACAGTGTTCACAGATGTTTACAATTTATATACTTTTGCTGTTTGCATTTCCAAATTCCTCAGAGCTTGTATCATTTTCTGTTAAGCTTCTAAAATGTTGTCTCAGGAATTTACTCTTCTATTTCAAAATTGTGTGCAAATTGCCCTGGGTATGAGTGAACTAATCAACTTACTCAAAGGAATAGTTGAAACTTTCATAATCAGATATGACATACTTTACTTCTAGTTAACATAAGTAATGTACTTTTAAAGGATGAATTGAAAATAGAGATAGCTGCAAAGTAAAAAGTAAAATGTAACCTTAAGATAACACTTGTTAGCAATTTTCTGTATGTGCATCCAGATTAACAGAAGCAGTACCATATGGAGTTCTTTGTAATTTTTCTAAGTTTAAATGACATCTTAATAATGAAAAATTTAAACTTGTAGAAAAATACAAAGTCAATATTAATAATATCAGCATCTACAATTCTACTAGATCAGTCAGACTTTACCAGAGAAATAGAACCAATACTGTTGGTAGAGTGTGTGTACACACAAATGTTTGCCATAGAAATAGAACAAATACTATTGGTAGAGTTGCACACACACATACACACACACACATACTCACACAAGCAAGTGAGCACCACACACATGTATTTATATAGACATGATATATGTTTGTATACAAAAAAGAAACAGCAAGAATTAGTATTGCAACTTAAGTGTGTAGGTAGTTTAGTGCAAGAAGTCACCCATGTTAATGAAGGGAACCTATATTAAACTCAACAGATCACCAATAGATGACATGAAAATGTGGAGAGGAATTGTTAGGAAAAGGGGGTCAGGGAAAGCAAAAGAGACATAAGAGGATAGGGGTGGTGAATATGATCTCTCTCTCTCTCTCTCTCTCTCTCTCTCTCTCTCTCTCTCTCTCTCTCCACATATATATGACACTTCAGGGAAGGGCATTCTTTGACTAATTAGATAAGGTCCAATAACAATTGCTATGTTGGGATACCTTTTACAGATTTAATTTGCCTTTTTCTCTACATATTTAAATTACCTTGCAAGGAACTCTATTACTTATTTTAAACAGTAGAGGAAAAAGTCACATTGTATAAACAGAATCTGCCAACTCAGTCTTCTGACTTATGTCAATGTCATTGATACACACTTCAGTCACCTTTAAAAATGTCTTTACAGTTACATCTAGAGCTTTACAAAAAATATAGTTAGCGGGTTGTACTCAAGTCACTATATAGGAATAATCACGAAATCCATATGGTATTAGTTAATGTCATGTGAAATATTGCAGTCTGAATGTACTATGGGATTCCCATTAGAGAATATTTAATTTTAGTTTGTATGAAAAAGGACTATGATATTGTACTTGACACTTCAATGATTGATAGAATATTGGCAGAAACTAGGAATTTGAGATATGGGAATTAATAAGGGGATTGCAGAATACAGGAATGACATAAGCACAGTTTACTAGGTATGAGAGCACACACAGTATACTATGCTCAGGAACTCTGATGGAAAGAAAAACAAAGGGCTTCCTGACATTGAAGTAGAACAGGCCCTGGGGTTTATGTATACTTTTCAACTGTGTTTAGATAGCACATGTGATAACTTTTCGCAACAATAAAATAAAAACACTGTATATTTAAGGAATTCCAATGGAATTTTGTGCTGTGGGATGGTCTGTATGTCAAGTGTGCTGTCGATTGGTAAGTAAATAAATCACTGATTGGCCATTGGCTAGGCAGGAAGTATAGGCGGGACAAGGAGAAGAATTCTGGGAAGTGGAAGGCTGAGAGAGAGACTGCCTGGAGCCTCCGCCAGGACAAGGAAGATGTAAGGTACCAGTAAGCCATGAGCCATGTGGCAAAGTAAAGATTAATAGAAATGGGCTAAATATAAGAGTAAGAGCTAGACAATGACAGGCCTGAGCTAATGGACAAGCAGTTTAAATAATGTAAGAGTTTGTGTGTTTATTTTATAAGTGGGCTCTGGGACTGGCGGGACTTGGTGGCGGGAGCTGGAGAAAAATTCTCCAGCTACAATTTTGGCTTTAAATTTCCATTTCATCAGCTTCTCCTTGATTGCTCTTAACAATCAAAGGTTAAGATATCTCATAGTTTCATAACTTCATAAGAGTTAACATGTCAATGTTGTCCTCTGTCCCTTCTCCCAACATACATGTTCCCTCCAGCTCTTATCCCCACCCTCCAACAGCAAAATCTATTCTATTTCCCCTTCCCAGGGACCAATCTCTCTGCATCTGTGGATTTTCACTTAATTATCATTTATTTAACAGCTAATATCCACACAGATTATTGAATGCAGAGAGGTCCTAACATGGAACCTTCAGTTCTATGTTCTAGTCTCTTCAGCATGAGAAGGTACTCTGAAGGGACGAGAAACCTGGACACCAACCTATCCACAAAACCCACCATCTACAATCTGCCTTGCCTTCAAGATGTGCTGGGGAAATGGCAGCACAGAACTGGTGGAAGTGGTCAACCAATGTTTGGTTTAACATGAGGCTCTTGCCATGAGAGAGCCATGCTCCGCATTGCCAGGATCTGGAGACTTGGGGAGACTGGAGAACTAGGGTAGAACCAAACACAACTGAAAACAAAAAAGAAAAAAAATCAGCAAAATGATTTCTAGTGATATTCTGTTATACTCATAGATTGGTGACATGCCCAATCAGCAGCAGAGAGTCTTTATCCAGAAAAAGATGGGAGCAGTTGCAGAGACCCACAGCCAGATATTATGCAGAGTCTAAATTAGTGATCAGGGAACCCTGTGAATGAAGGGTAGGAAAAACTGCAGGAGTCAGAGGAAATGGAGGACAGCAGGAGAACAATGCCCAACAAATCAACTAAGCAGGGCTCATATTGCCTCACAGAGACTGAAGCTAGAAGCACAGGGCCTGCATGGGTCTACACCAGGTCCTCTGTGTATGTTAGCTTTGAGTTTTTGTGGGACTCTTAATAGCAGGAATCCAGGTGTCTCTGACACTTTTGCCTGCCCTTGGAGCTCTTTTCCTCCTATTGTGTTCCCTGTCCAGCCTCAATATGAGGGCTTTTGCCTTGTCTTACTGTATCTTGTTTTATAATTTGGTTGTCTCTCTTGGAGGCCTGCTCTCTCTGGAGGGAAACAGAGGAGATAGGGGGAGCTGGAAGGAGTGGAAAGATGGGAAACTGTAATTGGGATGCATTGTATGAGACAAGAATCTATTTTCAATTAAAAATAAAAGAATCAACATGTCATCTAGGTGCAGGGGGTGGCACAGGTCTATAATACCAGTACTCTGAAGGCTGATATAGGAAGAACATAGTGTGCCTGTGCCTATGACCAATATTAGCTATACTGTGAGTTTCAGAATAGGCTAGCATATGGGTATAAACGAGAATACATCTCCCAAGAGAAAAAAAAACAGAATTAAGGCGTTTATTTTTCAAAGTAAGGATAATTAAATGTTTAACAGTCAATAGCATATTATGAAATGAAATATTTTCCTAAAAATTTCATGGTTTGGTGTATGTTAATAAATAAAGTTGCCTGGGGTCAGAGCTATTAGAGCCATAGCAAGTGCGTGGCAGTGGTGGTGTACGCCTTTAAGGACCTGGAGGGCGGTACATACAGGCAGTGACAAGGCAGTCACATGATTGGGTTTACAACCAATCAGAAGCCAGAACAGAGAGACTATAGAGACAGACACACAGGAAGGAGGGCTCCTCTTTCGGAGAGCTCTCTTGGCTGAGGAGGATCCCTGAATCAGAAAGGGTGAGGCTCTTGGCTCTGACCTCTTGGCTTTCTTCTCTGAATCGGCTCTGTGTTTTCTGTCTGATAAAACCGTTGGCTACATCTACACTGAATTACATCTACAGTTTGGATTATGTAAGATATTCCTTTCTGTGAATTTGTGATTCATGCGAATCGAACTTATGATTTTTAGATCTGAGTATTGCTTTTAAAAAGATTTCTATTTTCAAGGGAGAGTTTACTATTTGCTAACTGTTTTATTATGTCTGATGTCATTAAGTTGACCAGAAATGTCTGTATTATTTCATAAATTGTTAGAAAAGAGGCACCTAAGAAGCTAATAAAAAGTAGGATTTTTTTGTGGTTGTATTGATTTAATCTACATAGAGAATATTGAAAGTTAATGTATTTTTTTTAATCTGAAGATTCATACATGCTTGGAAACAATGGGTAACTTTAAGGTCATGATTAGAGGTTTACAAGAATTAGAAACACACAATTAGGTGGATGGCCCCTCAAGCTTTGTACAATGGCAAACATCTAAATCATGAAAAGATCAGAGGTCAGTGTCTTATGAGATTTCCAGCATACCCAAGGCTGTCTAAGAAATGACCCCATGAAGGATGAGAGCTGGGGAGACAACAGACTAGACTGAACATTCTCAGGGCCCAGTGTTCTCATGTCATTGATTAAAGAAAATGAGCCAATTGCTAGTCTATAAAGGAATTTCAATCTACATATGTGATTTACAGAGTAGTAGTCATTCAATGCAAGATTTTTCATAAATTATAATTAGAGAACTTTAATGCCAGTATGATATTTCTAACTCTACAAATGTGTATACATGTCTCCTGTATCAAAAAGGGAAATGAAGGCTTTTAAAAATTATGATAAGCTCTTGTAGAATTTAATATCTCACTAATATTTGAAAATTGATTTTATAAAAGCAGAGGACTGGATACATATGTATGCATCTATACCTGTATGCCTAACTTTATGAATTCCTTGAAAATTACTCAAATAATTCTCCCTTGCCTGTAGAGATTTCTTTAGCAAGGCAATTCTTTTATGTCAATAAATTACAACTACAAAAATCAAGATATAACTGTAATATTTTAAACTAGTCCATAGATATGATCCAAATTTTACCACTGTCCCCAATGTATGGGTTTTATTTTCCTCTAGTCTGTGTTGATCCAGGATCTCATGTTGCAATTGTGCTTGTGGTTCTCTAGTTGTATTTACTTGCAACTTTCCCCTTGGACTTCCCTTGTCTTTTCATAACTCAGACATTTGAAAAATGCACCAGGTAGTTATCTTGTAAAATTTCACCAATTTTACGTAGTATGATATTTCTTGATTATTAGCTTCAGGTTATACTTTTTTTGTCAGAAGCTACCTTTTAGGGCACACATTTTGGAGACAGCAATGATAATATAAACTTATGCTTGCAGTTTTAAGAAAAATGGTGCTAAATGACTGCTATTCCTTGTTCTTATAAAGGTAAAAAAGGGGTCAATAATATAGTGAAAAAGAAAATTTGGCAGCTTTCTTGCCTTTTAGCTTTCCAAGTAGTTGAGATTTTTCTCCCTTTAAATTAGGTAATTTTTCTGCACAATTTCCTATTTGAATGAATATTACCACAATTACACATAGAAAAAACAATATAAGGTTACAGATTCCAACATAGTACTTTAGTGAGTGGATAGTCTTTAATTTTTAAATTTGTACTATATCCCTAAGAATGTGACTCAGCACAAATAATGTTTGAAAAAGATATAAAAATTACACTTTGCACTGTGACAAAGGTTAATTTGGTCACAATATTGCTATGCACTGTCATTTTAAGTACGTATTTCCGACTACAAAAGCAGCAGAGTACAGGAATCAAACACATTGATTTACTGGAGAAGAAACCCAAGTCTTTGATTTTGATCTTTGGAAGATCCTGGATCTTTCTAATTTTTGCCTATATAAGGGAAATCATACTATCACTAAGTGATGTAATTATGGAAGACTAAATGGAATAATAGAACCAGATTCCTTACTGTAGCTCTAGAAATTTAGTCCTCACTTACATCTATGATCTAATTTTCAATGACATTATTCAAATCCGTTTTTGTAGCCTTGATCGAGTACTTCAATTTCTCTTCATCTCTAGCCTCTATTTTGAAAAGGAAGCAATAATAATACCTGATTGACTGTGGTAATATATTGTTTCCCCCAATTTACAGTGTACTCTAATAAAACTTATCTGTGGTGAGAGAACAGAACAGCCATTAGATTAGACATAGAGGCCAGACATGGTGGAACACACCTTTAAACCCAGAACTTGAGATCTCATGTCTTGCTTGGGAAAGACACATGCCTTTAATCCCAAGAAGTGATGGCAGGAAGCAGAAAGGTATGTAAGGCATTAGGACCAGGAACTGAGGCTTTTAAGCTTTCAGGCTTTTAGCAGCAGTTTAGATGTGATCCATTCAAGTGAGGACTCAGAAGCTTTCAGTCTGAGGATTCATGGAAACAGGATCCGATGAGGAGATGTTGAGATGAGGTTGGCTGTGGCTTATTCTGCTTCTCTGATCTTTCAGAATTCACCACACTATCTGGCTCCAGGTTTTCTTTAATTTAAAAGACTGTTTAGTAGTGTCATTGACAGTGTCATTAAGTGTCTTAGTAACCATTCAACATATTTCTATTGTCTTTCTTATTATTTTCATTAAGATTATTAATAAGTTACTATATTTCTCATTAATGTCCCCTTTTAGGAAAGCAGGCTTTATAAGAATTTAGTTACTAAAGTGCTATTTGAAACTTGAAGAAAATACTAAGACAAATACTGCTGAGGAACATTTGCTTTACATCCAGAAAGTAATTGCCAAAAAAAGACGTTTGTTTTGTATGAATACCGGTACATCATAGAAAACTTTGGATCTGTTTTTACCATTTTCTACAGTTATGTGTAACATGAATTTGTAAATGGTCTTATTAAATAAAAAACATGGAGCCAAATATAGGGGTGAAAGCCTTGGAGACCAGGGAAATAGGAATAGCTACCTGTAGATGTAATTCTAAACAGTCTTATTAAATAAGAAACACAGAGCCAAATAAAGAGTTAAAAGCCCAAGAGGTCAGAGCACTAGCAAATAGCTTTTAGCTTACCAGTCTCTGTCGTCCTTCCCCTAAGAAAAGAGACCTACTTCCCGTGTGTCTGTTTTTTTTTTATTGACTTTCTATTCTTCCTTCTCATTAGATCTAAACCCAACCACATGACTTCTTCATCACTGCCTGTCTATACAGACCTCAAGGTCTCTAGGGTTGGTACTTGTATTAAAGGCACATGTCACCAAGCTGGCTATGTCCTTGAACACAGAGACTCTGCCTGCAATGTGATCAGATTAAGGGCGTGTGCTACTATTGCCAGACTTCTGCTAAATGACTTGCTATTAGCTCTGACCCCCAGGCAACTTTATTTATTAACATACAAATAAAATCACATTTCAGCACAAATAAAATATCACCATAGCTACCAACCAACCTTACCTCACCAGCTCTGCAGCTTGCAAATGAGAGCTACTTCCTGTCTTACCTATGCCTTTATTGCCTTGCTCTTCTGCCCTCTTATTGGCTGTCTTAGCCAAGCTACCTGACTTCCTTGTCACTGTCTGTCTGTACAGACCTCTAGGTCTCTATGGTTGGTACTGGGATTAAAGGCATATGTCACCACACTTGGCTCTATTCCCTAGTGTGACCTTGAGCACACAGAAACCCTGCCTGCCAAGTGATCAGATTAAGGGCATGTGTTACCACTGCCTGACTTTAGTGTTTACTTAAAATGGCTTGATATTTCCTCTGATCTCCAGGCAAACTTTATTAAAGCACATATAAAATATCACCACAGTTATGTTATAATTTTTGTAAGTTATAACAATATATTGATATTTGCTGATATTTTAAATTTATATTAGACAATATAATAAATACTTTGAAATAAGGTTCAAAGGTGTGTGTGCATGTGTGTGTTCATTATGTTGACCTTAAGAGATTTGGTACTGATTTGATTAACCAGAATTTCACCTTGTTTGGTTAATGTTTGAGGTCAATAATGGCTTACTTCAACTGCTTAAATTATACATCAAAATTTCCTGTCAATGTCATTGTCACCTGGGGTATACAATGTTCACATAGCTCATCCAGCAAACAGGGATATATATGTAGTAATAACGACCTAAAAATTAATTACCATTTTTTCACAAGGCACATATTGGAGTTTAATGTCTAAACCTAACTAGGTCTCAGAAGGATTCTGGAGGAATACCTTGTTGCACATATGTGCCCACAATGTTGTGGATGAAGAGGCTTTAGCTTCTAGTCACAGATGGCAGGCCACTTCCCAGAGAATCTGAAGAGCCATGGAGACACAGGCAAAGTGAGCCAGAATGTAGGCCCTGGAGGAGATGCATGGGTTCAGCTTGCCAAAGTAGGTCACTGTGTATACTGCATGATAAGGATGTAAAGGAAATATAACCAGACAATCAAACAGTTGAGTCCAAGGAACTAGTGGACAAAGCCCAAAAAAGGAAATGGGTAGATATTCTCCGTGTTACTGTGGTGGGCTCTAAGACAGTGCTCCATCCATGTATGGATCACTCCTGTAGTCCTGGAAGCCTACACATTGCAGAGCATCCTTGGGGTTAGCAAAAGCCATCTTCAACAGCCTAGTGTAACCTGTGATGACAGTCAACAAGTTACATCTTGATGACCAGCCACAAGCCACAGAACAGGATGACCAAGAATACCTGGCTGTTCTCCATCACCAGGCCCAAGGAAAGTATCTCTGCTAGCTTTCCTGTGCTCCAATACTGGACTGGGCAATGGTGGGTGAGACCAAAAGTGAAATTAATACCAAATTAAAGCACTATATAGACACATTTGGAAATTTCATGCTGAAACCTTTTAACTTATATAGTTAATATTACTTAAGTATCATGAAACAGAGAGTACTTCACACATTTGAGGGAATTTTTATATCCTACTCTATGAGTTTTATCCTATATAATAAATACACTCAGGTCATTCAATTCTAATTTAAAAGCTTGGCTCTGAATATACTCCATTCTCAGTTTCCCACCAATGGACATATTATCATTTGTCTACATAAGTACCTATCAAAGTGTGCCACCAAATTTAAATGAGAAACCTCAAATGGACTCTCTGGCACCAAACCAGTATTGCTTCCTCACTTCCAGAGATCTATAATTCTATTACAGAAATTCTTGTTCAGTTCATAATCACTTTTTTGATCACATCATACTAACATGCATATAAATATTTAGATGTATAAATGATGTGTATGTCATGAGATTCACAGTAAGCATATATTTAAAGGATTTTGCCTCAGAGTTGTGACCTCAAATATTTCATTATTGTATTTCATTGTCTTTGTTCTAAGCTAATGGTCTACATATTCAAACAACTTAAAATTTTCATTCTGTTTTCTTATGTGTTTACTGTCCACTCTACCTCCAATGCAAATCATCAGGAAATTTAAATTTTGATATATATTTAGTAGATAATAAGTAGATAAAATACAGAATTATCTTATGATTTTTTTTTTTTTTGCGACGGGGTTTCTCTTTGTAGTTTTGGAGCCTGTCCTGCAACTCACTCTGTAGCCCAGGCTGGCCTCAGACTCATAGAGATCTGCCTGCCTCTGCTTCCTGAGTGCTGGGACTAAAGGCGAGTACCACCACTGCCTGGCATCTTATGATTTTTTTTACCAATATATTTTATCTAAGCAGGTGCACAGCTGTCAATATTCATCCCATTGATCATCCCAATATGAATTTGTTTCTTGGTATTATTTTCATCTTCTGTTTCTCTGTGTTGTAACAGAATTTAAAAAATAATCAGAAAAATACTTTCCTGAAACACCGATCATTTCTATTTTCAGAATAGTTCTGATACTTAGAATATGAAACAATTATTTATATGAAGTACTAGGAGTTTTTTAGGAAAGGAAATTAAAGCACAAATTAAAACCAGTTCTTTGTTTTGAAATATACATTATATTATTATTAACTACTATGGTTGAGTTTACATCTCCTATTTAGCTATGTAAACGTGGTAGTTCAAATGAGAATGGCTGCTGATAGGCTCATATATTTGAATTATTGGTTCACAGTTGGTGGAACTGTTTGAGAAGGATTAGAGGGTGTAGCTTTGTTGGAGGAGATGTGTCCCTGGGGTTGTTTTTAAGGTTTCAAAGCTCAAGCAAGCCTGGTTCAATCTCCATCTCTTTGTCTGCTGCTATGGATCATATGGAAGTTCTCAACTACTGGTCCAGAGCCATGCCTGCTTACATGCTGCCATGATCCCTGCCATGAGTGTCATGGACTAATCATCCCGAACTATAAGCAAGCCACCAATTAAATACTTTCTTTTATAAGTTGCCTTGGTCATGGTGTCTCTTCACAGCAGTAGAACAGTAAGACAGTAAATTAAACAAAACCATCAATTATTTGTTCCTCTTTTGAGGTTAAGCTCTTTTTAATTTTCATTTTACTCTCTTTCTTGGCTTTATAATTATAGTTCTTAGATTTAAATGGTTGTTTGGGGATGATAGTACATGTCTTTAACATATCACTATTCTTAAGATAAAAATGTCCTACCTCAGCTACAGTGTCAGCATCTTTAAACCCTGCTCTCCCAGCCCTTATGTTTTACTTGTAATGTATTTTCTACAACACAGGGTTTGAACAACGCAGTGCATCATTATTATCTTAGTTTTAAACATATGATTATATTCTGAAGTAAGCTTTGTCATTTGAATAAAATTTTAGTTATTTTTTATGTTTTAGAAATGAATTGTCATATCCATCTCCACCCCCGATCCCCTCTGCTCCAATTCTCCCCACATACTCCTATCACTATAGTTTCCCAAATTCATGTACTTATTCTTTTATTTTAAACACATTGAGTTCATTTTGTCTGGCCAGTATGTGAAGGAATATAGGACTATCTAATGGAACAGGCACATATTCTCAGGTGCTGCTTTCTTGAAAGCTGGTTCTCCCTCCACCAGCAGCATCCAATTTTCAGTACCTCCTCAGGTAGGGAAGAAACACCATAAATTCCTTCCCTATCTGTGCTTAAATGTTGCCTGGCTTGACCCATGCAGATCTTGTGCAAAGCTGTTACAGCTCCTGTGAGTTTGTGCAATAGATCTCTCATGTCAAGAAAACATTATTTTGCTGCAGTCACCCACTAACTCTGGCTCTTACAATTTTCACTCCCACATTTCTGTGATAATCCCTGATCCCCAGGAGGAAGTAGTATATATATCCCATTTAGGGCTGAGATCTCATAAGTCTCTTATTCTCTGCACACTGACTACTTGGTTGTAGATCTCTGCATTTAATAGTCATCAACTGCAAAACAAAACTTCTCTAATGAGATTTGAGAGATATACTAATCTGTAAGTACCCAGTAGGGCAGTTTAATATTATATTAATTTAGCAAATCAGAGTAATTTTTCCCTTAGGACCTATGATCTACCCAACCATTGTTTCTTGCCTTGGTTAATGATATAAGACATGCATTTTATCTAAGAAAGCATGTCTTAAATCAAATCAGGAAAATTTGGCTTACTCTTATAACATTCATGACACTCACGTACCAGTTGGCATATCTTCCCCTACCAGGTCTTATTATATCTCACAGGTTTCATGGCTGCATAAGACTGTCAAATAGTTTACTCCCCTGATAATATTCATTGAAATTGCAAGCACTTTAGAAGATAGCTTATAGGGCTGAAACTTCCAGGTTGGTACCAGCTTGGTTTTTCCATTTCCTATAATTCAATGATGTGCTGTCATAAGCAATAGGATCATAGCATGAAGTTTTAGAGGGTAACCAAGAGCAGTGACAATATGACAACAGTTCATAATATTTGGAGTATTTGTGACATCATTGACTAACTACTGGAACAGAGGTATGACATACCACTGGGGTTTGTTTTTGAATAATGTAAAGTATATGAGAGAGTAGTTATCAAATATTATAGGGTAACTACATTTAAACGCTTTATTTTAGGAAGCTTACACATTATGTTTGCCTGTACTTTTTGCAAAGGTCTTCAGTGTTCGTTATCTCTCCCAAACGCCCACTTCTACACTGATTCTCACCTCTACCACTTAACCCTTCCTATTCTAGTAATTCACCTTTCTTCCTTCATAACATCTATAAATCTACCCTATCCTTGACATTTAGCCCTGTGGTGGTGTGAATGAGAATATCTCCCATAATCTCAGGTATTTGAACATCTGGTCTATATTTGGTGGCATTATTTTGGGAGGTGATGCCACCTTGATGAATTATAACACTTGGGGTGGGCATTTTCTCTCCCTAGTTCAGGTGTATTTTATTTTATATACAAGTCAATGTTCAAAGTTCTTGTTACATGTACTATTTTCAAGATGCTGTTCTGATGTCATCTTGATTGCATTTATTCCAATGAGAAGTCTACTGTTTGATTCTTTTCATACAATGTATCTTTTTGACTCTGGTTCCTTTTATAACCTTTGATTATTAAGAGTAATTAAAAGTAGATTTTTATTTTTTATTAAGAAAATTATTTTATTCATTTTACATAACAATCACAGATCCTCCTCTTCCCTCCTCCAACCCCTCCAGTCTCCCCCTACAGCCCACCCCTCATTCCCTCCTACAAGAAGGTAAGGCTTTCCATGGGGAGTCATTAGTGCCTGGTATATTTACATTCAGTTGAGTCAGGTCCAAGCCCCTCCCCTGTCTCAAGGCTGTGCAAGGTATCCCACCATAGGTAGTGGGCTCCAAAAAGCCAGCTCATGCACCAGGGATAGATCATGATCTTACTGCCAGGGTGCCCCTTAAGCAAATCAAGCTACAAAACTGTCTCCCTATGTAGAGGGCCTAGTCCAGTCTCGTGGAGGCTCCACAGCTGTTCGTCTAAAGTTCATGAGTTCCCACTAGTTTGGTTTGGTTGTCTCTGCATGTTTCCCATTATGATCATGATACCCTTTGCTCATAGAATCACTCTTCTCTCTCCTTGACTGGATTTCTGGAGCTCAGCCTGGTGTTGGGCTGTGGATCTCTGCATCTGCTTCCATCAGGTACTGGATGGAGACTCTATAATGACAGTCAGGGTATTCACCAATCTGATTACCAGGGTAAGCCAGTTCAGGCACCCTCTCCTCTATTGCTAGTAGGGTAACCAAGAGCAGTGACAATATGACATCTAAATTGGCGTCATCCTTGTGGATTCCTGGGAACTTCCTTAGCACCCGGTTTCTCCCTGTCTCCATGATTTCTCACTCTATCATGGTATCTCTTGTTTCAGCTCAACCATCCCATTCCCTTATGTTCTCATCTCCCATTCCTTATCCTCCATTGCCCACTCCTCATCCCCAGTTTAGTCATGGAGATTTCTTCTATTTCTCCTTCCCAGTGTGATCCATGCATCCCTCTTTTGGACATTTGAGATTCTTCTGTGGAGAATTCTCAGTTTAGCTCTGCACCCCAGTTTTTAATCAGATTGTTTGGTATTTTGATGTTTAGTTTCTTGAATTCTTTATATATCTTGGAGATCAACGCTCTGTCAGATGTGGGGTTAGTGAAGATCTTTCCCATTCTGTAGTCTGTCATTTTGTCTTATGCCCCAGCCAGCGGGGTTTTCAATGGGGACCTAAAAGGAGGGCTGGCCAATGAGAGGGACAAGAGACACAAAGAATGAGAGCAAGACAGGATGTCTGATCAAGCTCCAAAATTTTATTTTTCTCTCAAGGCATATGTCGGTAGGCAAAGGGGGTTGCAAGCAAGAAGGGACTTAATTATGGGGGTTGCAAGCAGGAAGGGACTTAATTATGGGCTGTTTGGCCAACAGGGGATGTTGCTCTGGGGGTTATCTATCTACTCTTGTCTAACTGGCTGATTGCCTAACTGCACCTCGTTCACCTGATATCTGAGAAGAGATTCTGGTATTTGTGAGAAGAGGTTCTGATGCTATGGAGACTTAAAAAAGGCCTAGATCTAAGAAAAGAGGAGAGAAGCCCAAACACGGCAGCATGTGTGTCAAGGGTAGCTTAGGCTTATGGCTCCTGTCAGTCTTATTTACCATATCCTTTGCCTTACAGGAGCTTCTCAGTTTCAGGAGGTCCCATTTATTAACTGTTGCTCTCAGTGTATTTGTTACTGGTATTACATTTAGGAAGTAGTCTCCTGTGCCAATGCATTCAAGACTACTTCCAAGTAGAAATATCTTAATGAATACATTTTATAACAACAAAACAAATTATGCAAAAATAACTCAAAGCTTTCATAAAGAGAATAAAAATGAAACATATTTTAAATAATGTTTGGTAAGTTTTTGAGAATTACATACAATGTGATTTGATCATGACTTATACATATATAGAAGATTGTTTTGTAGGAAAGAAATGTTGAGTCTACTGAACACAGAGCTTTTATATTATACAGTAAATATTGTTATTCTTTGCATTCAAGGGAGCCACTTTATCTTTCTACTAATTTGATTTTATATTAATATCCCCTAACAAAACATATCAGATCAAATGTAGTTATTGATTCTGTTTGGAAGGTGTGCCAAAGACGTATCTTCTTGGACTAAACTATATCCTTTCAAAATTATATGTGAAATCCTCTTCTTTGAGGTGACTATATCTAGAAATAAGGCCTTCAGAACTCAGTTTCTTAAACTCTAGGTCATGTAACTGGATGCATAGGTTGCAAAAAAAGAAAAGTTTTCGGAAAATGCAGTAAGCAAGAGTCAATTAAGAAAAGGCTAACGGAACCAGAAGGGTTTCTCGTAGCGCACTCTTAGTTGCATTCCGCATCACTGAAGCTTTAGCTCTGAACAAACAGCACGTGCAAATCTTGTCACACCAAGCAATTCCAACATATGCTGCCTCTGACAACATATTCAAGACTAGAATATATAATGGATGACATAAAATTTTACTGTAATGAAAACAACCTTGAACTTGCATGCATGCACTTTCCAGACTCCTAGATTCAACTCTTCCACTCAAGAGTGACCGCCTAGTTCTTCCTAGTCTTATCATAACTGTGCAGAAGTTCAGAAACTCTTAATGTATAGTAAACTGAAGCTTATATCACTTTTTCCCTTCTTTTAAGAATTCATATTTTACTCAGCTTGATACCCAGAGTCCTGTAAATCATTTGCAGTACTGTTTATCTTTTTTAGTTTTTTTGGACAGAAAAAGCACATCAGACCCAGACATAAAAGGAAGATTCTTTCCCTAAAGTATAAATATATATTTGTAAAAGCTGAATTGATAATTAGTTTGGAACTTAAGGGATTCATCACTGTTTTGACTCTACTACTTCTCAGAGTTATGGATGCATGTCGAATGCCCTGAGTATTTATGCCTCATTTCCTCATTTGTAGCTCTGGGAAGCAAATAAATAACTAAGCCTTCTGAGTAGAATTTCATTAGAGGAAATATTTTGATGAAGAGTTGAACTCACTAAAGGAAGTTTATATATAAAGAAGAGGCTTCAACATTATTAACCACACCTAGAAAGTTCCAGTTACATTATAAAATGATAAAATGTCAAAGTGTGAAAGTTTTCTACTATTACTGTGATGGTGAATCTATCTATCTATCTATCTATCTCTCTCTCTCTCTCTCTCTCTATATATATATATATATATATATATATATGTGTGTGTGTGTGTGTGTGAGAGAGAGAGAGAGGGAGAGAGAGAGAGAGAGAGAGAGAGGGGAGAGAGAGAGAGAGAGAGAGAGGGAGAGAGAGAGAGAGAGAGAGAGAGTTTTGAGAGATTTTCAATTTTCTATCCTACATTGGCCTGTAAATGACTATGTAGCTCAAGCTGTCCATGAACTTGTGGCAATCCTTTTGACTCAACATCTTGAGTATTGGTATTTTAGGTATGAGCCACCATGCTGGGCTCCTATTTTTTTGTTGTTCTTACTTGTTTTATTTGTGACGCTTTTGCTTGATATTTAGTTATTGAATACCCAAAACAAACCTTTCATGTGTATATTTCCTATCTTATAGATTTAAGTTTACTGTATTCCTTTTATTTAAAAGGAAGACGGAAAAAAAATGACTGAGGTAATAAAGGTATATAATGGAACTTACATAGAAGTTGAGTTCTGCAAGGTACAGTGTATAATATTGTGAATCATAAATAGTTTTCAATAAAAAAGAAATAATTGCATTTGATAACATCTCACAAATATTGGAAAATTGTATCAGAAGTGATGACAATTCTAAAAAGGAAAAGGAAGGTGAAGGTGACAAGAAACAGAAAATAGATTAGACAGAGATACCTTTGCATTGAGGAAACAAGTGTTTAAAAATGACTTCTAAAAAATTACTCTTCTTGATCAAAGGGAAGATGTTATCTAGGAGAGTACACTATGAAACTGTTTTTAAATGCTTTTCAAAATATGTATCTGAAAAAATATCATTTAGATTCATTTTAGTAAAAAATCTCCTCTTCCCACATATTCACAATTGCAAAAGAAATGCTAAGTAAGAAATTGGTTTTAAGTAACTTAAAATTGATCTTTAAACACAACTTTTACTTTCAGTGAAAAAAAAAGAAATGGCAGACATTTTCTTTAGTTTGCTTTTTGTACAACCTTGTGTGAAAAGTTTCAGTAGTTTAATATGTCAAAGAGGCAGTTTTCAGGGTGTTCAGAAGAGAAGATTTGGTATAAAACTAACTCTGCATGCACCTTGATATCAGTCTTCCAAATCAGTGATAAAATAAATTTCTCATCTTAAAACCACCCAATATGTGGTATTTTGTTATAATTTTACTGGATAATGAAAACAGAAAAACTTTCTACTTATTTGTAATGGGAAAATATGTTGCCACACAGTTGAATTATTAGAATAAAAGAAAAGAAGAGAAAGGCAGTAGGGAGCATTATGTTAGAGGAGTTAGCAAGCTATTGGCTTCTTGCTGACTTTCAAAACTAAGTTGTGTCAAACGGTATTGTTTTCTGATTTATTTTTCAATTCAGCAAAATACTTAGTCATTGCTTCAGTGTTTCCTCTGAAAGAAGTCAATGTTCTCTCAAAGTTCTAAGTTTGAGAAATATGACACTCTCAGGTTCATTATATTGACTCATATCTTCTGGCATTTATATAATTGTCTGGAACACAGCAGTATTTTTAGTGTTGTAATTATTATTTTATTATCTATAGTCTTTTTCTTTTTTATTAAGAAATACATACCAAAGATCCCCCTCTTCCCTCCTCATTCTCCTCCAGTCTTCCCCTCCCAACCCACCCCCCATTCTTTCCTACAAGAAGGTAAGGCCTCCCATGGAGTAGTATTTTGATAAATTAGAGTTGCTACAGATGGACTTCATACTGTGTCACCACCCTAGAGGTGATGGGATAATAATATAGGATAAAATAAAAACAAAATGAATTCAGTGGGTTTTTTTTGAGTTTTGGAAGAATGGAGTCAATAATAAGATGGATTAAAGTCTCATCCAATAGTCAACTTTATTCGAAGCATCAGATAATTTGTTCTCTGGTGTTTAAGAAGAGTCATGTGAGTAAAATATACAATCACAAGGGAAAGCCATGTGATGGATAAGCTGTATGTGACAGAAACATGATTTCCATAGAGGAACATAAACAAACAATAGCCAATAATATTGAATAATCTGAAGTAAACTCACTCCTATCCACTCTACCTAGAGGAGCACAAAATCACATTCCAAGAACAATTTTGTGTTTTTGAAGAATCTGAAGTCACAAGACATTTGTCTTGATTTCATGGAGTTTACTAATGAACACTCAAAAATCTCCTTACATGACTCTATTCTTGGACCTTGTTCCAATAATACTCTATTTTTAATATTTGTTGTTATTTATGTTTATTATAAATGTGACAAGAAACTAATAATTTCAGTTTTTACTATATTTTGTAATTGTTCTTTAAGTGCCTTTAAATATATGGATTAGATGTAATAAAGGACAGTGCTTTTATTTTCTTTTGATTTGTATTTGCTTGAGTTGTCAAAAAGGCATGTTAGCAGTTATGAAATGCTTGATATTTATATATTATACATTATAACTATAGTTCAGATGTCTAAAATTTTTATTCTAATACCACAATGATCATTTTACTGTCCTTTCAAATCTAAGTAAAACTTATGTTTCATAGATATCTTCATCAGCAAACTTTAACTACACATATACATTAATATACACATATTCACACAAACTCACCCAAGAACCACTTAATATTTTAGAGATTTACAAAATGATATAAGGAAATTAATGCTCTGCTTCACAGTTACATATTCTCCAGCATATTTGAGAAGTTGTATTTCCTTCATTTCTAGGTGATTTTTATGCTCTAAAGATAAAATAATGGATATTTTACTGAAAGTATAATTATTATAAGTATCTGGAAAATGCCCTTGGTAAATGTCAGTTCTTGAGACAAGTATTCACGTACTTCATGTCATAAACATATATTTGTGGGACTGATGAAAGTAGAGAAGTTGCTAAAGAGACTAAAATCATACAAGGAAAAAATAACTGATCTCAGACAGAATACGATGTAATTCTAGGCCCTAGGAAAGGACAAAATTGAGGCACTCATGATTTTCACAGATCAGCTATTAGGTAAGGATGTCAGTAAAGTGATGTATCAATTTAAGTTCCATTCATATCTTCAATGAGTGAGAGACTATACCTCTAGCCTGTAGTAGAAGTTTTTCTGTGTCCTGGCAGGCCGGAGGTCAAGACAAATCTCTCCCATTTGCATCCCCCAAGTAAACACACAGAGGCTTATATTAATTACAAACGACTTGAACATTAGCTCAGGCTTAATACTGACTAGTTCTTACACTTAAACTAACCCATAATTCTTATTTATGTTTAGCCACGTGGCTTGGTATCTTTTCTCAGTTCTGCTTTGTCATCTTGCTTCGTCTGTGTCTGGCTGGCAACTCCTGACTCAGCCTTTCTCTTCCTAGAATTCTCCTTGTCTGCTTGCCCCGCCTGTACTTCCTGCCTAGCTACTGGCCATTCAGTGTTTTATTAACAAGAGCTTTTATTTGTACAAGAGCATTATCTCACAGCACTAACCCTCAGTCAATGTGTCTAGTGAGAGTACATTCAGTTTTTCAATTTTTAAGTGCAATGCCACATAGTGGCAGAGGCATATATGATCATCTGGCATTGTTCTTTGGTTCCTAGTATAGTTTCCATAACAAACTTAGAGGGATTCTTCATCCAGTAAGTTTTGATATGTTAAATCAAGTTTTATTGGATTTTTACTGTTTTATAAGGTGATGACTTTTTAAATTTAATTATTTTTTAGTTTTCTCTCCCTTTTGTCCATATATAAGATTTCAAAATGGTCATCAAAACCAAAATAAAAAAGGGAAAGAAAAAGATGTTTACTCTCCACAATTAAATAAGGTCTTCTGAGTTATGAAACATCACACATATTTTGTAATACTTATTGTTTGATCATGTGTTTATGCAGCCCATCATGTAAAACCGATCTTTGTATGTTTAACTTTTAATCAGCATACAGAACTAGATGAAACTCCTCTTTCTAGGCAAGTATTCTCTAGTGTAACGTTTGCCATACTATTTTAACTTTTTGGATTTGGCTTATATCACTTACTGGAAGATATATTTCTCTTATTTGAGTTGTGAAGGCTGAATTTCTTTTGATGATGTTATAGCTCTAATGACCAGACAATACCTACAAGCAGTTTATTTTATTTTATTTTTCTATGATACAGTGATCCAAATATCATTTATTTAAGCAAACCAAATGTATCATCTTACATTTGTAGACATCACAAGACTCATAGGGATCTCTATGGGCTAATTTCAGGATATTTCCAGAGTTATGTTCCTTCTTTACATTCTAGAAGAATCTATTATTTTCCAGTTTCCAGGGTCTACCTGTTTTCTTTGGCTTATATCCTTCAAAGTCAGAAATTTTAGGTAGAGTTTGCTCTTCCATAGTCACATTATTTTTCAACTCTTAAGTATTCTTATGATGACATTGAGCTCATATACATAACCTAGAACAATATTTCTATTTTTAAGTCAAACAATTAATTAGCAGCCTCAATTCTACCAGAAATCTTATTCAATATGGCTAGGAAAGAAAGCATATTCAAATTTTTGAGGATTTAGAAATGGACTTATGGGGGGGGGATGGAAGCTTTAGCCTGCCAAGAACAATTCTTTTTTTTTTTTTTTTTTTTTTTTGGTTTTTCGAGACAGGGTTTCTCTGTGTAGCTTTGCGCCTTTCCTGGAACTCACTTGGTAGCCCAGGCTGGCCTCGAACTCACAGAGATCCGCCTGGCTCTGCCTCCCGAGTGCTGGGATTAAAGGCGTGCGCCACCATCGCCTGGCCAAGAACAATTCTTAATACATGAAAATATCCAGCCATTATTTGGTGGAAGGATATGGATAAAAGCAAGAATACAAAATTGTTAAGTCACAAAGAAGATCGTCAAAGAATGGATCCATTTACCAGCCTCTGGTGTAAAATAAAGGGAAATCAATCAAAACCAAGAAGAATTTTAACAAAAATAGTATGTAAAGTTCAGTGTTCTTTTTGGGTTCACAGGGCCCATTATTTCTGTTATTTTCATTGAAAATATTTTTTTCTTACAATACATTCTGACTTTAGTTTCCCTGCCTCAAACTCCATCCCACTTCCCAACCCACTCAAATCCACACCTTGTTTTACTCTCCTTAAGCTATGCCCAGACATTTAAAATGATAGTAATATAGGATAAAATAAAAACAAATAAACCCCAACAGTACAAAACAAACAAACAAAAACAGCTAAGAAAAAGCATAATAAAAGCACACAGGCACATAATCACATAATCACTCACAAAGCAAAACATTAGTTTTCTCCATCAATATCTTCCTGGTTATACAAACCACAATTTAGAGCAGGCCCCATGCACTGTAGTAGATGGTTCACACAAAATGAATTCAGTGGGGTTTTTTTTTGAGTTTTTTTTTTCTCATAAAGTGTTATATGGGCAGTTTCTTTTTTAAAGTTATAGATCTTCTGCTTTAAGCATTATATTTTATTATGTTTTCATTTAAAATATCTTTTATTCATTCTACATACCAACCACAGATCTCTCTCTTATCCCTCCTCTCACTCCCTCTACCCTCCCCCTCCTTCTCTAAAAGGGAAAGGCCTCCCATGGAGAGTCAGTAAAGCCTGGTAGATTCAGTTGAGGAAGGAACAAGACCCTCCTCCCCACTGCATTAAGGCTGAGCAAGGAGTCCCACCATAGGTAATGGGCTCCAAAAAGCCAGCTAATGTACCAGGGACAGATACTGATCCCACTGCCAGGAGGCCCTCAAACAGACCGAGCTATATAACTCTCACTCATGCAGAGGGCCTAGTCCAGTACCATGGAGGCTTCACAGTTGTCAATCTAAAGTTTGTGAGTTCCTACAAGCTTGGTTCAGTTGTCTCTGTAGATTTCCCCATCATGATCTTGATCCACCTTGCTGATATAATCCCTCTTCTATCTCTTCCACTAGATTCCTGGAGGTTGGCCTGGTCCTTGGTTGAGGATTTCTGCATCTGTTTCTATCTCTTGCTGGCTGAAGGCTCTGTGATGACAGTTACAGTATTCACCAATCTGACCACCAGTATAGGCCAGTTCCCACATCCTTTCCACTATTGCTATTAGTTTAATCCAGTGTTATCCTTGTTGATTCCCAGGAATTTCCCTAGCACCCCTTGCCACATAATGTCTCCTATCAAGATATCTTTTTCATTGCTCTCCTTCCCTCTCCCAGTTTGACCATCCCATTCCCTCATGTTCTCATCTCCCATCTCCTTCCCTCTTTTGCCCCCCATCCTCAGTTAGACATCAAAATACCAAACAATCCAGTTAAAAAATGGGCTACAGAGCTAAACAGAGAATTCTCAACAGAAGAATTGCAAATGGCTGAAAGACATTTAAGGACTTGCTCAGCATCCTTAGTCATCAGGAAAATGCAAATCAAAATGACTTTGAGATGTAATCTTACACCTGTCAGAATGATTAAGATAAAAAATATGGATGACAACTTATGTTGGAGAGGATACGGAGTAAGAGTAATAATCCTCCACTGTTTGTGGGAGTAAAAGGTTGTACAGCCACTTTGAAAATCAGGATGATTGTTTCTCAGAAAATTGGGAATCCATCTACCTCAAGACCCAGTGATATCACTCTTGGGCATACACCCAAGGGATGTTCAATCATACCACAAGGACACATGTTCGACTATGTTCACAGCAGCATTATTCATAATAGACAGAACCTGGAAACAACCTAGATGTCCCTTAACTGAAGAATGAGTAAAGAAAATGTGGTACATATACACAATGGAGTATTACTCAGCAGTAAAAAAAAAACAATGACATCATGAAATTTGCAGGCAAATGGATGGAATTAGAAAATATCATCATGAGTGAGATAACCCAGACTCAGAAAGACATAGTATGTACTTACTCATAAATGGATACTAGATGTAAAGCAAAGAGAATCAGACTACAAACCACAGCTCCAGAAAAGCTAGGAAACAAGGAGGATCCTAAGAAAGATGCATGGCTTGCCTTGGGAAGAGTAAACAGATGAGATCTTGTGTGTATTATCTTTTATGATTTTATTTTGTTTAATTTGTATGCACTTTCTGTGTTTTCACGTGTGTATCCAGTGTCACAAATTTCTGCTTTTTCTTCTATCCCATCTCCATTCACTTGTGACTGCCAAATGACTTGAAGAATATCTCTCTAACAGGGACCCCATAGTCACACTTGTCTGGTACCCACAAAGGCAGCTCTTCTAAGAGGAATCTGGACAAAGCAGAACTGAGGAGAGGAAGGTGGTCATAGGTAGCCTTTCTGGGTACCAGACAAGTGTGGTGGCTGTGAGGTCCCTGTTAAAGAGCTCTTTTTCAAGTCATTTGGCAGTCACAAATGAATGGAGATGGGCTGGGAGCCCATCTCCATCACATTGGGGCTTAAAGCACTTCCTTCAACCTTTCCTTCTAGCCCATCACTATTCTTCTGTGACGCTCCATTGACTTCCAGAATGACAGTTTATCAGAGACCCTATAGCCACCAGATTTAGTTAAGATTCCAAATGGAGCAATATCAATCTAAAAATGGAAAACCCATCCAACAAATGTGAGACCAGATATTTACACGAAGAAGCACCCCAAACATAAAAAGTCCAGATGCTTAGATCCCTGCATGGAAAAAAAACTCACAAACATGAAGAAACAGACAGCATGCCATATTCAGAAGAAAGCAGCCCTATTGCAATAGGCCCTGAGAAAAGCATTTTAGCTGAAACACTTGACAAAGACTTCAAAATAGCCATTTTAAACATTCTTGTGGACCTTTATAAGGATGTTAATAGAGGCCTTCATAAAGACTACGAAAGTATAAACAGTTTAATAAAATAATGAAAACAATTTATGACATGAAAACAGAATTTAGCAAAGAAATAGTACCACTAAAGAAAAGCCAAACTGAAATATATCTCAGGAATCCAAATAAAAACCTCAGAGCTAAACCTCACCAATAGACTAGAAGAAAATAGAGAAGTTCAGGTCTTGACGACAAGGTGGAAGAAAAGGATATCCTAGTTAAAGAAAATGTTAAATTTTCACACACAAAATATCCAGGAACTCCGAGACACTTTGAAGAAAAACAAACCTATGAATAGTAGATGTAGAGGAAAGAGAAGAAACCCATGTCAGGCACAGGAAATATTCTTTAACAAAGTTATAGAAGAAACTACCACTCATCTAAAGAAGGAGGTGCCTATTATGGTACAGGAGGCATACAGAACTCCAAATAGACATCACCAGATATTAAATATACCATGGCATATAACAATCAAAACATTAAATGTGCAGAACAAAGAAAGGATAGTAAAACCTTTAAGGGAAATGGACCATATAACATATAACAGCAGATCCATTATAGTAACACCTGATTTTTTCAGTGTAGACACTCAGAAGCAAAAGATAATCTTTGAGCTCTGAAAGACCATAGATGCCTGCCCAAACTAGTATGCCCAGTAAAACTAGTAATCACAATTGATAGAAAAGGAAAAAAATTCATAATAAAAGCAAATTTATGCAATTTCTATCAATGCAGGGCTACAGAAGGAACTAGAAGAAAACTTTGAGTTTGAATAGAAAGTTAACTGCATCCAAAAGGACACATGAAATGAATAATCTCAGAACAGTTAATGGAAATGGGAGAGAAACAACACAATATCAAAATATCAGGAATTGATAAACATCCCAATAATAACTCTCGATACTAATGATCTCAATTTCCCAATAAAGAGAAATTAACAGATTGAATTTAAAAAAAAGTATCCATCTTTCCATTGCATCAAAGAAATACACCTTACCACCAAGGTCAGGTACTTAGGATAAAAAGTTGAACAAGAGTATTCCAAACAAATGGTACCAAGAAGCAAGAACTTGTGGTTATAATGTTAAGTTTTTCTATTGCTTTTTGAGATTATAACATAATTACACATTTTCATCTTCTCTTTCCCCACTCCAAACCCTCCAATATATCCCTCCTTGCTCTCTTTCAAATTCATGACCTATTTTTCCTTAATTGTGTTGTTGTATATATCTATGTATATATTTCTAAATATATAAGTACAACCTGATTAGTTTGTATAATTTTCCTTGTTTGGCTGTTTTTAAGACTGACCATTTGACGTTGGCTAACCAATTGATGTGGTTTTTCCTAGGAAAGACTATTCTCTCATTGTCACCATTCCATTGTTGCCTGTAGTTCTCTGTGTAGAGTGGGAATGCCTGAATTTCCCCTGTCCACATTACTGCATCTACTGTTGTTATTCTTGTTCAGTTCATTTTCAGTAGTCATGGTGGTGGACTTCAGGGTTGTAGCTTCAGGAGTTCCTAGGAGTCTCACAGAAAACTTTCTATTCCTCCAACTCTTACAATTTTTCTGCCCCCTTTTCTATACTGCTCTCTTAGTCTTGGATGTAGGAGTCGTGTTGTAGATGTATCCACTGGGACTGAGTTCCATAACTCTGCATTTTTATTCA
Source organism: Peromyscus eremicus (assembly GCF_949786415.1). Lineage (NCBI taxonomy): Eukaryota > Metazoa > Chordata > Mammalia > Rodentia > Cricetidae > Peromyscus > Peromyscus eremicus. The sequence goes on from NC_081439.1 coordinate 44,819,931, forward strand.
TTGTATATTTCTCTAGTTGGCTCTGTCAGCTGAAAAACAAACTTTACTTCATGCTGAATGAGGGCTACACTTATCTGTGTGTATAAGGACACATATTTAAAATGTAGTTAGAGATTATGTTGTTTTAGTAAATTGGTGCTTGTAAGTTCTCAAGATTCATGACTTTATAAGCCCTGGTTGGTTGGCTAGGTATCACTGCCTGAGGGGCAGCCTCAGCAGCACAGGGCATACTAGACTTTTCTAGCTGAGGGAATTTGGGAGAAAGATATTCATACTTTTTCTTGATGGTTTCCTTCTTTATTCTTATTCTTTCTTGTTCTTCTATATTCTTTCTGTGTACTTTCTACTGCATAATTTTTTTTCTACAGCTTATATACCCCAACAAAGTTTTTCAGGTAAAACAGGAATTACAATGTGGTTACATTCTATTTTTCAAGTGAATGATTATAATAAATACAGGTAAAAATGTGTTTTTCATCTCCATTACATAATTAAACATTTTGCATATTATGGATGAAAAACAAATTATCCCAAGAACCCAAATACATTCATATGCAAGCAACTTGTTATAGATTAACCATGTAGGCAAGCAAGACAGTTTTCTCAGTCAAGTCTTTTACTGACAGGCTGCAGTTTTGCAGTTACAAAGAAAAAACCAATTACTTTATTACTTATCTTAAAAGGTAATCTTATAAGAAATCTTAAAGGAATCACACACCTAAACTTTTATACATGAAAAAGAATCAGTCAGCTCTACTTTAAATCCTTAGGGTACATACTCACTCATCAATAGTTTTCTATATCAGGAAATGGAGGGCAGAAATGGATATAAGGAATTAATTATCACCTTTGGACATCAACCAATCCTAGCAAAAAAAAGTACATCAGCTAATAATTGGGCTGCTTTGTTCATGTTCCCTGACCTTAAAGAGTTCTTTACTCAACTATGTGCCTTTCTAAAACTTCAGATTATCTTCTTGGGTTTTTCTCCTCAATGGTGTTTAACAAAAACATCTTAGTATAGCCTTAAATTATTTTTAAATCCCCTTTTCAGCTATGCACCCAGAAACCTGAGAACAACCTCCCAACATTAATATTAAAAGAATTTAAGCTAACTAGGCTACTGGGACTCAATTGTTGTTCTTAATCATTAGCCTAAGCCAGAGTGTATATGACTCCTCAAATGAAACTCATGTGTTCTAGCTGTGTGGCACTTCCTTTCTTTATTTTTATTCATCAAAACCCTGTATAAACTAACATTATTATCAATCAGACAGTACAGCTTAGGAAGTAATTGTCTTCCTAATAATGTACAAGTAAAAAAATGCCCAGGAGAACATGGTGTTTCCATGAGATAAACACACTACATTATAGGCAGTGGGGATCTCCCAATACTTATTCACATCATGCCAGATACAAAAGAAAGATAGCAGCAGCAAATATCTGTAGACAAATTTATAATTGGTCTTAATAAATAAAATACATGGAGCCAGAAATTTGGGTTAAAGCCTGAGAGAAAGATCAGAGGAATAGGATAAACCACTAGCTAACCTCATCTCACCAACTCCACAGCTTCCAAAGAGAGAGACTTCCTGTCTATCCAGGATTATATGCCTTGCTGTTCTGCCATCTGATTTGCTCTCTGTCTAGGTATATCTTTTCTTCTTCCTGGCCAGTTATGTCACTTCCTGTCTGTACAGGCCTCCAGGACTCTATGATTAGTACTAGGATTAAAGGTATGTGTCACCAGGCTTGGCTCTGTTCCCTTGTGTGGCTTGAACACACAGAGATCCCTGCCTGCTAAGTGATATGATTAAGTAAGTGTGCTACCACTGCCTGACTTCTTTGTTTACTTAAAATGGCTTGCTATTTCCTCTGACCTCCAGGCAGTCTTTATTTATTAAAACACAAATAAAATATCACCCCATTTCAGCACAAATAAAATATCTCCACAAGCATGTAAAGACATAACAGAAGCAAAAGACATTCAAGGGTCTGTGGTTTCAGGGCCTTTCCTATCTGAGATTCACCCATCAGGGAGTTGCCTTCTGGTGGGCTGATGCCTTGAACTTCAGTTGTTACCTGCTGCTTTCTGACATGGCCACTGGCAGCTAGGTTTCCATTACCAGACATGATTTCCCTCCGGTTGATCTGGTCTTAAGTCCAATTAGAGAACTGATGGCTACCACCAAGGTATGTGATCCATTATTGTACCTTAAGGATTGTTCCATATTGATCATTATTGTAGTTCATGGGCATCACCTCACAGTAGGACTGTCGGTTGCTTCCCTCATTTTGAAGATTGCATGACACATTCTGGTACCATGAAAGCTAGTCTTTGAAGAGGAGGCCTTCATGTAATTTTCCAATCAGGGGATCTGAAGTCCATGGTATTTTCAGCAATAGGTCCTTATCTTCCACCTCTGGGGGCAACCAAGTGTAATAGTAATAGCCTGTAACATTTTGGGAGTCTCCTGGAAAACTATTACCAACAACTCAAGAGAGGGCTTCCCATCCCTCCTGTTTGAGTTTCTATTAGTGGTCTTTGGCCCTTTTAGGGAACATTGTTTGCCCTGATAGTAAAATTGTATTGAAAAAATACACAAACTATCTATCTAAAATATCTATAATACAGTAAGTCTCTGTATGTGTATATATCTAAATTTAATATTATAGTTAATAGAATGACTTTTTCAGACATCCTTACTATTGCCTTACTTTCCTACTTCCTTCTGTTTATCTCCCTCCCTTTCTAATTAGAGTCCCCTATTTTTCCTATTTCACACATCAAATCACTTATATTCCTATATGCTCTTTCCTATTGCTTCCCAAACCTACTTCCCACACTGGATATGATCCAGTTTTACTTTTTTGGTTTCTGCAGATACTTCATGATATGTATTTACATCTGGAAATTAGAAAGGACATGTGAAGTTTATCTTTTTCTGTCTTGGTTACCTTGTTCCAGATGATCTTTTCTAGTTTCATCAGTTTTCCTGCAAAGATCATTATTTCATTTTTCTTTGCAGTAATAATAGTATTCCACAGTGTCTGTTTATATTGTTTTCATCTATTGAAGGAAATTTAGATTGTTTCCATTTCCTGGTTATTGTGAATCAATTGGTAATTAACATGGTTGAGAAAGAATCTGTGGAGGATGATATGAAATCCTTTGAGCATGTGCCAAGGAATGGTATAGCTGAGTTATATTGTAGAAATTTATTTTTAGCTTTTATAGAATTCTTCACACTGATTTCCAGAGTGTCTGGACCAGTTTGCAGTTCCAACAACAGTAAATGAATATTCCATGTTCCTCACTGCATCCAAAGCATTTGTTGTTGGTTATTTTGTTGATCTTTCCCATTTTGACTGGGATAAGGTGAAATCTCAAAGTTTTTTAATTAGCATTTTTCTAATGGTTAGGGACAATAAACATTTCTTGAAATGTTTCTTCACCATTTTATTTTCTTCTTGTAAGAACTCATTGTTCTAGTCCCATGCCCATTTTTAAATGGGTTGTTAATTTCCTTGACTCTTCATTTTCTGTGTTCTTTATATATTTTGTATATTAATTCTCTGTTAAGTGTGTATGTTGTAGAGATTCTTTCCAGTTTTGTGGCTTTCTCTTCACTGAATTGATTGCTTCTTTAACTGTGCAGTTTTATCATGTTCCAATGCCTGGAAAATGGATTCTAATTCACATAGTCCTTTCTTAAACCTATATAACATAGGATACTGTGTATATTTTCTTCTAGTAGTTTCAGTGCTTTGTATTTTATTTTCAGGTCTTCAATCGAGTTTGAGTTAGTTTTTGTGCAAGGTGATAGGTAAAGTTCTAATTTTGTTTTTCATGTAAGCATCCAGGTTCCAAGCACCCATTGCTGACAATGCTTTCTTTTCTGTACCATGTGCTTTTGGAACCTTCATCAAATACTGAATGGTTGAACTTATGTATAATCATGTATAGATCTTTGATTTTATCCATTTTTTGAGAGAGAGAGAGAAAGAACATGAGTTTATTGGGTGACGTCATAGGCAGACTCTGGGAGGAGTTGCAGAAAAGGAAAGAATATAATCAAAATATATTGTATGAAAAATGTTTCTAAATAAAAACAGATTTTATTCACTTAAAGTATGGAAGGGGTTTTTATTGGGGAGCTGGGAGTGGGTTGTCCTGGATTTTTTTGTCTACTTGACACAGCTAGAGTAATTTTGGATAAAGGGGTTTCAATGGAGAAAATGTTTCCATAAAACTGGCACATAGGGAAGTCTGTTGGACATTTTCTTGATTATTGATTGACTTTGCTGTGCCCATCCCATTGTGGGCAGTGCCCCCATTGGGCAGATGTTCCCAAACTATATAAGAAAGCAGGTTGAATAAGCCATGGAAAGCAAGCCAGTAAATAGCACACCTCCATGGCTTTGGTTTCACTTCCTGCTTCCAGAATCCTGGCTTGAGTTCCTGCTTTGTATTACTTTAGTATGGACTGCTGCCTAGAATTGTAAGCTGAAATAAACCCCTTCTTCCTCAAGTTGCTTTTGTTCACATTGTTATATTACAGCACTAGAAATTTGACTAAGATAGAAATTGGTACCAGATTTCATGGCATATTGCTATGAGAGGCCTTACCCTGTTATTTTGGTAGCATTGTAGAAGGACTTTGGGACTTTGCATTATGAATTTCATGAAATGCTCAGAGTTTTAAAAGTTGTTGTGAGTGTCTGTGCTACAAAGGATACGGTCAACAAAGCAAAGCGACAGCCTACAGAATGGGAAAAGGTCTTCACCAACCCCACATCTGACAGAGGACTGATATCCAGAATATATAAAGAACTTAAGAAATTAGACATCAAAATGCCCAACAGTCCAATTAAGAAATGGGCTAGAGAACTAACAGAGAATTCTCAACAGAGGAAACTCAAATTGCTGAAAGACATTTAAGGAATTGCTCAATCCCTAATCATCAGGGAAATGCAAATCAAAATGACTCTGTCAGAATGGCTAAGATCAAAAACACTGAAGACAGCTTATGCTGGAGAGGATGTGGAGCTAGGGAAACTCTCCTCCACTGCTGGTGGGAATGCAAGCTTGTACAACCACTTTCGAAATCAATATGGCGCTTTCTTAGAAAATTGGGAATCAATCTCCCCACAGATCCAGCTATACCACTCTTGGGCATATACCCAAGGAATGCTCAATCATACCACAGGGGCACTTGCTCAGCTGTGTTCATATCAGCATTGCTTGTAATAGCCAGAACCTGGAAACAACCTAGATGCCCTTCCACTGAAGAATGGATAAATAAAATGTGGTACATATACACAATGGAATACTACTCAGCAGAGAAAAACAATGACATCATGAGGTTTGCAGGCAAATGGATGGATCTAAAAAAAAATCATCCTGAGTGAGGTAACCCAGACTCAGAAAGACAAACATGGTATGTACTCACTCATAGGAGGATACTAGATGTGGAACAAGGATGACTGGACTGCTGCTCACAACTCACAACTCCGGGGAGGCTACCTAGAGAACAGGACCCCGGGAAAGACACAGGGATCTCCCAATGACAGAGAAATGGATGAGATCTACATGGACAACATGGACGTGAGTGGGGGTAATGAAGGACAAGGGTCGAGGGAAAGAGAGCTTGGGGGAGCGGGAGATCCCAGCTGGATCAAGAACAGAGAGGGAGAACAAGGAATAAGAGACCATGATAAATGAAGACTACATGAGAATAGGAAGAAGCAAAGTGCTGTAGAGGTCCACAGAAATCCACAAGGATACCTCCACAATAGACTACTGGCAATGGTCGAGAGACAGTCCAAAATTACCTACTGTGGTGATAGGATGGCCAAACACCCTAATTGTCGTGCTAGAAACCTCATCCAATGATTGAGGGAACTGGATACAGAGATCCACTGCCAGGCCCCAGGTGGAGCTCCAGGAGTCCAATTGGTGAGAAAGAGGAGGGTTTGTATGAGCGAGAATTGTTGAGACCAAGATTGGAAAAAGCACAGGGACAAATAGCCAAACAAATGGAAACACATGAACTATGAACCAATAGCTGAGGAGCCCCCAACTGGATCAGGCCCTCTGGATAAGTGAGACAGTCGATTAGCTTGATCTGTTTGGGAGGCATCCAGGCAGTGGGACCGGGACCTGTCCTTGTTTCATGTGCTGGCTGTTTGGAACCTGGGGCTTATACAGGGACACTTGGCTCAGCCTGGGAGGAGGGGACTGGACCTGCCTGGACTGAATCTACCAAGTTGAACTCAATGCTCAGGGGAGTCTTTGCCATGGAGGAGATGGGAATGGGGGGTGGGCTGGCGGGAAGGCGGGGGGGGGGGGGAGAGGGGGAGCTGGAGGGGGGAGAACAAGGTAATCCATGGCTGATATGTAAAATTAAATTAAATTATAAAATAAAATTTTAAAAAAATGTTGTTGTGGGAACTTAGAAGGCAATACTCAGAGCAGTGCAGATTGTGGAGACCTGACTGGTGAAATTTCAAAAGGAAATTTGGGAGTCTCTAAAGATGCTATTGGGTGCCACTCAGTATTTTGAATTAAGAGTCTGTGGTTCTCATCAGCAGGAGCTGAAGAATAATTGACTGTGATTAACAAGACATCTGAATAACTAAAGTGAAACCTTTACTTGCAGGAGCAATCAATACTGGTCAGCTGGGGTTAAAGAATCAGCTGTGATTAACAAGAGATCAGCATAATTGAGGCAACATCTTCTGGGAAGTGTTTCCTTACATTCAGTATATGAAAGTGGTGGTTAAGATATGGCCATGGGCTGTTACCTTGTGCTTGCTTCTGAACTTGGTAAAGTCTAAGAGTCTTCCATATGACACTAGTTTTGAAGGCATGAATCAGTCATGGAAAGCAAACTGAGACTTGGAATTGTGCTAGGCCAAGAGAAGATATTGGTGAAGATGCAGCCTTAGTTACAGTAGAACCCTCAGTGCTGAAGGGATCATTGAAAAAGCCTAGGCTTGGCACTCTGTGGCAGGGTCAGAGTACCTGAAGAGAGTCAGGGAGAGGCTGTTGATGATGTAACCAAGTTACAGCAGAGGAGTCAGTATTTTAGATATAGCAGCACTGTGGAGTAATCACCAAGGACAGCAGCAGGTATAGATTGGAGCCAGTTTGCTTCTACAAGACAAGCTGCATGTACTAAGGAAGACAGAACAAGATAAGTGGAAGATAGCCCAGAAAATCATGAATAAATCCCAGATGTCTGACACCAAGCCTTTTTACACTATTGGACTTTGTATTTGTTTGTTTGTTTGTTTTATCTGATTGTAACTTTGGCCTGGCTCTTACCTTTTCAGATAAGTAGTGTGTAACTTTAAAAAAAATTGCAGGAGTTGACAGTTAGGAGATTCTAGAATTTTAGAGAGACTGTGGAATTTTATGGAGACTTTGAATATTTAGAGAGGACCTGAAACTTGAAACATTGGGCATGTTTAAACAGAAAGGACTTTTAAAGTATTGAAGATTTAAAGACTGTAAGACTTTTGAAGTTACACTATATTTATGTTGTACTGTTAATATGATATCTTGAGGATGTAAAAGAAAGGAAAGGATAGAATTGAATACTGATGTGTTTGTGTGTCAAGTTAAAAAGTGGTCATCTGTCTGGGCTGACATTTTGTCAACTTGACACAAGTTAGAATTATTTGGGAAAGGAACCACATTTGAGAAAATGCCTCCATACAATTGACTTGTAGGTAAGTTTGTGTGCCATGATCTTAGGGATAGATGTGGGCATGCTCAGCCCATTTTGATTGATGCTACTCCTGGACTGGTGGTCCTGGAGTATAGAAGAAAGCACACTGAACAACCTATGTGGAACAAATCAGCAAGCAGTGTTCTTCCAAGGCTTTGGTTTTAGTTCCATCTTCTAAGTTCCTGCCTTTATTTCCTGCTCTGACTTCCTTCAATGATGTACTGTAATGTGGAGGTGAAAGCTAAACAAAAATGCATTCCTCCACAAGTTTCTTTTGGTCATGTTGTTTTATCACAACAATAGAAACCCTAATTCGAAGGCTGATATAGAAGGAGAAGGAAGGAGGAGGGCCAAATGCCACTAAGAATGTTTGAACACCCTTACAGAATCATATTGCTTTATATTTACCTACAATTACTTATATATCTTAAATGAAGTTATGTCACTTGGGCTGACAATGCTTCAGACAAGAACCAGAGACAATCTAAACAAACCCCCAGTACTAGGCATGATATACCTCCTTTCCAGTTGTTGATCAAAGTAATTCAAGAGATTCTCAAATCAATAGAGGCTATTGCTATTGCCCTTGGTTGCCTCCCAGAATACCTACTGCTGAAAACACCATACAGGTGAGACACAACACTCAGAAGATTCAAGCTGGTTCTGAACTAAAAGCCTTGTTTTTGAGGTCTAGCATTCATAGCAACTTAAGTTGCTATACAAGCTACTAAGAGATAGAATCAATGAATAGTCCCATCCAGCTGTGACACCTATGAACCACAACAATTAACAGCATGACAAGATATCTCCAAAGGTATAATATTGGCATTCATATCTTGGTGGTAACCAAAAGCTCTCAATTGGACATGAGGCCCACTCAACAGCAGTGATATTATGCCTGGTAATGGAAACTTAGCCAACTACCCCAGACAAGTGAGGTCATAGATCTTAGAGAAGAACCTATTGCTTTTATTTTTGCAGACCAACGTTCTTTCTAATCAAACTCTAAATAATTACCATTATACCCACAGATAAGCATATCTTGTGCCTCTCATGAAAGCTTCTCTTTGCTGCTGATGGAGACCATTACAGAAAACCACAACTGGTCAAAATCCAGTTGTCAACTAATCTTTTGGGTTTCCATCCCCAACAGGCCTACTTAGAGCACAACTCCTTCACTTAAGGCTCAGGGAACATTTTGGAACAGTGATCGGAAATATTGTACGAGCTAGAGGATCAGGCACTCTGCCATCAGATTGTTTTTCCTAGAAATAACAGAGAAAGAGAAACTACATCCATGGTACTTCACCAATATTGCTGCCTAAGCAGGACATGAACAATGACAAACAACAATAAACATACTAATATGGAAGGGTGAGATCTTATGAAGGCCCACACCTAGACAAAGACTTCAGGCAACTAATGACTGCTGAGCCTGGGATAATTCGTCTTCCTGTAATGAATCTCCGAATTGTTTATCCCATATCAAGTGGTCAGCCATGAAATCATATATACAGATGCAATAATAAGAAGGACTTAGCAATTTTTATTATTTATGTATTTATATCTACATATATACATACATATGTAAGAAAAATAACAAAAGAAAATGGCCATGAATTTGAGAAGGAGTTAGGGAACATGGGAGGTATTTTGAGGAGGAGACATGGGAGAGGCTGGATGGAGGAAAGGGAATGGGGGAAATGATTTCATTGTATTTTAATTAAAATGAGAAACATTAAAATACACAAGCATAGAATATAAACAAAACCTCAAACTTCAGCATGCACAGGAATACTCTGAAGGGCTTATTAAGGCAGATTTTCAGGTTTGTCTCTGGCACTATCTCAGTAAGTAGGTTTGTTCTAAGGTACATAAATTTGTGTTTCCAAGAAGTTTCAAAGTTGTGTTGATGCTACTGATCTAGGAACCACATCCTTATAGCAACTTTTATTATAGAAAAATGCTAATGTTTTTCAGTATAAATCTTTGTGCTAAAATATTTGTTTAATCATTTTATTACTTGTGTAAATTGTGGTGAGTTATTTAGCTTCGTTTGACTTAAGATTACACAGAAATAGGCATATTGAGAAGAAATATTTTATGAGGCTATAAAATATCATGGCTATAAACTTTATACTTCATTAAGCATATGTAAATGTGCTGTTTTCTAGAAAATACTCAACAGATATCAACATCTTCCAATTTTACCCTGAAATTACTACTTTTTTGAATGTAATGGAATTATGAATCCAAATGAGAACAGTGAAATAGGGCAACATTTTGTGAGCTGGGAATACCATTAAAGACTTAAGAATGGTAGATATATGAAGAATCTAGATCCTACATTAGGCAATATTGAAAGAAACTGTGTGAGACAGGGGGAAGAGAAAACTGCTAAGAGTTAAAGTTCCTGTATTAGAAAGTCTGGGCAGCTGGAGTCTTAGCTCCTGCTTAAGCTCTTGATTGGTTTTAGACTAATTGGAACCAATTATGGTAATTAGTGTTCTCTTCTCCCCATACATGATCATAAAACCCATTAGCACTAGGTTTTGTAAAATTGTTTCTGATTTAGGGCAGTTGATAAATGCGGGGATTGCTTTCTAAAGGAAAATCTGCATTTTGTTGCTCACAGTTCTCAGGGGAAATGTCTCTATGAATTTTTCCTGGTTTGGGGTCAGATAAATGTAATTTACTTTTATTTTGTACATGTAACAATTCACAGGTTCCATAAACATCTTGAAATATGCTCTATACTTATTGTCACATCAAGTATTTCAACACATTGCCATATGTAGTCATGTGGATTCTGCCAATGGACAGTCACCAGTTGTTATAGTTTTTCTTGATGAAATAGTAGTAGTAGTTGAGCCATCAAAGTGTAGGCATATGGATTTAAATTTAAATTATTCTGTAAAATAGGCCTCTTTTGTTATAGGAAATTCACATATGTGTATGAAGTATTCAGTATGATTGCATACATTTAAAATCAGGACAATTTTATTATACCTGGTCCATATTAGCAAAATGCTAAGTGTTTTCAGGATGTTTCTCTAACTTTCCAACAGACCTATTTGGTAGCCCACCATGATCATCTTAGCTTTCACCTCTCAAGTTTCTTTAAGTGTTTTCTACTAACATTAGAGCATATTTGTCTTTATAAATAAAGCAATGATCAAAGTGATAGAGAAGGAGGATAGTAGAGGGTAACTGGAGAATTAATGTGGCCAAAGTACCTGACATAATTGAATGAAAATGCTGCTGTGAAACACATCACTAGGAATTATTTATGCTAGTAACATTTTAAGAGAAAGGGGCCAGCTAGTAAGATAGCTCATGATATAAAGGGATCTGTTACTAAACTTACTTACTTGATTTCAATAATGCCAAGACCCACAAGGTGGTAACTTTATAACTGATTTTTTTTCAAGTTTTCCTTAGCCCTCCACAGACATGACATGGCTTCATGACTCGCTCGCTCTTTTTCTCTGTCTCTGTCTCTGTCTCTCTGTCTCTGTCTCTCTGTCTCTCTCTCTATCTCTGTCTCTGTCTCTCTGTCTCTCTCTCTCCCTCCCTCTCTGTAGCACACACACATTCTAAATGTAATTTTACAAGTTAAGTAATAAAAGCAAATGATGAGATGTCACCATCATCATATCTTCCCTGAGAGATACTGTTATTCCCACCTCTCCATCCTCTCTCTCCTTCCCATTCCCAGTGGGAAGCATTGGGAAATGACTGAGTAGAACAGACATTCAAAGGCTACCCCTTGCCTTCAATTATTTACTTAATCTCTGAACAGTTCAAACTTCAGAATATATTGTAGGGACAGTCTTCATTTAGACACAAGGTTAGACTCCATTATTTAAAAAAAACTGCCTTCACCTGTTATATTTGCTTCTATTACTTCCTTTCTCTGTATTTGCTTATAGGTACATTAACTCACCACTCTTGAAATTAGTAACAAATTGTCAACTTTATCTTGTATTTTTTAATATTTTGTCAAAACGATGAAGATATTGACATTATACATCTACTTTTTACATAAAATAAAGATAATGAATTATGCCCAAAAGTCTTGTACCATTTGATGCAACTAATAAAATGATTTAAAGCTTATTACAATAACATCACTATTTTCATTTGGATTCAAGAATGTGATGCAAATTAAGGTGATATAAAATAATGTCATCTGTCATACAGTGATGAAAGTTAACTCTAGTTGTGGCTGCAAAGCATAAACAGAACTACATCTTCATACTCTAACAGCCAATACTTGATTCTCAGTATTTCTTCTGCTGTTTTACTGTTACAAATAGATGGGGCAAATTATGAACAATATAAATTGGGTTCATGGTTCTGGAAGTTATGATATCCAAGATCATGGGATTGTACTTGGGAAGGTCCTTCTTGGTACATCATGACATGGTGGAAAATGTCGTATGGAGAGATAATGTGCTAGTAGATCATGTGAGAGATAACTCCTTCCTGACTCATTAAATCCAAAGACAATGACCTTAATATATTCATGAAGAGAAATCTCTCAAAATATAATCATCACTTAAACAGCCCAACTCTGAATACTTTGAGGATGCTAACTAAACTTAAACATGAGTTTTGGAGGGGAAATTCAAATACTAATATGGAGAAACAATTTAGGATTCTCTGTAATCTATGTCTTCTGGTAGAAAGAATCAAATTGATTTGAATTTCCAATTGTTAGTTTCTCATTTAGAAAGCACCATGACCCAGCAGTTCAAGTCTAGAGACCAGGGTCAGAGCTACACTTGTAGCATGTGAAGGAGGCAGCCCTGAAGATCCACAGTTACAGGATCTTCATGACACAGGGCAGCAACAGAATATCCAAGAGTCCCAGTGAGGGCCCAGTATCAAGCAGAAGCCAGAGGCATCAAACCAGACCAATAACTCATTGTAATGATCAATTATAAGTAAAGATGTATGGACTGTAGGGTATACTGTATGACTTACTGGGCCACACTACAGCTTACATACTGAGATTTTTTTTTGTTGTTCTATTTTTTGTTTGTTTTTGCTGTTTTGTTTGTTTTTGGTTGAATTTAAAATTTGTTTTGGTAGGGAGGTTGCAAGGGCAGAGGGCAGAAGCAAGGGGATGGGGAGATAATTAGGACAAGAATCAATATGAAGTTTAAAAATAAATAAGTAAAAATAAAATACACCATGAATGTTGGAGAAGCTATTTTAATGCAGTGGTACAGTTTCACATTTAGTTGCAAAAGCTAGTACTGTGCAATTTTAGTGCCTTCCTTCTATGCTGATTATATAGTTAATTTTCCAAAGAGTAGAGTATGATGAGAAATTATTTTCTATTTTGTAAACTGATCAAAGTCTACCCAACTCTCCTTGCCCCAACATCTCAAATGTACTTAGTTAATTTTATTATTATAAGCCCATTCAAAATAACTAGCTTTGTTCTGAAAATATAATGAAACAATCCTACCAGTAATAACAGGACTGTCCTACTAATAATTTGAACCTTCCTTTCCAATATGCTTGGATATGTACTGTCTGATGCAGTAAGTCTTCAGATGTTTCTTACTCTTCAACTGCCTCTCTCTTCACTTTCAGCATTCCTGTTCTGTGCAGCTTTGGACTTGCAGTTTTCATTTTAGCAGAGTACTTTGCAACCTATTTTCTTGATCGCATCTATTTCTTGGTAAATTATTAGACGGGTCACATTTGAAACTTACTTTAAAAAGCATTAGTATAACCTTGAAGGACGTTCCTCCTCATTTTTAAGTCAAAATACTACATGAAACAAATAATTAAATGAAAAATTATAAAACCTAAGTTACATATAAAACATTCTAACTAATTCATTGTTGAATATTATTTCATTTTATCATATATATATATATATATATATATATATATATATATATATAGTGTTTATCAATATTCACTTGTTTGCAACAGATGACAGCAATTCCTCATCTGGGAAAAAAACCAACAAATTTATTTGACAAATGACCTAAGATCAAAAAGCATGTAATTTCTGTTCACTCTGACAATTTATACTTGTCAATTTTATGTTCCTATTCTATTGCATAGTATTTCACTATATTTTTATTCATATTACCTTATCTATTATGATACCGAAGGACATTTAAGTGGTTTTAATTTTTCCTCTAGAAACATTACTGCTAAGATCTTTTCTATTCATGTATCATTATTTAAGCATGAGTTTTTCTGGGTTTTATAATTGAGAGCCAAATTTATAAGACACCAAAATATGTATTTTCTATTGCATTTTGTAAAGCCGGTTTATTTTCCAAAGACATTGAATCAAATTATATTCCCACTACAGTATATAATGTTTCTAGTTATTCCACATCTTCATTATATGCTAAATATGTAAATTTTCCCAATATTTTGGGAAGGAAATAGCATTTCAATTGTGATTTTAATTAGATTTTATTTGTGTGTGTGAGTGTGTGTGTGTATGCTGCATATATGCAGATGCCTGAGGAACCCATAAGAGAGTGAGATATCCCTGGAGCTGAATTTACAAGTGTTTGTGAGCCACATAATATGTGGGCTGGCAAACAAACTCTGGTAATCTGGAAGAATAGTGAGCAATCTAAATCACTGATCCATCTCTCTCTCCAATACAATTTGTATTGTTTTAATCAGTAATGAGACTGACTTTTGATTATCTACATTTTTGTTCATTGGGTTTCTTCTTTAAAGTCCTTGTTCAAATATGTTGCATGTCTGTCTAATGAGTTTTTTTTTTCATACTGATATACCAGTGAGATAAACACTAGGTCATTGTGTTTATTTATAAAAAATAATAACCAAGCAACACTAATTCACATATTTTATGGATGCATATACACACACATAAACACATATGTATGTATATATGTTATTAAATATTAGATACACATTGCCCTCCAATCCACGATAATGATTAGGTTTACACTAGGGGAAAGGAAATGCTCATGATCAGGGAAGAGCATGTAAGGAGATACTCAAATGCTTTTATTAAAATTATAGCTTTTAAAAAACTGCCCATGCACTTCTCTTAGCAACCCAACTATAACTCACTGGATCTTAAAAAAAAAAGAAAATAAAGAATTAAGATGACTGATAAAAAAGAAGATGGGGATCATCAGAGGTGGATAAGGATAACAGAGAATCGTGGGTGTGAATATATAATACATTGTATATGTATTTGAATATATCTTAAATGAAACATAATATATATAATTAATATGTACAAATAAAATATGAATGACAGAATGTTTACAGTTTACCAATAAAAATTGTGTATGTGGTTCTCCATTACATTAATATTTTCAAATGAATATAAGTTTATATTCTACTTCTAAATTGAATGTTGAAAAAAGTTACACTTTCCATATACTTACTGTGATTGATTATATGTATTGATTTTGTATACAGTCTTTTCAACATGTGATTAAAATTCTTACTAAATAATAAGTAATCTGTAGGTTGTGATTCATCAAGCTCAATATTGCCTAATAAAAACATTAATCTTTTTTTCTCTTTTGAACTGTAAGATTTTTTTCTTCTAGAACTGTACTGCCTTTTAAACTCAATATAATGTCAAATATGAGTAGTATATTCCTGAAATTAAAGGGAACTTTTTAAAATATATTCCCCTAATGTTTGTAACCTTTATTGTACGATTTGGGGATGCATCCTTAATCAACATAAAGAAATTACTACTGATGCCGGGCGGTGGTGGCGCACACCTTTAATCCCAGCACTCGGGAGGAAGAGGCAGGCAGATCTCTGTGAGTTCGAGGCCAGCCTGGTCTACAAAGCGAGTTCCAGGAAAGGCACAAAGCTACACAGAGAAACTCTGTCTCGAAAAACAAAAACAAAAACAAAAACAAAGAAAAAAAAGAAATTACCTACTGCTACATTTTTTGAAATCCTTAATTTGATTATAAAGCAATGCTAAATTGTATTAAATTTGTTCTAGATCCCTGAAATCTAAATAGCTGATACTAGATTCTTTAAATCATAAATTTAGTATAGTTTCCCATATTTATTTCTGTGATCTCTCTTTCCTTATAGTTCTCTACTCAGTCACTTATCATATTGTTCAAATGTATCAGTATACATATAATTGCATCTGTTCTGTAACAAGCAAAATAAATGGAGAGTCTTTGATTCTCCCTTTTCCTTCCTACCTTTGTGGCATTCATTTATGTTGTTACACTTGATTGGACATTTTGCTACTTTTGAGTTTGAGTCAGTTTGAGTTCAACATCTGAAAACCACTTCTCTGAAAATCCTTCAAAGACAATTATCTAGGTCAGATTCTTCAGGGTGTATTTTCATTTTGCTTTGGGATCTAAAAGAATGTTCTATTAGCTCTGGTCACCTTAAATTATTGGATAGATGTTTTTAGAATTACCCCTTGAGTTGTGATTTAGATCGTAATTAATATAAAAGCAATTTGGGATACATTTCATTTTTTTAAATCTTTTTTAATTATTTTTTTTTCATTTTACATACCAACCACTGTTCCTCCTCCCTCCCCTTCTTCAGTCCACTCCACCTCCTCCCATCCCATGCCCCATTCACTCCTCATAGGGGGTGAGGCCTCCCTTGAGTAGTCAACATAGGCTGGCATACCAAGTTGGGGAAGGACTAAGCCCCTCTCCCCTGCATCATGTCTGAGTAAGGCATAGCACCATAGACAACAGGCTCTAAAAAGCCAGTTCATGTACCCAGGGTAACTCCTGGTCCAATTGCCAGGGGACCTCCAAAAAGATCAAGCCACACAACAGAGAGGGAGAGCAATGAAAGAGATATCTTGACAGAGTGAGCCAGTATGGGCTAGGGAGAAACCTGGTGCTAGTGAAATCTCCAGGAACCCACAAAGGTTTTCCCAGCTAAGACTCATAGCAATAGTGGAGAGGGTGCCTGAACTAGCTTCCCCTAGATTGGTGACTACCCTAATTTTCATCATAGAACCTATATCCAGTGACTTTTGGAACCAGAAGCAGAGACCCACAGCCAAGCACTCGGCCAAGATTCTGGAGTTCAGTTGAAGAGAGGGAGGAGGGATTATAGGAGCAAAAAGGATCAAGATAACGATGGGCAAAACCACAGACAGCTGACCTGAGCTAGTGGGAGCTCATGGACTCTGGACTGACAGCTGGGGAGCCTGCAGAAGACCGAACTAGGCCCTCTGAATGTGGGAGACAGTTGTGTGGGATACATTTTTAAAATAAATTTTTTGTGCTATTCTGTTTTAAGAATAATTTATTGTCCTTTCCTAGTTCTCGATACATGTCCAGTTCAATAGGTTTCCATACATTCTTCTGAAAACAGGGAGGGAAGATTTGCTTCTAGTATTTTCTTACTTTCAAGGTACAGATCTTTTGGATTCCAATTCAATTTGAGGGTGTTTCCTATTAGATATTTTGGCTTTGTCTATTTTCTCGAGGGTCTTGAGACGATCTGAAAACCACAGTTTAAGTTCATGTTTGTCTGGTGTTATTAACTTGAAACCCAGACATCAATTGATTAATTTTTTTCTCTTGGTTCCAGTTCACACATACTTTTCCTTGGCTTTTGAATTATTTGATACCATTTTATTCTAGTCTTGAATGCAGTCTGAATATTTAAAAATATTTTCCATCATTTTTATTTGTTTTCACTGGAAGTGTTAAGATTACTTAGTTTGTTAAGATTCCAGAGGCAATAACTTAAACTTTATGATTTCTGACCTCACTTTCAACTTTGTGGTTGATGCTGTGTTCACTATATTAAAGATTTGTTGTTAGTACGTGCCATATTTCTAAAAGCAAATACCAAGTGCAAGCAAGCACTATAATTGTCCAGTTGTGAGAGGTTTGTGAGCTACATGTTCCCATAGTTTATACCTCAGTGCCCTTGCCCTAGGCAATTCCATTTGATGAGCAAAGCACTTTTAGTTAAATGATAAGTTGAGTTTAACTAACTCTTCATTGCTTCAATCATTTCATAGGTTATAATAATAATCTCTTGACAGTTACTGAATATTGTTTATATTAATGAATGACAGTTTTCTACAATTATACAAAAATTGATATGGAATGAAGTGAATCAGCTATTAAGTATATGAACTTCTTTTAGATGTTAACTTGTTAAAATGTTAATTGTTTGTAGGCATGCATTTGGTCTTCTGATTAAAAATATGTGCAATAATTCATGTCTTTGTTTTTTTAAAATTAAAACTTTTACAATTCCAAAACTTATAATCTTATATGTAATATGAAATGTTTTATAAATAGAAGGGGCTGCTGCATATATTTTCTGAAGTTAAATACTACACAACCTGAGTTGTTCTGTTACATTAAAATATAATAAGTAGCTGGATGCTTAAATTCCTTCTAACTTATAAATCTAATGATGGAAAAAGCAAAGTCTGATTTTAATAAGCATAATTTTCTGAAATTTAGCACTGTGTCTGATTCAAATTAAGCAGTTCATGAATAATGGTTGGTTACTTTGTAATAGATGAAAAATATGTTAAATAATATGCCCATGTTATATTGTATGTCACTGAAATACTTATTTGAAGAAACATTAACTCAGACTAGGGATTTTTCATATCCTTTTCCTTAAGTATTCCTTTACAGATTATATTTGTTAAATGATAACTGCGACAACTTCAAAATAATCAGATTTTGTGTAGATAAGAGAAATGTTTAGAAGACTTTCTCTGGCGTTAATAAAGAGACATTTGGGTAATTATTTCCCCCCAGTGTTAAATGAAGTGTGTACTTAATTTTCAACTATTAGCCTCGAAAATACTTATGAAAAAACTTAGCAAAGGTATACAAACATGCAATATTTCTAAGTATATAAAATTATCTTTAGTAGTACACAGTGAATTAATTTTTGGAGCAGGATCATGCAATAAACTACCCATGTACATACTCTAGTTGGGTTGCTTTCTAAAGACATAAGACATTTCTGCTGCTTCTTTTATCTTACTGGCAAAAAGTATTTGTATTTAAGATCACAACTTAGCATCCCAGTAAAATAAACATGAAATTATGTTAATATGCAAATAGAGAGCAAGAATTCTAACTAGTCATATGCTATATACCATTTGAAAATATCGGTTTTCTCTTATGTTTTAGGGCATGAAATCCACATGCTGGGTAAGCCATCCACCACTGTCCTATATCCTTAATTCTGAGGATTGTTTAAATTTAATGAAATAATATAATTTTATTTTATTAAAATAATAAATTTGACTTATCACTATATCCATAGATTAAGTTGTCTCTCAATTCATAAAAGAGAAGTGTCTGTTTGCAGTAGATAGTGACCAACACAGAGACCCTTAACTGGCCAATGTATAAATAATAAGAAACTGCAGAATGTTCAACCTTAAATGGAAATGTGTGTGTGTGTGTGTGTGTGTGTGTGTGTGTGTGTGTGTGTGTGTGTGTGATTCTCCCTCAAAGGCTCAGGGATCATTACAAAAGATGGAGCTGAAAGAATGTAAGAGACAGAGATGGTGAACCACTACAGAGAAAGAGTGTCAGTGTCTTCTGGACACACCACAGCAATAACATATATGAACTTGCAGTTGTTGAGACAGAACACACAAGAACCATGTAAGCCCAAGACAGACGAAATCCCAAAGTGGAGAGTGGAGGGCATTGGGCATACAACCCCATCTCTAGCTGGGAAGCTATTGTCAATTCTTAGCTATTGGAAGAGAGAGGGTCAGTGTTCTCTAATAATATAAACTGGTTTACCCCAGTAACCAGATTGGTGAATATCCTGACTGTCATCTTAGAGCCTTTCTCCAGTAACTGATGGAAGCAGATGCAGAGATCCACAGCCAAACACCAGGCCGACCTCCAGGAATCCAGTCGAAGAGAGAGAAGAGAGATTCTATGTGCAAGGGCTTCAAGATCATGATGGGGAAACCTACAGAGACAACTAAACCAAACTAGTAGGACTCATAAATTTAGATGAACAGTTGTGGAGCCTGCATGGGACTGGACTAGGCCCTCTGCATGGTGAGATAGTTATGTAGCTTGGTTGGCTTAAGGGGCCCCTGGCAGTAGGACCAGAATCCATCCCTGGTGCATGAGCAGGCTTTTTGGAGCCCACGGCCTATGGTGGGATACCTTGCACAGCCTTGAGAAAGGGGGAGGGGCTTGAACCTGCCTCAACTAAATGTACCAGGCTCTACTGACTCCCCATGGGAGTATTTACCTTCTTGTAGGAGGGAATGGGGAGTGGGCTGTGCAGGGAGGCTGGAGAGGCAGCAGGAGGGAAGAGGGGGAATCTGTGTTTGGTATTTAAAGTAAATAAAAAAAAATTCTTAATAAAAAGGAAAACTATTTTCAATATAAACAAAAACAAACAAACAAAAACGAGTATAGATCCTGAGAAGTTGACCATGATCCCATTGTAGGGCACATATCCAAGAATATTTAAGCAGCACAGGTTGGCCTTCATGAGTAAAAATAGCAAGATATAACATTGTGTGTGTAGGTAAATAGGGTAAAACTGGGAAGAATTGAGAGGAAGACAGTGAATATATACAAACATGTACAAAAAAATCTGAAACTACTAATACAAGTTTAAAATAACAAATTCATTAATGAGAGAGTCAAACCAGGTTGCAATGAAAATAGTGTCTAGAAAATCTCAGTGTAAGCAGGGATCCTAAGTTCAAGAGAACAAAATAGTTATCAGTTTGTAAATTTCTACCAGCATTTTGGGTATATAGTAGATCTTTATGTGAACATTGATTACAAGCATACCTGATGGTTACATTACTGCTCTGTCTCAGTGTTCATGATCTCTATTCAATGACACCGTAAACAATATCTGTGTTTAATAGGTGGTTGTGAAGCACATGATTGACTGAGTTTTTGGTGGATTTTAAACCAGAGATTATACTCGGGGAAGTGAAAGAGAAGCCTAATTTAACTTTCCTTTACAAATATATCCTTACACAAAGGGCATGTTATTTTAATGCTTAACATAACATTTATGAATATTATCAACTAAACTATTAATCTTTTTTACAACTAGAGATGCTGTTCTTTAATTTTTCTTCATTTTGTATAGCTGTGCATTAAAAGTCAGAAAGAAAAGTTAATGCTATATGTAAGGATACATCCTAAAAATTCTGAAAAGGGTAACACTTTGTTGTCAACATAGATTTCTGAGAAAGTGGATGGAAATGAAAATGTGCCTGCAAAATGTATTCTTTTGAGATGTAGCTCTAAGTCTGCATTACTCATAAGAAGTTCACAGGTTATCTGTGACAAGTATGTGTGGCTGTTGATCCAAGGATCTCACTTGCTATCACACTCCCTTCAGACAGTGAATCAAAGGAGTATAAACTAAAAACCCACAGATAAGGGATTGTTTGGGGATTATAAATAATTCATTCACCTTTTACAGCATTTAAATGACAATAAAATATTACTGATCTAAGAGCATGTCATGCTTCTTTCTCTTCATGTCAGTTTCTACTTGGTTTTATTTTCTCCTTTGGATATTCCCAAAATAAGAATATATAACAAAGTATTTCTTTCTAGAAACCATCACTTCTGAGCAAGTAATAGACAATTTTGAAGCTAAAGACATTAATTATAGAAGAAAAATACCATGATTTGACTGGATTATGAGCTATTCAGAGACTAGTTTTACAACATAGTCACAATTTGCATATGAGCAAAATTTAATTAAAACCTATATGATGACAAATTTCTTCCTCTAATGTCCATTGCATTTGAATTCCATGACAAAGATTTAATACAAAAGAAACTGATATCCCAAATTTGATAAAATAAGATTTTAATGTCAAGTTGACAGGAAAGATCTTCATTGTAATAACATATATCATTGGTAAATAATGGAAGCACTTTTTGCCTTCTCCTCACCAAATAGTACCTTGGGTAGCACTGAAGAATACTAGCTGTCCAACAGACATGAAACAGTTCCAACGTAATCTGTTATCAGTGACTCATATGGTTCTAGAAATAAAGATTCAGCTAAACTTAGACCAAATTCACTGGTATGGCTATTAAGAAAGAAATTAATATTCAGAATGATTAAAGTACCATATAGAACAATTTATGGGTTAATTATATACTTATTATAAACTTAACATATGTTTATGATTGACATATACCATGAATATACAAACATTATTTAAGAAAAAAAAACAACATTGGGCCCACAAGATGACTCAGCAAGAAAAGATGCTTGCTGCCAAACCCAAGTACCTGAGTTCAATCTCTGAAGCCCACATAATGGAAATAAAGAACTGACTCTGAAGCTGTCCTCTGAACTACACATAGGTGAAATGACATACACAATAAATGCTGGATCACAAACACATCCACACTGTGCATATATACACACATAGTATATCCATATCTATATACATATATACTATATATAGGTATATATAGTATATATGGTATACTATATATACATATGTACTGTATATCATTTATATACTCTAAAACATAGTATACTGTATATACATGTATATTGTGTGCATATATATATATATTGTGTGTGTTTGTATATATATGTGTGTGTGTGTGTGTGTGCTTTTTAAATAACAATGATTAAAAAAGAACTTTGTGTTTAGTATTTTAAAAGAATCAGACAAACTTACAGTACTGATTTATGTTGATTCTGTTGCTATAACCAAATAGTTGAAATAGTTCATTTATTAGCATATATATATATACACACGCTATATATATAGCATACATACATACACACATATATATCTATAGATATATGTCTATAGATATCTGCTGTGGGATGTTCTGTATGGCAAATGTGTTGCTAATTAGTCAATAAATAAAACACTGATTGGCCATTGGCTAGGCAGGAAGTGTAGGCGGGACAAGGAGGAGAATAAAGCTGGGAAGTGGAAGGCTGAGTCAGAGAGACACTGCCAGCCACCAAGATGACAAACAGCATGTGAAGATGCCGGTAAGCCACGAGCCATGTGGCAAGGTATAGATTAATTTAAGCTGTAAGAACAGTTAGCAAGAAGCCTGCCACGGCCATACAGTTTGAAAGCAATATAAGTCTCTGTGTTTACTTGGTCGGGTCTGAGTGGCTGGGGGACTGGCAGGTGAAAGAGATTTGTCCTGACTGTGGGCCAGGCAGGAAAACTCTAGCAACAATTGGCGTCCAACGTGGTGGCAAGAGTTTCCACCTAAAAACTGAGAAAAAAGATTCTAAAATGGAGCTAAAAACAGTTCCTAATTGTCTCTCTCAAATGAGCAGCAGCTGCCTGTTTGAGCTACTTGTGGGTTCCTAGTGTGCGTGCTCGACCTGCGGTATGGCAGGAATGAGGTCTCTGCAAGTGGCACATTAAGCTGCATGGTGGATTTAGACTTTGCTAGCACAAAACAAAAAAAAAGAGGTTTCTGGGCTACCCGCTGCTTGGCTAAAAGCATAGACCCCCGATAGCTCCCAGAGCTGGCAGTAAATGTAGCCATGTTGGGAAGCTGAGGTGGGTGGAGCCAGCAGCCACAGCTGCTGCAGTTTAAGGCAAGAGATTCACAATAAGACAGATTCAGATGTAATAGTTTACAATGTGTGTAAAAGATACGTAGGCTTGAAAGAGACAAAAAAGGTGATATATAGAGTTATAGAAACAAATACATAGTTTTAAAAAATAAAGTCATTAAAGAGACAGTAAAGGTAGTATAAAAAATAAGCCACGTAAAAATGGATATTACACAGAGAATCTGGATTGTGTTGTCTTTGGGATTTTTAACTGCAGAAAAACATTTGATTGTAAAAGCTGTTGAGTTATGCCAAAATGTATATTTTAAAGGTACCTTGACTTCAAAATTTAGAAGTAAGGATATGTTACTTTGGAAAAGAGTTTCTGCTTTTGTTCCCACAGAAAGCCAGAGGCTATGGATTTGTTCAAGATTAAGATACATCAGGTTTGACCAGCCAAGACCCCCTGAAAGATCTCCGATGACACCATGGCCCAGATGATCCAACATCCAGAATGGTTTGAAGGCAACTGGCTCAGACGATACAGCCTCATGGACTATTCCATAATTCTAAAATTTTCTTTGTTTCCCCATAAGATACAGCGCCCCCCTCCAGCAGAAAGTAGTAAGAGAAGCTACGCCCAAATTCCCAAATTATATGTAATTTTACTTTGTTGAGGTTAAAACCTTCTTTTTTGAAAAAAAAAAAGGAAGTGCTGTGGGATGTTCTGTATGGCAAATGTGTTGCTAATTAGTCAATAAATAAAACACTGATTGGCCATTGGCTAGGCAGGAAGTGTAGGTGGGACAAAGAGGAGAATAAAGCTGGGAAGTGGAAGGCTGAGGCAGAGAGACACTGCCAGCCGCCACCATGACAAACAGCATGTGAAGATGCCGGTAAGCCACGAGCCATGTGGCAAGGTATAGATTAATTTAAGCTGTAAGAACAGTTAGCAAGAAGCCTGCCACGGCCATACGGTTTGTAAGCAATATAAGTCTCTGTGTTTACTTGGTCGGGTCTGAGTGGCTGGGGGACTGGCAGGTGAAAGAGATTTGTCCTGACTGTGGGCCAGGCAGGAAAACTCTAGCAACAGATATCTATAGAAATTACTTACATTTTCCATTTCCTCAACATGTATCTACAGCAGGAATTTAATCACATTATGAATTTTGGTAAAGAGAAACTACATTGACTGAAGAAAATTCTGAGTAATACACCGTTAAAATAATGTGGAAGTTATTATAGAAATGCTGCTTATTATTGCCAAAGGTACCCCAAAAAGCCTTATACTGAGAAAGTAAAATATTTAATACAGTTTTGAAAGATTAATGGGAAGATGAACAGGAAAGATTGGCAAGGAAAATAAAAACTACCCAACAGATGTATAATGAAAAGAAAAGGTAACATTACAATTAAATATATCTTTATATAAAGAATGAATAATTTGATAATACTAGATTGCAACAAATGAGAAAATCCATGTTGTTTCTAGGCTGAAATATAACTTATAAAAGAGTTTTTTTGTAGATAGTGAACAGAACACCAAGATTTTAAGCAAATCATATTATATGGTAATTCAATAAAGAGTGTTGAAAATAAACTTAATGAAAAATTTATGTTTTAATCTTTTATTATTATCCAATTGTTTTCATTTTAATTGCCATAGTAATAACACATATACATGGTGATGGATAACACATATCAAAATACAATGAGGTAGGAGCAATGATTTCAAATTTTCCATAGAACAATAAGGTTGGCATAGTTTAAAAATTCACATTTTAAAAGGAGATTTACTTGTTTGCTCTCAGAAACATCACTTTTAATAGTAATCTCCATAGTATAATAATGTTAATTTATGGAACTAATTCATAGGCAACTGGGTAAAAATCTTAGAACACTTACTTTTATTAAAAATCAGATGGGGCTGGAGAGTTGGCTCAGTGCTTACAAGTTTATGCTGCTCTTGCAGACTCACCTTTAGGTGCCAGCACCCATGTCAGATGGCTCATAAAATGCTAGCATTAAAATTTGCAGCAATTTATACATATGTGCACATATTGGAATAAGGAAATTAATTCATAATGTATGTTACTTTATTTAATTAAAAATTTAAAGATAGTACTTGATGCAAGTATTAGAAAATCTTGAAACACTGTGGGAAAATGACATTGTAGCTAACTAGAAATGATGTTTTCCTTTTTGAATTTTGTTGCATTTATTTATTTATGCCTCTGTGTGGTGGTGGAGTGGCATCTATCTGTGCCACAGCGCATATATGGAGGTCAGAGGCATGTGGGGATCAGTACTCTCTTGGATCATCATCATGTGAGTCTCTGGTATCAAACTTAGTCCTCATGCAGGGCAACAAATGCAATTACCTGTAGAGCCATCATATTGGCCCCAAATAAAATAATTGTAATTGTGAAAATATCCAAATTAGGACATAAGAGAAAGACTAGATTTGGAAGACATAATAAAAATATGAAACACATCATTATTAACTATTATTATATTATTATATTTATTTCATGTAATAATGACATTTGGTTCATACAGGGTGAAATAAATATTATTAAAGTAATTTACTTGATCCTTCTGCATTTTATAAAATAGCTGATATATAAAACTTGAAATTATATGTGTGGTTCACATTGCATTTATATTGGATGGTACTGAACTAAGGAGACACTATATTCTCTTACTGGGGACAGTGGAAAAAAGCTAAAACGAAAAAGAAAAACCTTAAAAAAAATCCCTTAACTTCCTGCTGTGACATAATAGCATAGACTAATGCTCTCTGTTGTCTTACTAGTGTAAGTATGAATTTGGGAAAGTATACAAGAAAAATGAAGACATATGACAGGTACAAATATGAAAGCATGAAATATTTAATATGGAATATGAAAATACTTGCTACAAATATTTTTATTAATAAAACAATCAAAAGTTAAGATAGCGGATGAATATTTAAGAAAAGCTATTTTACTCCTTATTTACTCACTTGACTGTAAGTTTTTGTTCCGTTTTATAATACAATTTCCAGTGCTGGAATAAGGTTTACAATCCCAGCAAAATGAGTGGAATAGGGGTGCATGATATAAAATTCCCGCAGAATCAGTAAAGAATCATGTTATTAAAAAATCTATAAGCATTAATGCAGACATGAATGTTCAATCTTAGTATTCATGGCGTGACTTTAAGAAAACGTTGGTCTTTTGAGACAAGATCTCAAAAAATAGCTCAGACTAGCCTGGAACTTGTGGTATAGGTCATTCTAGCCTTGATCATGTAGCTATCTTTCTGCCTTGGCCTCTTGGGTATTGGGAATAATAGGTACAAGCCACAATAGCAAGCTTTCAATAATTTTCATGGATCTTGATTCATAAGCCCCATATAAAACTTAAAAGAGTAACAAGACAGAAAGTCCTAGAATACCTAAAGATTTTGGAGGGTTAAATTATTTATTTACATATTTCATGCAAGTGCTAGTTCCAAAGGAATGCTTAGCAATATATAAGGCTGATGCTCTTCACTGATAAAAACAAAACAAAACAAAAAACTGAAAAGCTGCATTCAAAGTCAGAATTAATGATTTTTTTCTCAATCAGTCTAAGATTTCAGGTAGCTATATAATACATTGCTAACGAACTGTGAGGTATAGCTTGTTTACAGGATAATGACCTGTAAATAAATGACCAGAATATTAAAGCATAAGTATTTCTGTGCCTATAGCATAAGTGTGAAACAAATGAATCAGAAATGAACTCAGTTTTTGAAGTACAGTCCTATACTGTATAAACACATTCATTTAACTATCAACTACATGTACTACAGAGATATAATAAGATTGCATTGGTAAATGACGGCACAGCCATCTAGTTCGAATAAAGACGCTAAGATGTTTGCATAATGACAAAACCAACATAATCTGAAGTTGTGTTTCTCAAAACATAACCCTGCCACTGTGTAATATAAGCTGGGAAATTTGTCATAAAAACCCCTTACAAAAACATAGACCAACTATAAGTCAGGACTGTAAAATTTTATGAATGTGTAACCTATAAAGCAACTCCAGGCTTCTGAAGCTACAACAGCAGAAAGACAGGTGGAAAAGCTTTGTTGCTATGCTTCAAATGTGGCATAGAAGATAACAATCACAAAAGAGCCTTCTAGAGAGCAGAGATAGTTGCCACTATAGAAAGAAAGAGAAAAGAAATTCCTCTGAGAAAACACATCTGTTGGGTCATGCACTCAGCTTACAGCATTGAGATCCTATGACATTTTTGCAGTCTTTGCCTTATAAGGCTTGAAAATGGCTAGGAATCAGTAACTGCCATCTGTATTCACTCTTTTCCTCTTTTAAATGAAACCTTTCATTTTGGTTGTTCTATTTATATCCCATTATTTAATATCAAATAAAGAGAAGTCAAATAGCATGCTTGAAAAACAAATGTCATGTTTGAATCTGAGGGAAAAGATGACCAGTAATGCATGATGCTTAGATTTTTGACACATAGAAATTATAGTACATTGATATATAATTCTATTTTGATGTGTAGTTGGATTGTTCCTCAAATCTGTCCATGTCCAATTCCTAATACAATTATAGAAACTTTTACATTTAATAGAGCAAATAACTGATCACAAACTACAAATTGAAGCCTTTTAAAATATGAATTGCTTTAATTCATTTAAAACATAAATTATGAGCAAATTTCTGAGAAAGAGTTTGAAATAACGATGCTCTCTCCTAAATCTCACAGTGGAATAGCCATACTCTAAACTACTTTTCTATTTTTTTCTAAACTACTTTATACCTTTTCTTCTTCTAGATTTTTTACTGATTCTTTGGGAATTCCACATCATGCACCACAATGCCACTTATTTCCTAGTACATCAATATCTGCCTTTCACCCTTACAATGTCCAACCCCCAAGAAGAAAATTTAAAAAATATATTAAATATAAAACAAAGCAAAACCCCACCACTTCATTCCTCTGTCTTTTCTTCAGCTCCATCACCTCTTCAATCTTCTTAGTGGCATTGCCAGCTGTGGTATGTCACACTATATACTCTTTTGTCCAAACAAGTTACTTGCAAATGTTCACTGTAATGAGTTATTGGTTTGGTTCAAGGCTTCTGGTACACCATCAATACTGGACCCTCACCAAAACTTCTCTCAGATATCCTACTGTTGTCTTGAGTCATGGAGATTCTAGTGTTATCCTACCAGTCCTTTCATGCACTTCATCAGGGCATAGATGGGGTATATGTTGAAATGGGCCAATTCAAAACATTGGATGTGAGCCTAGGTGGTAGCTGAATTGTTCAGTACAGGCCTCTGCTAGGACTACCTGCCTCAAGCTAGGGGTAGAAACAGCTCTCCCAAGTGAGGGGCCAGCTCTCTCAGGGCCAGTATCATGGGGCCAGCTCTTCAGTGTGGGACAGGGCCAGATCTCCCAGGACTGTTGAGGGGTGGGACCAGATCTTCCAAGGCCAGTAAAGTTTGGGGCTGGCTCAGCACAACCCTCAGATTTTAACATACATGATTCTCACAGCCCCTGGTGGTAATACTGGCCACAGACATCAACATAGACCCCAGCTGCAGCAAGACTTTGGACCCAGACATGGCCATAGTCAATAGCTCAGTTGTCACCATGGTCCTGGGTGGCAATGAAGATCACTCAGATTGGCATGACCTGGGAAGCAGGGTGGCCATTGGGAATCAACTAGGCCCCAGGTAGAGGCCCAGGCATCCACATGGCCTTTGGTGGTAACAGGATCCATGGAAATCAATGCAGAAACTGGCTGTGGTAGGGACACAGACCCAGACATGGCCCCAGGTGGCAGTGCAGAATACCCACATCACCCTGTTCCTCATTGATTTTACTTCTTCCATTTCACCTGTCTCCACAGCATATGAACTGTTCTGCTTCACTTTCTCTCCCATTTCTCCACCATATAATTGCTTGTAATAATGGGGCCCACCTGCCTGGTAACTCAAGGCTCTGGGCAGGCCTGTGGGTGGGTTTCTTCCACCTGCCTAGGCCTAGCAGTGCCTGGCAGGCTTGCCCTTTAGCCAGCCCTGGTTATGAGGTGCAAGGTGGGCCAGTGTGTGCCTTCTACCCACCTGGGGTGAGCAACACCAGCACTTTTCTTGTTTTTTAAAAAGATATTCTGTACAAATTTCATACAGTATATTTGTATCATGATATTTCACAGCCCACAGCTACTCCCAGATCTTCTCCCACCATTTTCTTACTGTCTCTTAAAAAAGAAAAAAGCTCACAAAAACATGGAGTCCATTTTGTGTTGGCCAATTACTTTTGAGCATGTGTCTTGACATGAAAAGTGGTTGATACACACATCATCACTCCACAGAAGAAAACTCAGTTTCCCTTTCCTAGCAGCTACCTGTTGCAAATAGATACTTGTAAATGGAGGTGGAGTTTTTCTGTCCCAAGAGGTCCCAAATAAACACATGAAAGCTTATATTAATTACAAAATGTTCAGCCAATAGCTCAGACTTATTGCTAACTAGTTCTTACATTTAAATTAACCCATTTCTATTAATCTGTGTATTGCCATATGGCTCATGGGTTTACAGTTCCTCTGGCATCTTGCTTCTTGGGCAGCTGGCTCATGTCTCTCTTGACTCCACACTTCTTCATCGCAGTCCTCTAGTTTAATTGTCCTGCCCAACTTTATCCTGCCTTGCTATAGGTCAAAAAGCTTTATTATTAACCAATGAGAGTAATACATATTCATAGCATACAGAAGGATCATCCCATAGCATCTTCCCTTTTCTGTCTAATCAAACAGAAAGGTTTTAACTTTAAAATAGTAAAATCACATACAAAAAAAACAACAGTTTTCAAGCAAGAATTATAGTTACCATAGTCTATTTTTATTTGAAAAAATCATAGAATACTTTAAATTATTCATTATCTTGATGAGTCTAAAGTTTCAAATCTAATTTACCTTTTATCATAACTAAAGAAAACTATAATTATAATTATCCTGTCTTCAACTCCACCAAAGTCTTGAGAAGGAAATAATAATATTTGAGTAAGCAGGAAGTGCAGGCAAGTGACCTCCAAAAAAAATGTGAGAAATGACAGAAATAGCTAGCTGCCTGGACAGTCACCCAACATTCTTCTGTAATGTTGGGGCATCCAACTCTGGCCTACAGCCCTAGCATATCTAACAGACTTTCCTGTGAAGCAGGGAATTCTGAAGCACTGTTCTACTTTGTCTTGGCAAAGTTTGGCAGTTACTTTTCTTGCTCTTGCTGGTCCAATTTGGACAGTAACTGTCAGCAATTGAGCCAAAGGCTGTTTCTTTGCTCATATGGATAGGTTTTGCCATATTTTGATGCCTATCATCTTCTCTGAAGTAGATTCATTTTGCCAGAGGCAGAGATGTCTAAGTTATTAAAACATTTTAAATGTCATATTCTGTATGTCTTTGAAGTGTTTGAAGATTACCTATCTATCTGAAATATATCTTTGTCTACCTAGAAAACCTAATTAACATGACTATAAGTTTGACTATTATAGATGACTATTAATCTGTATTCATTAATTATATACATTTTTAATTGAGCTACATAAACATAATATCTTAAACAAGAGTAGAAATATACATACAGTATAACAAAATTAAATTTATATTTGTATCAATAAACTAAAATCCATACCAATGTAAAATAGTTTGAGATTAACAGTTTTTTTTGGATTAAAGTAGATTCAATAATCTATCATTTTTTAATCACAATAATCTACCCCTTTTTTCCATCATTTCTATGCCATATCCCTCCTTCTTCTTTTAGAAAGAGATTGATTATGACCAATAACAAATTTTAACCAATGCCCTTAAATGAAAACAAACATTTATAGCCAATATTTTGGGAATATAGGCATAGATTTCTAGACTACTTCCTGCTGATTGGTGCATACTGCTAATCTTTGAGAGACTCTGAGAAAATCAGGATAATTATTAAACCTTGGCTGGAGTATTTTGTGAGGTTGGATCATCTCATTCAGTGGCCTTGAAGTGTTTATGAATGTTGGATCATCTGGGCCACTTTTATTGGTATCTGGTCCCCTTGTTCTGAAAATATACAAACTTTTAAAGGATATATATATATAATTTGTACATAAATATGTACAAATATCAACTGTGCATTGTACACAAGCCAGCCAAAGATAATTTTTTTGTTTTATGTTTGAGCAGGTAAAATATACATGGCATGTCTTGTAGTTACTTTAAGTTTATTTTCTCATGTCTACAGTCAGGATTTCAGGTGGTCTTCCTCGATCAAACATGTTTTTCCTTAACCTGGTATGAATCCATAGTCTTTCATTTCCTGTGGAAATAAAATCATAACCTCTCCCCAAAAGTAACATATCTTTTGACTTAAATTTTGGAGACAAGATTATTTATATATATATATATATATATATATATATATATATATATATATATATATATATATATATATATGTTTAATTTAGTAGCTTTCATAGTCAAATGTCTCTTAGCATTTAGCTCATTAAAAGTAAAAAATTAATCTAAAGATAACAGTAAAATATAGAATGCAGACTCTTTGTATTTTCCATTTTACATGGCTTATTATAGTTTACTTTATTACTCTATTCCTTTTTAAGGACTTTATTATTTTTAAATTAATTTTTAAATTTATGACCATCTCTATTCTTTTTCATCTCTCTTCCAAGCCTATGTATATTTTTAAGCACATTGTAACCTGGTTAGAAGGTTTTTTTTCCACCTGAATCTGTCCTTACGGTGCATCTGTAACCTTCTCTGTCTGTATGAGCAAAAACCCTAAATTAGCCATGCAGAGATGTCTCTCAGTACTGTGGCCCTGTGTGAGACTGCAGAACTCCACCATGCTGCTGCTCAAGCCCACAAGCCTAGGGGACACTCTGTACCAGGCTTGCATGAGAGAGATGAACTATGAAGCTGCCCTTGGCTCTATTTTGTGTGTCTAGGATCCTTTGTAAAGCTTTCTCAGGCTTTATGTGGATGTACATGCCCCACATTGGGCCACCGCATGTAAAGAGAAGTGGAGTTTTTCTGTCCTGTCTGCTGATCCCAAATCAAAACACAAAAACTTATATGAATTACAAAATCTTCAGCCAATAGGTCAGACTTATTGCTAACTAACTCTTACGTTTAAATTAACCCATTTCTATTAATCTATGTATTGCCATGTGCCTCATGGCTTTCCAGCTCCTCTGGCATCTTGCTTCTTGGGCAGCTGACTTATGTCTCTCTCAACTCCACCCTTCTTCACTCTGGTCCTCAGTTTGATTGTCCCACCTGTATTTTTTTCTGCCTTGCTATAGGCCAAACAGCTTCATTATTAAACAATGAGAGTAATACATATTCCCAGTATACAGAAGGATCATCCCACAGTAGCTTCTTGTTAAGAGTGGGACTTTACATCCACTTTCTCTCATCTATGCTTTGATTTTGTCTATCTTGAGCTTGTTCATGCTCTCACAATCTCTGTGAGTACACATGTGATGTGGATCTGCCCTGTTATATCTGAGAATGCCATTTACTTAAAATTGTACACCACCTCTGTCTCTTAAAATCTTCTACATAAATCCCTGACAAAGATATAGATATTTCACTAAAGGCTACATACTCAAAATCTCCCTTTCTCTGAACCAGTATACCCAGTTGCAAGTCTCTGTGTTAATAAGCATCTATTGCAAGAAGAAGATTATCTGATGAGGTTTGAACAATGAACTGATCTATGGGTATAGAAATATGTTATTAAGATTCATTTCACTACTATGCTCATTTAGTAGAATAATAGAGCTCTCCTCCTAAGAAGCATATGTATCTAATCAAAGGTTCTTGGCCTCATTGTTAACAGTATTAGGTATGGGTTCTATCTCATGGAGTGGGCCTTATATCAAATAAAAATGTAGTTGGTTGCTCCCCTAATGTTAATACCACTATTGCACCAGTGGAATTCAATGTTTTTACTTTTATTTGTTTGTTTGTTTTTGAACTCCAGTATGTCTATGTAACCAAATTTTTGTTGAGTGAAATATGCAAATGATTTGGAAAATGATAATCCCGTTTGGATAAGGATTTTTGTGGTGATGAATAGGCTGTTTTTGTAAGTGTTTACCATGAGACAGAAAGACACAGGCATCCTGTTACACAGAGCTACCTAAGTATTAGAATTTTTATTTTGTGTTTGTTTTTAATACAATAGCATTGAGAATTAGTCTAAATATTTGTTGTTGTTGCTCACCAAAGTACTTCATTCTTTCTTATTGTTGCATTTCCATTTGGAATATTGTTTCTTCTTCCTGAAGAATACCACTTAATATTTCCTTTAATTCTGGTCTCTGGAATCTTCATCCCATAAAGCATCTAAAATTGTCTCTGAAAAATTATTTTGTTTACATGTTTTTCAAATTATTTTTGCAGGGTATATAGTTTAAATATACTTGATATCTTTGTTCAGAATTTTAAACAGTTCATTCCATTTTCTTTCCACAATTGTTCTGTTTCTCTCAGAAAGAAAGCTGTCAGTCTCATTAATAGTCTTCTAAAAGCAGTTGCTTTCAGTGTTATCATTTAAGGTCTACTGTAATGTGTTTGTGGTGTAACTTGCATTTCCTTCCCTTGGATTCATAAATATTTTGGAATTTGAAGTATGTTATCATAAGGCACTTTGGGAAAAAATTCCCAATAACTTGAAATATTACCCGTGTTCATTTGATCACACCTTTCCTTTGAGACTCCAAAGATCTTCCCACAACACACAGTCTGAACGTATATGGGGAGAGACCCATCACTTCCCTGTTTGTCCTTTCCTTTTGCTGTCATAAAATACTTCACAGAGGCAAATTTGTGCTCTCAAAATCTTCTCTTCAGTGCTTTATGTATTTATCACTCTTTCTTCTTCTGTAAACATTTAGTAACTGGCTAACTGATTGGCTTCTGCCACATCATGTTCATTTAAAGTAACTCCATGGCTCTTTATAGCTTGACATCTCACTCTTCATTGGTGAATAATATCCTCCTCACAAATAATCAAATATTCCACATGATGGTAACAAATCCAAAGGGCTTTGTATCTTGTTATTCTACAATGAAATCCTTTCTTCTGTAAGGTAGTCATGGGTATTTTACAATTATGCATTTAGTTGCAGAAGAATCCTGTATCACTTTTTTGCTGCATCACTGTTACAAAATACTTGACAAGAACCAAGATGAGGGAGGAAGAAAGATAATTTAGTTTACAATTTGAGGGAATACATTCCGTCATGGAACTAAAGGTATGGCAGGAGGAGATAGAAAGTGAGCAGGAAGTAGGCTTTGGTTATAAAATTTCATGGCCCACTTCCAGTGACCTACTTGCTCCAGTGAGGCTGTACCTTTTAAAAATTCCACCACATTCCAAAAGAGTACAGCCAGTTGAAGATCAATATTTTCAGAATATGAACCTACTAGTAATATTTCAAAATCAACCCAAAGAAGTCCCAATATGTATTTTTACCAGTGTGTGCTTGTGTGTGTGTGTGTGTGTGTGTGTGTGTGTCTGTCTCTGTGTCTGTGTCTGTGTGTGTTGCAATAATAATTTTTTTAAAAGAGTTAATCAATTAAAGAGGAACATGGGAGAAGAAAAAGGGAGGGAATCATATAATATTTTATTCCAAAATAATATTAAAAAAGAAAGTACTTCCTGAGTCATCACTATATCTACCTGAAAGAAAGTATATGAACTATGTTGGGTAAATTAAAATAATTACAAAATGTTACACAGGACTAGTACAAATTTGACAAATTTATTGGATTACCTTATACAGAATATAAATTATAAAATTTATTTAAATCAGTTGGGAATGAAGACACTGAAGTGTATTTAGGAACAAATTGTTAAAAGGAACATTAGGCATGTCCTCAGAAGCAGGTCTAATGTGTATTACTCCACATAGAAGAGAACAGCTGGTGAATCTAGAGCAATGTATTTATGAGTTAAGGACAATTGAAATTTAACTTTAAAACATCCATTAAAACTAAGAGTAGTAGGGGTAAAACGAAATTACAATGTGGGTGCTCAAACACAAGAAAGAGTTTATTACTTAAAAATTCATGAAGTTTATTCAATACAATTTAAACAAATTCTAAATTATCAAAAATTGATCAAATTTTATATGAAGCCCAGAATAATCAGAAAATTTATTAATTTGATAAAAAATACTTAGCATAATCTTTAAAAACAACAGAATAATGGCAAAATATCAGAAGTTAGCAAGACACAAGATGCTCAAGATATAAATATATACAGATGTTGATTTAGTGCACTATACCATATAAATATACACATTTATGTCAATATATTTACTAACAACAAAAGACCAATGGCTAACACAAACAAAATTGTTGCTGTAGCACAAAACACACATACATTCTTATTTTGGATCCTAAAATTTCAGAACATTTTAAAGAGATTAGTTGGGAAAGGGGAGGTAGATTAGCAGTTAAGAGCACTTGTTGGTCTTCCACCAGAACCTAAAATCTATTTCCAGTACCCACATAGCAGGTCCAAAACATATGTAACTCCACTTCCAGGGGGTCCAATATTCTCTTCTGGTCTGGCAAGAGCACCAGGCATAGTGGTGCACAGAAATACAGACATGCAGGCAAAGCACTCATACATAACAAATTAAATATTTAACAGAGAATAATTCATAAAAATATATTGTACATGGTTGAACACCAGATAAAAATATTAAAAATACTTTAAACTATTTTGAAAAAAAATATTTTAATGACTGAGGCAATGATTGAAAGTGTTAATGAGCTCCAATAGTATTAGAAGGAATTGGAAGGAAGTAGAAAAGGATGGAATTCAGGTTGGTGTATAAACATTAAAATGATGTAAAGAAAATATAATTCATAGACTATTAATTCTGTACTAGAGAATAAAAAATTACAAATTTTGTATAGAGCCATCAGTGATCTGTGATTACTTGACAAACACCCCAACACACACAATATAGACAAATGATATCTATACAAATATCCTAAATTAAGTTTTACAAAAGGAAGTAGCATATGACTATATTGTGTGAAATAGAAAAACACTTTTTAATGTATATTGCATTGCTGAGTTTCTTGTTATGGTAATTTGTGTGTCATAGCAACTTTATTGATACATGATCCATATATTACACAATATTATATGGAATTTTTATCTTATATAAATTAGTGAGAGACACTATGTATGGAGTCAACATCTGAAGTTTATTTTAGATAGTGGTTTATTAGCGCATAGATAATGTAATTAGTAACATTGCGAGGTGGAACATACATAGTTATAGAATACTTGTGTTTTCCTTTGCAAAAACACTAGGTAGACATTTGATATTGTTTACTTTTAAAAAATACTTTGTAGATTAAAGATATATACCTAAAAAATTTCTAACACTACTAGAAAGTATAGAGCACTGGATGTCTTTTGGAGAAATGAGATTTTGAACCGTGAGAAAACTTTTAGAAACCATATATAAATATTGAGCCCAATATTTATACTAGTACTAAAACTCACCAAGGATAGGAACAACACCAAACAGCAATGTTTATATATCTTCTCAACAAATTTATCAGAGCAATTTAGCATCATATCTAATAGAAAACATGGATTAAAAAAAGATCTTTTAACATAAAATTCAATACTATGCACTAGTGAACAAATGTTAAGCACTAGTGACAAGTATAGACATAGATGTTTTTTCTACAATACTAAGTGATTTTTGGCAGTGTCACATTCTGTCACCCAGTCTGGCCTAGAACTTTCTGTGTAGATAAGGTGGGCTTTGAACTCACAGAGATCTACCTGTCTCTTC
Organism: Peromyscus eremicus; assembly: GCF_949786415.1. NCBI lineage: Eukaryota > Metazoa > Chordata > Mammalia > Rodentia > Cricetidae > Peromyscus > Peromyscus eremicus. The sequence continues at coordinate 44,857,102 of NC_081439.1, forward strand.
TTCCCAAGTGCTGATATTAAAGATTTGCCTTACCACATCTGGCTAACACTGTTTTTCAAATATTAGAAGTACATTTACAGTTGTCATAGGTAGAAAGATAAATACATAGAAATACATACACAAGTATATACATACTTAGTAAAAGGAGGTGAGAGACATTGTACTTATAATTCATATATATACATACATATGTATATATGTGTGTACATATATATATATATATTCACACACACACCTAAATATGTATTCATATGTGACACAGAATAGTTTTTGTTCATAAAATTGTACGTATAGATCTAATATGAATGATTGTAACTGTTGGCAAAATTTATTCTCTAAAATGTCTGTTGAATCATCATATGAATCACCATAGAGTTGATAGTAAATAGCCACCTTAAAAATCTATATAATGGGGAAAGATGGTTCAGTGGTCAAGAGCACTTACTGCTTTTCCAGAGGACTTCAGTTTGGTTCCCAGCACAGATGACTGCAACTCCAGCTCCAGGAAACATAAAAATATGGACCCCTGGGGCACCTGCACTTATGTACACATACTGGCAAACACACACACACACACACACACACACACACACACACACACACACACACACACATTCGCATATAATTACACACAATAAAATATCTTAAAAATATAGAGATAATTACAAATAATTGTATTTTGTCTCTTTCGGGTTTATTTTTATATTGTATTTATTTGTTTACTCTGTGTATGTGTGTGTGTGTGTTGTGTTTATACAATTGCAGGTGTGGTCACAACACGTATATGAAGAGGCAAGAATACAACTTTCATGAGTCCATTCTCTCCATACCATGTGAGACCTGGAGAAAGAACTCAGGTTATCTTGCTTGGAAAGGGGAGGGTTAATACAGATGGTGTGGTGACCACGGAGAAAGCAATGAAAATGATATTACAATAAGGGTAGAAAAGAAGAGGATATTGGCAGCCACCAAAAATATATTTCCAAGATACTGTTTCATGTAGTCTATAATTTTCTGGTAAGTTGACTCCCAGTGAAAGGTGTTATATCTGTCTATAGAATATGCAGACTGCAAGTAAGCACCAATGTTATTTTCTGATAGTCATAATCCAGCAGTCTGAGATATCTTGGAGTGTATCATATCATATGTAAGTCCTCTGAGCATTGATTTAGGCTTACCTGCTAGTTTCTGAGTCTAAAATCTGCATACCTCTTAGACCAGTCAAAGAAAATCAAGTTGCTTCAATTAACTAGCTAATTCTGACCATTGCTTGTCAATATAGTTGATTTCAGGAGTTTTAGTACAAGTCGCTTATGTCATTTATTCCAGCTCTTCTCTTATTGTCACATTTTGTCAATGAATAAATGCAAGTATAGTATGGTTTTGCTTTCTCTGCTAACCTGCAGGAGGGTAAATTAGTGAAAGTGAATCACATTAATAAAGATTGTTCCAACTTCGGACATAAGGAAGAGATGAGAATGAAAAAGCCATCATTAAGTGAAAGTAGTAGGTAGGATCTTCCATTATATGAAAAACACCACAGGAAGAAAAAGGAAGTAAGAAATAAAAAGAGAATGAATGCCAATGAATATTTAAAATATTTTGTGTAAAGCCCAACTTTTTACGTAACCCTGGTAATAGACATAGTAGCAAGGCAGATAAGAATTCTTGAAATAAAAAAGAAAAAATTTTGAAATAAGAATGTAAAAAATGAGAAATATCTTCACAAATATAATACTATGGACATTCTTTGAATATTAATCAATATTAAGTAGCCTACCCATAATATTATAGTCTGTATGAAGAGTAACTAATCATTCCTGGAGTTGACCACAAAAAAGACAAGGCTGTTATTAGAAAATGTTAACTTTCAGCATCACCCCCTATTCTCTGAGGCTAGGCGAAAACTGAACATTGAGCTAATAATCCCTCATTTGTATACACAAAGAAGTAAGTCTAGTTAAAAGTTTCAATTCATAGTCAAGTTGAGAAGTTGTGAATCACAGGCAAGTGATATCCAAAATTTCAGAGGAATCTTAATAGGACTGAATCTTTAACTTTTGTTCCATGCTAACTCCAGGTAATGTTGGAACTGAATCAAGAGAATTTCTTGCTATGAGAAAGAAACACATAAGTACTCTTTTGGTGTCAGAACTGAAGTGCATCACGTGAAGGAACTATACAACATGGCTTTTAAAATGTTTTAACTTCCACGTATAGTCCATACTATATCTTTGCCAAGTTCTATCCAGCCTGTGAGAACATGTTGGAAAATTATTCCTCCACAGTTTACAACAAATAATATGATGTAATTTCTAGGAATTTTAATAGTTTAAGGGATCATATATCTCAGTTTTTCTAGTTTCTAGGTACAAATATAATTTTTACTTTGGAAAATGCTTTACCAAACTGCTAAACTTTCTTACTAAGCCAAGATAATATATACTTAATAGCCACATAATTTTATATATTAGTAATATATTTATGCAAATTTAATATTGCTAAATATATAAGGTACATGTGAAAAATTTTTATAAATACTAGTATTCTATTATAACTTATTGTACATCTATTATATAAACATAAAACAAAGTAGAACTGCTAGAAAGGTCAACAATTCACAAAAATGCCCACAATCTATTTTTATTTATAAAGCATCTATTAAGATATGCATTCTATACAGTGAGACCTTATCTTGAACACCTCAAAATGAAATATATAAATATGAAGTTATTTTATGGGAAACTTTCACATACTTTTATCAAATACCTTTTCTTTTGGGACATATGTAGATTTTATTCATATTTTGTAAGATGTAGGAGGACTTTTCTGTCCCACCAGCCAGCTCGCCAATAACCACACAGAGACTTATTATTAATTATAAATGCTCAGCCAATAGTTTTGGCTTGTTCTAACTAGCTCTTACAACTTAAATTAACCCATATTTTTTTTAATCTATGTACTACCACATGGCTTGGTACCTCCTTCCTTCCTTCCTTCCTTTCTTTCTTTCTTTCTTTCTTTCTTTTCTTTCTTTCTTTCTTTCCTTTTTGTTTTTCAAGACAAGATTTCTCTGTAGTTTTGGAGCCTGTCCTGGAGCTCACTCTGTAGCCCAGGCTAACCTCCAACTCACAGAGATCTGCCTGCCTCTGCCTCCCCAGTGCTTGGATCAAAGGTGTGTGCCACCACCACCCCCCCCACTCCCCACACCCACTCAGTACCTTTTTTCAACAAGTTTGTCTTGCTTCTCTCTGCTTCTCCTAGCAATTCCACCCTTCTTCATCCGGAACTTTTTCTCTGTTCCCAATTCCTGCCTAACCTCTTCCTGGCCAGCTATTGACCATCTAGGTCTTTGATAAACGACTGAGAGCAATACATTTTCACAGTTCCACAACAGAAAGAGGCATATGATACATTCATATAATTATTTAGCCCATTTCTCAATTGATGAACATTTTAATACTTAGTTGTTAATTCTAAATTAAAATATAGTGCAGTGAACATCCTGTAGCAAATACCCTTTTGTACTTGTATGATTCTATCTTCAGGATAAATTACTTGAATTGTAATTGCTGCATTCAAAGAGATGGACATTTAAAACTTTTAATGTGGTTTTAAAAAGATAAAATTAGTTTTATACTTGTAATGTCAAATTTTATGCTAGATATAAAAGATTGTTTCCAGTTTCCAATGGGAAAACTCCATAGTTTTTAGTATAAACATCTATTGTTAAAAAAAAAAATGTAGGCCGGTGAAGCAGGTAAACTGACTTCATATATTCACCTCTTTCTCTGTTCCTCCACACTCAATCTGCTAATCTCACCCAAGTTCTGGAATAGAACACCAGCTCTAGACTTCCTTGTCCCTCTACCCCAATCTCCTGTGGTTCCCACAGATCTCCCCCCGCAACCTCCCTCCCTCTACTCACTGATTTATCCCAGCCCCCAGATGCAACAGACACTCCCTGCTAACTCCAAGGCCACTCGTGCCAGAAAAGAAGGTAGGTTGACTGCAGAGCTTCACCTCTCTGCTCCCCCGGATCTTTCCCTCCTAATCACCCTTCCCCCATTTTTTATTTTATCCTAGGCCCCAACTCCAGGAGGCACTGCCTGCTAAACCACAGGCCATTGCTGTTTAGGAAACCGGTAGGCAAACAGTAGATATTCCCTTCTCCTTCCATTTCTCCAAGTCTAATAGCCCAGTCCCATCCCCAGCTCTATGACAGACCTTCTGGGGTAACCTCTCTTCACTCTTTACCCCCATTCCAATGAGACTAAGTAAGTAGATACCGGTGGAACACTCTCATTTCCTATTTCTTGTGAATCCTATCAGAACCCTAGCCTATTCCCATTCCTAAGGGCCAGCCCCCACTACCCAGCAGTACATTTTACCTGGAGCCCCAAATGGCCCCACCTAGCAGGCCCACATAAAATTCCCTACCAGGCAACACATAGCCAGTTCACTCTTCTAAAATCCAGAGTAGAAACATAAACCAAGGAAAAATGTATCCGTCAAACAAAGACAAAACCAGATATCCACACCCAGAACTATAATCTTCCCAAACCCAGATGCATAGATGCCAGTTCTAAAACACAACCAAAATTTTAGAACGATATGTCTCCACTGAGCCCAATGACTCTAACATAGCAGGGACTGAATATTCTATCAGATGAAACACACGAAAAAAAAAAAGAGCTTAAAACAGCCAGTATGAATATGATAGAGGTGCTTAAAGTGGAAGTGAGTAAATCCTCTAAGGATATCTGGGAAAACACAAAGAAAGACTGGGAGTAAATGAATAAATCCCTTAAAGAAATTCAGGATAAAAGAAAAAAAGAGTGGGAGGAAATGAATAAAAGTTTTTAAGGCCTGAAAATGGAAATAGAATCAATAAAGTAACCCAAATTGAGGCAAATTTGGAAAAGAAAAATTTAAGAATTTGAACAAGAGCTGCTAAGGCAAGCTTCTCCAATAGAGAACAAGAAATGGAAGAAAAACATAACACATTAAAGATATGATAGAAGAAACAGATACCTTAGTTAAGGAAAATGTTAAATCTAATAAAAAAAATCCTGGCAAAAAAAATCCAAGAAAACTATGAAAAGACCAAATCTAAGATTAACAGGAAAAGCAGAAGAAAAGAAACACAGTTCAAAAACACTGAAAATATTTTCAATAAAATCATTGAAGAAAAATTTCAAACCTAAAGAAGGAGATGCTCATGAAGGTACAAGAAGCACACAGAACACCAAAAAGATTGAACCAGAAAAGAAAGCCCCTAGGCACATAATTATCAAAACAGTCAACACATAGAAGAAAAGATGAATATTAAAAGCTGCAAGGGAAGAAGACCAAGTAATGTATGAAGGAATTATTAGAATTATATCTGACTTCTCAATGGAGACTCTAAAACCAGAAGAGCTTGGATAGCTGTGCTGAAGAGGCTAAGAGAACAGAGATTATTATGCCCAGAAAATGTTTCAATCAGTATAAATAGAGAAAATAAGGTATTCTGTGATTAAGTCAAATTTGGACAATATCTATACAAATTTCCAGCCCTACAGAAGGTGCTAGAAAGAAAAAATTCCAACCAAGAAGGTTAATTACACACATGAAAACACAGGAAATAAATAACCTCACATCATTAAAATCAAAATAAGGGAGTCAATCTCTCTCTCTCTCTCTCTCTCTCTCTCTCTCTCTCTCTCTCTCTCATACACACACACACACACACACACACACACACACATACACACACACACAAGATATCACCACCACCAATAACAAAATAAAAGGAATTAATGATAATTGTTCATTGATAACTCTCAATATCAATAGCCTCTATTCCCCAGCAGAAAGACAAAGATCAACAGAATGGATGGTTTTGCTGCATACAAGAAACACACCAAAGAAACATGGATAGACATTACATCAGGGTTAAAGGTTGGAAAAAAATATTTCAAGCAAATTGGTCTATGAAGAATACTGGGCAGACGTTTTAATATCTAATAAAATAGACTTCAAACTAAAATTAAGCAAAAGAGGTGGTGAATGACACTACATATTCATGAAAGGAAAAAGCCACCAAGATGACACTGCAATTCTTGTGCCCCAAACAAGAGGACACCCACATTTTTTAAGGAAACACCACTACAGCTTAAATCAAGTACTTACTTTAAAAAAAAAATTGAATAGATCTCATACTAGCAAACTAACAGAACAGCTGAAATTTCTAGAAGTGCTGTGGAATGTCATTTTGTATGCTGTGAATGTGTGTTGCTCTGATTGGTCATTAAATAAAACACTGATTGGCCAGTAGCCAGGCAGGAAGTATAGGCAGAATAAGCAGACAAGGAGAATTCTAGGAAGAGGAAGGCTAAGTCAAGAGTCATCAGCAAGACACAGAGGAAGCAAGATGACAAGGCAGAACTGAGAAAAGGTACCAAGCCACATGGTTAAACATAGATAAGAATGATGGGTTAATTTAAGTGTAAGAGCTAGTCAGTAATAAGCCTGAGCTAATGGCCATACAGTTCATACTTAATATAAGCCTCTGTATATTTATTTGAGTCTGAGCAGCTGTGGACCAGGTGGGACACAGGAAAATTTCCAACTACACAGAAGAAAAATAAGTAAGCACACCTGGGAGAAGTGGACTGTAAAAAGTTAAGAAATTGAGGGCTGGAATCAATAAAATAGAAATAAAGAAAACAATACAAAAAATCAATGAAACAAAGAGTTGGTTATTTGAGAAAATCAACAAGATAGACATCTTTATCCGAACTAACTAAAAGACAGAGAGAAAATATCCAAACTAACAAAATCAGTAACAAAAAAGGATATAACAACAGACCCTGAGGAAATCCAGAGAATCACAATGATATACTTTAAAAACCTGTATTCCACCAAATTGGAAAATAAAAAAAAGCATTATTTTCTCGATAGGGATTACTAACCAAAGTTAAGCCAAGTAAAGTTAAGCAATTTAGATAGACCTATAACTGCTAGTTAAATAGAAGCAGTCATTAAAAGTCTCCCGACTAAAAAAGTCCAAGGCCAGATGGTTTTAGTAGAATTCTACCAGACATTCAAACTACAGTTAACACCAATTCTCCTCAAATTATTACACAAAATAGAAACAGAATAAAACATTACTAAATATATTTTATGAGGCCAAAGTCACCCTGATACCCAAACCACATAAAGACTCAACAGGGAAAGAGAATTTATCATCAGGGAAATGAAAATCAAAACTATTTTGAGGCCGGGCGGTGCGCCTTTAATCCCAGCACTCGGGAGGCAGAGCCAGGTGGATCTCTGTGAGTTCGAGGCCAGCCTGGGGTACCAAGTGAGTTCCAGGAGAGGCGCAAAGCTACACAGAGAAACCCTGTCTCGAAAAACCAAAAAAAAAAAAAAAACTATTTTGAAGTTTTGTTTTACACTCATCACAATGGCTAAGTTCAATAAAACAAATGACAACTCATTCTGGCAAGGATGTGGAGTTAGGGAAACATTCATCCATTGTGAATAGGAGTCCAGACTTATACAGACACTATAGAAACCCACATGGCAGTTCCTTAGAATGTTTGGAATCAATCTACCTTAAGACCTAGCTATATGACTCTTGGGCATATACCAATGGAATCTTCATCCTACAAGTGCACTTGCTCAAGGATGTTCATTGCTGCTCTGTTCAGAATATCCAGAAATTGGAAGCAATCTAGGTGTCTGTTAACAGAAGAATGGATAAAGAAAATGTAGCATATTTACATGATAGAGTATTACTCAAGTGTTAAAAATTACATTATGAAATTTGTAGGCAAATGGATATATGTAGAAAAATCATTCTCAGTCAGGTAACTCAGACCCAGAGACACAAATATGATATATATTCACTTATGTGTGTATATTAGTCATTAAATAAATGATAACCAAGCTACAATCCATAGGCCCAGAGAGGTTAGGTGTAGAGGAAAGACTAGGGGATACACATGAATCTCCTTGGGATGGAAAAATAGAATAGCTTTTATGGGCAGAATGGGGCCAAGAGTAGAACAGGAAGATCAGGTTTCGAAGGAAAAAGATGGGTTTGAGGGAGGGAACGTGAGGAGAGACAGCTAGAATTTATGGGCACTTGAAGTGTGGTATGGAAACATAGTCCAATGAACTGTTTCTAAAATATATAAAGGTGATCATAATAAAGTGTCCAAATATTAAGGGATATAGAATCCCAAACTGGCTATCTCTTGTCACCAAGTACCAGGACTGGGTTATATCCAATTGAGTTGTTGGCCACGTGGTCCCATGGAAATCTCCAAACAACCTAGGCAATAGGTTGCTCTCCAGAAACTGACAGCAAAGCCCCAATTGCTGAAGACAACACTCAAATAATGCATTGAATATGGAGAGGTTGTGCTCGTGCACACATAGAACCCTCACCCCTTTATTCTAGTATCTTTGGTACAGGAAGGTACTCTGTAGGCTACCAAATGAGAAACATCAATGCCAATCCAGCCAAAAACCCTTTGATCTACAATGGTGTACTGCTTGCAAAATATGCCAGAGCAGTGGTGGCACAATGCTTGTGAGAGTAACCAACCAGTGTCTGATATGACTTAAGGCCCATTCTACAAAATGGAACCCATGCCTGACACTGCTTGGGTGACCAAGAAACAGAGCCCAGAGACCTAGGGTAAACCAAATACTACTGGTCTGAAAAACAAAGCAAAAAGAAACTAGTAATGAAAATGACTTCTAATGATATTCCGTTATACTCTTAGAGCAGAACCTTAATCAGTCATCATCAGAGAAGCTTCCTTGGGCAGCAGATGAGAACAGATGCAGAGACCCACAGCCAAACATTATGCAGAAAGAGAATCAAGAAGAGATGTTTCCATTAACTCTTTCCACTTGGAGTACTGGGAACCTTCCAGAAAAAGAGGCAGAATGATTGTAAGAACCAGAAGGGAAGGAGGACACCAAGAAAACAAGTCCCTCTAAATCAACATGAACTAAGTTCATATAAACTCACTTAGACTTAAGTAGTACATAGTCTACATGGGTCTGCACCATGGCCTCCACACACATATTATAGCTTTCAGTTTAGTGTTTTAATATGGGACTCCAGAGTATGGAAATGAGTTGGTCTCTGATTCTTGTGTCTTCTCTTGGGTTTTTTTTTTTTAATCCTTCCATTGGTTTGCTTGTCCAACGTTGATGTAATGTTTTTGGTTTTATCTTACTATATTTTATGTTCTTATGTTTTGTTATTATCTTAGAACCCTGTTCTTTTCCAGTGAAAGACAGAAATGGACTGGATTTGGATGATATGAGAGGATGGGTTGAAAATACTGGAAGAGAGAGAATAGAAACTGTAATCAAGATATATTTATGAGAAAAAAATCTATTTTCAATAAAAGGAAAATAGTTGAAATGTAACTTGTGTTCCAAGAAGGTTTTTTTTACAATGTCCTGAAAACTAAATGGATATTCTACAGCGGCAAGTGAGAAGATATTGCAAGAGTAGCTTATCTATTTCCAAGAAATAGAAGGTGTTTGTGTGTTAGTCTTTTCTACTAATCCTTTTGCCTATTTCTCCCAAACTTTTGATATGTCTATATTCTCTTTTAAAATGTGTGCTCTGGTTCTGTAGTGCCTGAGAGTAGACTGAACTGCATTTCTAATCATTTTCCAAGTAGCATGAACATTCTCTGGGGTCACAGATTTAGAAAATTGTCATGGACAAGAAGTTGAATTCTAAAGCCTGCACTCTTAATGGGGAGCACCGTGTTATGTGGCACAATATGCATTATATATAATATTGAATGATTTTAGGACCAGAAGTAGACATTACAGCTAACTATGGCTTGTGTGTGTTTAGATAATATATACAACATAATAAGCACATTGGGCATATCATGGCTTGCCTTTGAAGTGTGTGAAAACAGGGGAAAGACTTGGGATACTCCATAATCTCTATGAGATAATTTATACATTCTCACACATATTAGCCATACATAATTTATGGTCATTTTAAAAAATGATTTTTTTTATTATTGAAATCATTAAAATCATTAAAAAAAGATTTCATAGTAGGTTGGATGTCCCTTTTTGTTGGGTGTGTTGTTTAAGCTCTCACAAGGCTGTAGCGAAGATGTCAGTTCTTACTGTGGTTTATCACAAATTTGAAACATAAATTAACAAAGCATGGAAAAAGGCATAGTGGTACACTGTGGTGATCCTATCATGAATGAAGTATAGGCTGGAGAATTATGAGTTCAAGACCATCTTGGGCTACACAGAAAGAATATGTTTCAAAACTGAACAAGAACCACGGAGTCTCAGGCAAAGGCAGACACAATGTCAAGGACAAGATTGTATATTATGATTAAAATTAAAGGAAATAATTTATACTAAAATATACAAAGCACTCAAGATAAACATCCTAACAACACATAGCATAATAATTTTCTACTGACTCACAAACTCCAAAGCCCTCACCATGTAAGAGCAGAGCACACTATTATAGTATAATAGTAGCAATAAGCTGAAGCCATGGAATAAAATACAAATCATTATTAGAATATTAAATTTATTATGCTGTCAATATTTTATTAAAAATATTTTCTTTAAAACAAAAATATGCATTTTGATATCAAATGACTATATGACACTATTACATATTGGAAATGTTAATTAGTGTTATTGTTTGTGTAAATATATTCTGTTCAGTACATATTACTATGTAGAGGAAGAAAATATTTTTTTTTGGTTTTTCGAGACAAGGTTTCTCTGTGTAGTTTTGGTGCCTATCCTGGATCTTGCTGTGTAGACCAGCCTGGCCTCGAACTCACAGAGATCTGCCTGGCTCTGCCTCCTGAGTGCTGGGATTAATGGCATGTGCCACCGCCGCCCAGCTAAGAACTCTTTGATATACCACAAGGTATCACATGTTAGAAGACAAAAGAAGGCCACTTTGTGCTCCATATATGCTTTTTTTGTAATCACATCAACCCAGGAATTACATGAAATTACTTCTAGTAGAACAGGTACAAGTAATAGCATGTTTTTCAACTTCCTGTGACCTGTAAATAGAGTTATTGCCCTGGGTAGATGGTTAGACTACCTGGGCTCATATGACCTCTTTTCATTTTTTTTCACATAGTTCTTTTGACTTTTAATCTTCATCAGAAAGATTTGACTTGATAATCTTTGTAGTATACAAAATTGTTTGAGACACGGTCAGAATTATGTATACTTTAGTCTAATTTTTTATTTAGTGGACTTTTTCAGACCACAAGTAAAAGCTAATGCTACATTTGGGAATGCTCAAAGTGCTATAAAGTCCTTATGTGGATGAGGAGAGAACAAATAATTAGGAAATAATCCTACTGTCAAGGGAAGGCATACTGTCTTTTATTTGGAAAAGAGCATGAAAAGGCAAGGAAATGAGCAGAATATGGAATGCTCTTGAACAGCAACTTTGTACCAGATTTTGATTTCTTTTCCTGCTTTTGTTGGACTGCTAAGAACGTAGCCTTAGCATATGGGAAAGCAATGTAATTAAAAAGACCCAAAATTTGTTCTTGATAATTTGGAACTATCTGGACACCTTTTACAATAGTTTTGGCAAGAGTATGGGAATCCAATTTCCAGCCTCTCACTTGTGCTTTTCTGTATTACAATTAATGAATTTGGCCTTTTAAAGCACTTATTGGCAAACATCCTTAGTGTTAATTATCCCTATTTCCATAACTCTTCTGCTATTATCTCCCACACCTCTTCCTACCTAAATCTCTCTCCCCATTATTCCCTTTTTTTTTTCTTCATGGCACCTCTGTTCTACTATCTCTCTGCCTTAATATTTTCTTCCCCCTCCCTACCAATGGTTCCTTTCTATTTTCCTGGATTCTACAGGTAAAACAAATTAAAAAATAATTTAAAGATTTGATGCTATAATCCACACATAAATGAGAACATGCCCCACTTGTCTTTCTGAGTCTGGGTTACTTCATTCAACATAATTTTTTTCCAGTACCATTCTTCAACTTGCAAATTTAATAATGTTAATTTTCTAACTAAATAATATTCTGTTGTATGTACCTCATTTTCATTATCTACTCACCTATTAATGGGTATCTGGTGACTTTCCATGTCTCAGTTGTTGAAAATAGAGCAGCTATGACCACAGATAAGCACGTCTCTAATAGGAAACAGAGTTTTTTAGGTATATATCCAGGAGAGGTACAGCTGGGGTGGTTGACAGGTCATTAGCAGCTGCCACACTGATTGCCATAGTGGGTGCACCAGTTTGCATTCCCACCAACAGTGCAAGAAGGTTCCCTGTTCTGTACATCTTTTCCAGCATTTACACATATATTCATATGAAAAAGTCAAAGAGTAGGTGGCCTATAGCAAGGATAATGCTCTTCTAGAAGCCATAGGTTACCAAATAAAAATCCCAATGATAGGTGTAGGATATCTCCTCTAAACTTGTTTGCTATAGGTTTCCTGGAGACTCCTACAAAATAAACACTATTGGTGTTGCTCATGTCTTTCTTCAAGGACTTTATTGCTGAAGACACCACGTACTTTGGCCACAGGACTGAAAAATCAAGTTAGTAGTGACTATTAAGTACACTCTTTGATGGCTAATACCTAAAAATACTATGTAGGCTATGTGGAGGGGAGAGTCATCAGCAGACTTACCTAGCTGTTAATCACAGTAATCATCAGAGTGGTAAAATATGCCTAATGGTGTAATGATGGCATGAATATTGTGGGGGTAACCAACTGCTTTCTGAGTGAATTTATGGCCAACTCCACAGGAGGAAACACATTCCTGTTACTGAAAATCTGGCCAAGAACATGGTTAGGGAGCTCCCAGGCACTAGGGGTGAATCTACTACGGATAAATGGACATAGTATCAAACTGCTCTCTAAGTTTGTATTTCTATCCATGTAGATTAGTGCAGCTCCCAGAACTCACCAGAGAATTTCTTTTTGCAGTGTACAGTGGCTGACACAGAAATTCACAACTGATCAAAATGCAAAAAACAGATGTCATCTGACTGCTTAGCCACAAATGGGACATCTATAACAACACATCCCTGTACCCAAGGCTCAGGTGCCATCACAAAAGAAAGGATGGAAACACTGTAAAAGCCAAATGAACAAAAATAGTGCCTTCTGGACAATGACACAAAAGCTGTAGTGTCTACACAAGCCAGTCAAATTTCTAGAATAGAGGAGAGACAGGGCTCATGAGTCCCCAGTCCTAACCGAGGTATTATAGATTCACTTTTCAGGGAGGAAAAGTCAGTTTTCTTTAAGAATTTGGCCCTGGTAGGTTGCTTGTGATCCACACTCATGGGTATATGGACACACAAATTGGACTTGGGGTACTAAAAAAAATGAGGACATAACATTGGGAAGGAGTGGGAAACTGAGGGTATATCTGCAGGGGTTAGTGGGAGGAATGGGGTATAAAAATGGGTTATAAATAGAAAATTCTCAAGGAATTAATAAAATATTATGTTATTGAATATTTATTTCTGGCATGAATATTATACAAATTAAAGAATTCTGAGTACTTTTGCTATCTTTTTCATTCTATCATGGATGGCATACACCTGTTTTCACACAAAGGAACATACTTGGAAAAAACATAAGAAAATACAACCTACTAATATCATCTCTCTTTACAACTTTCCAGTGTTCTAAAGAATCCCCATATGGAGAATATTAACACTCAATATCATTGTATTTTTCTTTCTTATTTGTTTATTAGTGTTGGAAATCAGTGAAGGTTAAACCCAGGGATTTCACACTATGTGAAATAAATGCTCTACCTCTAAACTCTTCCTAGGTCTTGTATCAAATTTTATGAGGTGCTTGTTTGCTTGTTTGCTTGCTTGCTTGCTTTTTCGTCTATACAGAATAAATTGTTTCAACAAGACAAGTCTTAATTTCACTTAGTAGTAACTTTATGAATACATATGATTTTATACTCATATTGTTTATGTTACCATGTGGTGAAAGCTCATTGATGCTATTGAATTACAGGGTTTTTGTTGTTGTTACAAAACAATGTTAAACTGTGTGCATTTTTGGCTTTAATACTAAACAGTTAAACCTTTCAGAGTTTTTGATTTTTCGTGTTGTTAAGATTGATTAAACTGAAACCCAGACTACTATATTAATAATAATACCAACATTTGGAAAATATTCAGCTAAATTTAATTTCTTCTTCAAAACAATCCAATTTAAAACATTTAAATAAAAAGTTAATATAGATTGTAATGAAGAATGCTGCATTTTCCACAAAACAGTATTTTGCATGCATCTTCTCATGTCTCAGATTCTGACATAGTAAAGAGGTGCATAAAACTCACTTTCATAAATACATATTGGGGAATTTTGAACTATGTAAACTGCCTGGATCATTATTTCCTGCTTTAATTTTTAGAAAATCACCAGGCCTGGATACTTATAATTTACTGATGAATAACACATGGTATTAAGATTAGAAAGCTTGTGGTTGGGGCGACAGAAATGGTTCACTGGTTTAAAGTACCAACTATGCTTGCAGAGAACCAGAATTCAGTTCTCTGCACCCATCCCGGGCAGCTCCAAAGCACCTGTAACTCCAGTTCCACTGGATCTTACACCTTCTTCTGACCTCCATGGGCACCTGCACTCAAAAGCACATACCCTGACCCATACCACACATATGTAATTAATTATTCTGGATTTATATTTCCTTGAATATACTCATTTTTAGGATGTATAGTAATATCTTTTGTTCGTACATTTGATCCTTTTTAGACATTCTGAATGTCTGAAACAATGCTGAAGCAGTGAGAGAAGATTTCTATTGTATTAAAGTTAAAATAAAAAAGTTTTAAATTATATAAAAAGTGTGGTTTTAATGGCTTAGTAAGTCAAGAAAAAAGCAAAATCTGAGTATTTTATCACTACAAATTGTTTTAGGAACACAAAGTCTGTGTTCATCTTACTAAATTTATCTAGATGTTCTGTAATCACAGAGTACTTGATATTATTAAAATAATTCAAATAGACAGGATGTTCTGCATTATCACTTCTAATATACAAACAAAGGAAAACTTCACAAGACTTTGAGAGAAAATTTGTGATTAATGGACAGAAGAAATTTCATTGATTATAGTCAAGTATAATATTAGAATAACAGACAAATTTAAAGTAGTAGGGAAAAAACACAAATATATAAAGGAATTTTTTGTTTTCAAATAACAAAATAATAACACAGCTTGTACACAGTATGTTATAAGATACACACACACACACACACACACACACACACACACACACACACATATATATATATATATATATATATAAACTGTACCCTGGTACTTTTTCATTTAATACCCCCAAAATACTCAAACTATTTTTCCTCAAACATACAAGCTACTAATATAACAAAAGTCTTTGAAAATACATTGGCATGCTCTCTTACTTAATATAGGATGCTTCATTAGTTAGGGAAAACAAGACAACAATTATAATAAAGGATTATTTTAAATATGTACACACAAATCTCTAAATACACATATTTAGATATAAACATATAAAAGTAGTCCATAATTTACATCAATACAGTAGTGTATAATATGTAATAAACAAATAGTAACATATTAACTCATGTGTGCTTAAAACAGATAAGATATTAAATTGAAACAGAATTTTATACAGTACATAACATTATAGAATACCTTGATGAATGTCATATAAGTTGGCATATATAAGTACATATCTAGTGCATTTGACAAAATAAAATTATAATACACAGTATATAATATATGATATGTAATGCCTTTGTTATATACAGAATGTGACATGTAAAATTTAACACATTTTATATATTCTTTTTCATTTCTCACTACTCTGGTTATATATGTTTTATTTATTATCAGTATTTAAAAATGATGATGGTATTTTTCTCACATTTTCTCACTTTGACAATAATAGTAAAAATTCAAACCACAAATTACCTCTAAATTTCAAAAAACTCTTAAGACCTGAATTTTATAAATCTTAGTTATATGTACATTCACTCTTTCAAATATTTCAAAAAACATTTCTGAGGAGATTCAAAGAAAACAAGCCATGTGAATACCGATTGCCTGCTGAGTGATTTATGTAGGCAATCTCACTAGACTTCACATAAATCCTGTAAGAAGCATGCCGTTATAATCCTTTACAAATGGATTATAATTACCTGGATAATTATCTCTTCCAAAATCTTGCCAGGATTTGAAACCAAGTATATTTACCGCTAATGTTAGTCATGTACTGTATCACTATGCTAGCAAAATTTATGTGACATATATTTTTGTATGAAGAATAATTGGCAATATACTTTTCCCAGAATAGCCATAAACTAATTATATGAGGCTAGTAAAGTAAATCATTTCTAAAACTGTGTCAAACATGTGAATCAATGCAGAATCTCACATGATCTCATGCCCCCAGCAATTAAATGTAGTTCTGTCATATTTGTTCATGAAGACTTTTCTTAATTTGAAAGTCTTATCTTTCATCTGTGGTTTGCAGTCAATAGTATGCTATAGATCCTCCCATTACCTTGAATCATTACCATCCCATGTTATTATGAAAAAGAATCTCATAGATTCATATTAAATCCAAACTTTCTAACCTTGTGTTTTCATCATTATGTAAGATTGATATTGAAGGTGGTTTTGAAAACTATCCAACCTTGTAATAGAAGGTTATTTTAGGAAGGCACGCTGTATTAATCCCAGCATGGGTTATTGATGCTAACATCAGGGAATGGGAAAATTTAGGTAGGCATGACCTTAAGATAAAATGACCCTTCTGCTGCAAAGGGAATACCCTGGTGGAGCTCTTGCTTTAGGGATAATTGCTGGACAAGATGAATGATCTCAGTTTCTCTATACTTTATATCCAGGTTCCATACACTCTATTACCCTTTCTAGAAAAATCAGAATAAAATAAAACACCACAGAGGAAGGCCTGGAAATTATATGAACATTTTCAACAAACTGAGCAGAAACTACTGACATTCATTTTCTTATATTATTTTTCTTGACAAAAACTAGGGTCATTTAGAATCTTTGCTCAACTCCATTGTTCCTCCTGTAATATTTTGTTGTATTTCTGCCTTTCCTGGGAACAAGTTAATAATGATAATAAACTGTGTTCTCCTATTGCTTTGGGATTCTGGAACCCAGGGTCTATGCACTTCAACTGATAAATTAATAACTGAAATTGTCATTTATGCTGCACATCTTCTTTTTGTAAATTAAAATTTAAACATTTTCCAGTTCATAGTCAATTAACAGAATTATTTATATATATATATATATATATATATATATATATATATATATATATATATTTCTTTCTTTAATTCATTATTTATCTTGAGAATTGGAGCTAATACTCTCACATCAGCTTCTATTTGTAATGTGCATAGAGTGTAAGAAATGGAGACACACAATGTAGCATTGTAGGATCCTTATACATTTTAGAATTCTAAGGTAAACATTAATTCTAACAAATTACTAGAAATGTCATTTCTTTTTAAAGTGTAAATGAACATATACTTTTGAAGTAGCCAAAAGCACCTGAAGCCTTCCCTCCACCACCACGTGCAGGCGTGTGTGTGTGTGTGTGTGTGTGTGTGTGTGTGTGTGTGTGTGTCTGGGTGTCTGGGTGTGTCTGTGTGTGTGTTTGGTGAGCAATAGAGTGATAATCCAGAGGAGATTACAATTCAATAAGCCAAATCTAGAAAAATTAAGTCTAAAGAAACCAACAAGGCAAATAATACTAGAACCCCAATCCCACAACAGTACATAAATCACTAATGTCCTGAATCAATTCTATTTTACTAAATGCTTCTGCCTAGGGCAAATGACTCTATTCCCAAGAAGTATTAACAAATATCCTCCCTACTTTCTTGGAATGTATCTTACAGTATAAAGGTACAGTATTCCATTGATTTTATGCAGTTATTTTAATGGTTACCAAAATTTACTTCAAAAAATCATAACCTTGGCTGTAGTAGGAATTTCTAAGGCCAATATTGAACAAATTGACGCTCAATATTTCCCTATGTACATATCAACATCTCTTGCTGATGATAAGTGGAAAACAGTATAAAATTTGGTGACAATGAAGTAGAACAAAACAATTTAAAATATAGAAAAATAAGATGGTAGAACGACAATGTACAATAAATTGTAAATGAGTAATAAACATCAGAATACATGTCAGACTGCTTTTAAAAATCCATATGTGTGATTCTAACATATGATAAAACATAAGAAAAGCAAATAATTAAAAGGGTAGAAAAATCATATTAGGCATATTCTATCTCCAAAGCCAATAGTAGGTATACTGTAACGCCAAAGCTAATATTAGGCAACCTAGTCCCCAAAGAAAATACATGTATATTAATATAAAATAAGAAAAAATTTAAAACAAATGGTGTTGTTACAGAAAGAAATAAGTAATTACACGATGATCAAAGTGATAACTAAGGACTAGAAAGATGGCTCACTGGTAAAAAGCACTTACTGCTCTTGAAGAGGACCTGAGTTCTGTTCCTAGCACCCATCATTGATAACAAGTTCTTAAATTCCCGCTGAAAGAGATTCAATGCCTCTCTCGTCTCCTCATGTACCTGCACTCACTTACACATACCCTCACAGAGTCTACATGCACAGATATAATTCAAAATAAAAATCAGTATTAAAAGTAAAGTGATAACTCAGCAGAAATTCAAAATTTCCAAGTCAATATATACCTAAAATATATTTACAAAAGTGTACTACAACTCATTAGAGATGAATTAATTTGCTATTGTCCTAAAATCTTTCAAGAAACCTATTTTTGATATGTGAAGTTGCAAATAAAGAATAAACTTAATTATATGAAATATCTGTGGAAAAGTTCTCAAACAGCTTGACTAACTGGGAAAATACAGGATTCCATCTGACATTAAGAGAAATGCATTATTCTATGAAAACAAGGGAAGATATTCTAAATCAGTGATTTATTATAAGAAGAGCAAACTTCATATAATTTAAAAAATAGGTTCCATATTCTTTTACTCTAATACCAATATAATTTAGAAGTTCATAATAAAATGATATAAATTCCTCTATATTAGAAACTGAGAAACACAATGGAAATTCATAACAAAAATTTTACAAATAACAGGAATGAAAAGTAAAGAAAATATTGCACATCAAAACCACAGAAGATTGTAAAAAGTGGCAAAATAAGAGCACGTAAAATATCAATATATATACTGTGAAAGCATATAGGCTCAAATTTATATGTCTGCTAGAAAATAAACCTAGTCTCACACATGTTAAGCATAAGCTATATCAAGAAACTGTCCCTATAACAAGACTCAAAATTCAATGCAAGTACCTACCTTTGGAGTCAGAAAAGGAAACACTGAAATATCTTAGATAGCAGAATGAATCAGCTGATCATAATAGTTTATTAAATGAAATAGTAGAAGAGAAACAAGGCATTGTTTTTAAATGAAGTTAGCTCTCAAAGAAACAAATAGATTTATGGATTTCTTTAACATTGATAAGACAAAAGAGGAGACATGTTCTGGTTTTATTGTGTTTTTTTCATAGACATGCTCTAGTACCATTGCTGTGATAAAACACTCTGGCCAAAAACAACTTAGAAGAGGAAAGAGTTTTGATTTCATTTTGTAGGTCACAATCCATCATTAAGGGCAGTCAGGCCACAACCTTAAGCAGGAACTTGAGACAGAAGTCCTAGAGAAATGCTGCTTTCTGGCTCATTCAACAGGTCATTCTTAGTTAGCTTTTGTTCTTTATTTCTTTATTTTATTTTATTTTATTTTATTTTTTCAATACAAGTCTTTTATTGTTCCAAAAGACACAATAAATTGTACTTATAACCCAGGATATTTTTTCTGGAGCTAGGTGACTTGGGTCTTACTCATCAACCTGCTGCACTCACTGTTCCTGTTTCAGACTCACAGGTGTCATCCAAAAAAAAAATTCTGATATCCTTGATTTGAACTGTTATGGCTTGCTGAACCAAAGCTGGTGAATTTGAAACAAGTTCATTTCTGTCAAAGAATAATTTATCCTTCTGGGCTTGAGAAACAGAACAAGCAACACCTGTCCTCGTCCAGAGTCTGTGGATATATTTTTCACCAAAGAAATTTCAGATTTCAACCAAGTACCCATTCTCCCAAATAGTGGCATTGGTATGGAAGTGAGCACATATAGACCTCACCTTGTAATGGAATCCCAGTGTAACACCCTTGATCATGTTCTGAACATGACTACAGACGGTTTAGACAGTAGCAAGTTCCTTTCTGTTATCCCATCATTTTTCAAATTTAACCCCTTCTTGCTCTTTCAAGGAAACTGTACCCACTGGAGGGTTCCTCTGGGACCCTTCACAATGACTATGTGCCCTTTCAAAGTGATGTAGATTCCTATATAGTCCAGAGCCACCTTCCTGAGAATGGTGCTGCCTACAGTGAACTGGCCTTTCCTACTTCAATTAACCATTAAAAAAAAAGCCCCCATAAACAAACCCACCATCCAATACGAACTGGGCAGTCCCTCAATTGAGACTTCCTTCTCAGGTTACTCTAGGCTTGATCAAATTGACACTTAAAGCTATCAAAGAACTATGTCTAACAAAATGAATGCTAAAACAAGTCATTCTTAGGCTAACAATGAATGCATACTTATAGTCAAAGTTAGTCTTTAATCTCACGTCTCCATTTTCAGGCAGTATGATAAGCCTGTGCAATATGTAGCCCTTTTATAATGCTATTAGGTCGAAGCAAGTCAATGAAAACCCTGGAAGAACAACATGAGGAGAGAATTAAGTATATTTGTGGTTTTCTTCACACCTCCTGAAATTCTTTATTAATACTTTGCTCCTTGTTAATTTCACAAGGTTCACTCAATATCATTCTGCCTTTGAATTTTAACAAAAATGAGCTGTTTGTGTGGGTGATTCTATTCTTGAGAGTATCAACACTCCAATAAAACTGGTGTTTTGAGCTGTTGTTAAGAGCAATTGGGTATGGTTTTGAAATGCCTGCATTGGGAAAGAACAAATTAAATTTAGAAGAGATTATTACATTTTTCCCTTCAAATACAACTCCTAAAGTAAGAAAGTCAAATTCTTTCTATTATCTCTGATTTTCCTGTGTGATGAGGCCAATTTAAATTGTTTCTAAAAATGAAGCTTTGGCTTTCAGGGTTTAGGTAGTTCTCTGGATGACTGCATACAAAGGAGGATGTGTCTACCAACACCTAAATATCCAGAGACAATCCTAAAACTACTTATGAAATAAGTATCAGAGCAAATAGCAATTGAAAATAGAATCATATTCTGGGTAATTTTCATATTTTCAAACTTGGAGAAATGAAGCAATTAACAGATACATACTTTTAATTGTAGCACTCCTTCACTCTACTTATGGGAATATTATCTATTGTTGAGTGTATTGTTCATATATATATATATATATATATATATATATATATATATATATATATATATATAGTCTGGTTGGATAGCTATACTGACCTCGGTTGAGTGAGCTTATTCACACATGGGAAACCTGTACACTCTGACTCTATATCTCACATTCTCCAGCAGGCTAGCCAGAATTTTTTTCCATAGTCATCACAAAAGGCAAACAGAAATGTGGAAGACTTAAAGTCATTGTCATCAAACCTATTGCTGGTAAGTCTCATGCCCAAACCTAACACTAAAGAATGAAACTATTACAACTTGTGCAGCAAGGAAGAGGAAACAGCTGAGACTGATTTACTAATCTACCAAAGAAACTTTGATCTGTCATTTGCTGTGGATATCGCTCTGTATAAATAAACACTGATTGGCCAGTAACCAGACAAGAAGTATAGGCGGGACTAACAGAGAGGAGAATTGAGGGAACAGGAAGGCAGAGGGGGAGACTGCTGGAGCTGCTGCCAGGACAAGGAAAATGTAAGGTACCAGTAAGCCATGAGCCACTTGACAAAGTACAGATTAATAGAAATGGGCTAAATATAAGAGTAAGAGCTAGACAATGATAGGTCTGAGCTAATTGACAAACAGTTTAAATAATATAAGCATCTCTATGTTTATTTTATAAGTGAGCTAAGGAACTGCTGGGGCTTGGAGGGACCCAGAGAGAAAACTCCAGCTACAAATGGCGCCCAAAAGCTCGAGTTTCCACCTTAAACCTGAGAATATTTAATAACCAATTCTAAACAGAGCCAAAACCAGGTTCCTGCTTCATGTCTCATATGGGCAGCTAGACACTGCAAAATGCGGGTTTGAGCTACTGGAGGGTTCCTGGCGCTTGACCTGCAGTATGGCTAAAATGAGGCATCTACAAGTGGCACATTATGCTGCTGCTGTGTGGTGGATTTAGCCTTTGCTAGTATAAAAAAAAGAGGTTTCTGGGCTACACGCAGCTTTGATAGAAACATAGACCCACTATTTCTGAGAGTTGATGGCTCCCAGATCTGATGAAAAACATACCACCACCATGTTGGGAAGCTGAAGTGGGCAGAGCCAGAAGCCACAGCTCCGTTTCAGTCTTAGAATGCTGCAGTTTAAAGCAATAGGTTTACAATAAGACTGATTCAGGTGGAATAGTTTACAATGTATGTAAAAATGTACACAGGCTGGAAAGAGAGAGAAAAAGGAATATATACAGTTATATAAACAAATAGTTTTTAAAAATAAAGTCTTTAAAGAAACAGTAAAGGTAATAAGCCACGTAAAGATGGCTATCACACAGAGAATCTGGATTATGTTGTCTTTGATATTTGTAACTAAAGAAAAACATTTGATTGTAAAAGCTGTTGAGTTATGCCAAAATGTATACTTTAAAGGTAACTTGTCTTCAAAATTTGGATATAAGGATATGTTGCTTTGGAAATGAGGCTCTACTTTTGTTTCCACAGAAAGCCAGAGGCTATGAATTTGTTCCAGATTAAAATACATCAGGTTTAACCAGCCAAGACCACCTGAAACGTCTCCGATGACACCATGGCCCAGATGATCCAACATCCAAAACCATTTAAAGGCAACTGGCTAAGAAATATAGCCTCACGGACTACTCCATAATCCTAAAATTTTCTTTGTGTTCCCATAAGATACAGCACCCCCCTCCAGCAGGAGGTAGTAAGAGAAGCTACACCCAAATTCCCAAGTATACCATGCTGGCTTTGGAGATGGAATTGGCTCACTCCTTCTCTAAACCCAAACATATTCTTAAAATAAAAGGTTAAAAAATTATTTTGTCCCATGTCAAAAAAGCCCTCTGGTGTGGGACAGAGAAAAACCAATATTTTTATTTAAAACAGGTTGTTTATAAATGCAATCTCTTTCTAAAGAAGAAAAGGGGATATGATATAGATATATAGGATATAGATAGGATAAAAGGGTAGATTAATGAACCTACTATTAAAGAACAACAACTTGTTTAAAATCTTTTACAATTGATATAGATTTTAGTTTATGTTTAAAATGTTTTACATTGGTATAGATTTTAGTTTATTGATACAAGTTTAAACTTAATTTTGTTATACTGTATATATATTTCTATTCTTGTTTGAGGTATTATGTTTATGTAACTCATTTAGATTGTAATAGATAATTAAATAGATTAATAATTAGTCATCTATGATAATCATACTTATAGCTAGGTTAGTTAAGTCGTCTAGGTATACATAGATGTATTTCAGACAGATAAGTAATTTTCAAATACTTCAAATACCTATAGAATATGACATTTAAAATATTTTTAAAAATTTAGACTTTCTGGACAGTGAGACTTGTCTGCTCCTGACAGCACCAGATTTACTTCAGAGAGGAGAATGAGCATCAAAGACACTCCATATGGAGTTTATCTTCACCTTGGCAAAAATAGCCATTTGGGCAAGAAACTGTTCTTGCCTGGACTGCTTGATCGACTGGACATACAGGACCCATAGAAAGATGACCACTGAACTTTGCTTGACAAAATGATCCTTCAGGTTCCTGCTGCACAGTGAAAACTGCCAGACATTCTACAGGACACTGAGAATAATGACCGAGAGACTCTAGCCCTGTGGGCTAAAGACAGATGCCCCAACTTTACAAAGGAACATAAGGTGACTGTCCAGGCTGTCAGATGTCTCTGTCTACCCTGCAAGACTCCTGAAAGTTGCTTGCATCCTCCTGTTTCTCAAGTAATATTATATCCTTCTGAGGTCTTTGATGTAGTTGAAGACTAAATAATTACAATTTTCCTTAGTTATGATAAAAGATAAGTTAGATATAAAACCTTAAACTCAAAAATATAAGATAGATAGGATATCTTCTTTAATACTGTAACTGTAATTCTTGCTTGATAATTGTTTTGTTATATGTAATTTTACTATGTTAAAGTTAAAACCTTCCTTTTTGAAAAAGAAGAAAAGGGGAAGTGCTGCAGATATTGCTCTGTATAAATAAACACTGATTGGCCAGTAGCCAGACAGGAAGTATAGGCGGGACTAACAAAGAGGAGAATTGAGGGAACAGGAAGACAGAGGGGGAGAAGCCTGGAGCTGCCTCCAGGACAAGGAAAATGTAAGGTACCAGTAAGCCATGAGCCACTTGACAAAGTACAGATTAATAGAAATGGGCTAAATATAAGAGTAAGAGCTAGACAATGATAGGCCTGAGCTAATTGCCAAGCAGTTTAAATAATGTAAGAGTCTGTGTGTTTATTTTATAAGTGGGCTAAGGGACTGCCAGGGCTTGGAGGGAGCCAGAGAGAAAACTCCAGCTACAGCCATTATTCCCCAAACATTAGTGTAGATGTAACCAACCATCTTATTAAATAGGAAACACAGAGCCAATACAGAGATGAAAGCCAAGAGGTCAGAGCAATAGCTAAGAGCTAAAAACCTTACCCTTCACTATCACTGTACCTCTCCGAAAGAGACCTACTTCCTGTGTCTGTCTTTTTTTATGGAGTTTCTGTTCTGCATTCTCATTGGTTGTAAACCCAACCACATGACCTCCTAGTCACTGCCTGTGTGTACAGACCTCCAGGTCTTCTATGGTTGGTATTGAGATTAAAGATGTGTGTCTCCAATGTTGGCTGTATCCTTGAACACACAGAGATCTACCTAGCACTGCCTACCAAGTGCTGGGATTAAAGGCATGCGCTACCACCGCCGGGCTTTTGCTATGGCTTGCTAATAGCTCTGACCCCTGGGCAACTTTATTTATTAACATACAAATAAAATCACATTTCAGTACAAATAAAATATCACCATACACTAGCCTTTGTGTCATAAGGCCAATTTTCATAACTTCACATCCCTACCTACACCATCTAGTAGTTCAAATGTACCCCCTCTTATTTCTGGACTTTGATGGCTTTCGCTGTCCTACGGACCAAGAGAATTTTATCAGTTTGGGGCTAAAAGATTTATAAATATGGATATTTATTTCTAATTTGTGATGTATTATTTTATTTTATAATCTGGGTTATTATTTTAGATAAATATGCCTCCATAAAAAAGTTATACCTTAAAATCAAGGATATCTTTTAGACATCTTCAATTTCCCATAGACTTTAACTTGATAGATGTTCAATAAATAACTGCTAGTTGTTTAATGTGCTTGCTATTTCTGATATTATCACAAAAAATCTTTCTTCTATATTAAGTGCAAAAAAGCACAGCTTATTAAAATGTAGGTTTTTCTAGAGGCAGTATGGAATGCATATTAGCTTAAAAATGAAGCCCTCAATTAAATATCTTTCTTCCTTGATGGAACACCTTGTTAATTGACCTTAAAGAAGATTATGTAAAGCATAGAAAAATCTCAAGTAACTGGTGCAGTTATAAAGCAGACGTTTTGAACCCTGGCTTCACACTAGAATCAGGAGGGCAATTTCTTCAAACAGTATCTATGCCCAGGGCTTACCCCAGATCAATTAGATCACTATCTCTGAAGATAGAACATGGACAACCTTATTTTTTAAACATCCATAGATAATTTAATGTGATGCCAAGGCTGATGGCAGGTGCTTTAAACTCTTCTAAAAATGCCAACAAGAAAGTTCAGAAATTGAGCAACGCACCTGGAAGCAGCACACGGCTGTTAACTTGGATATTGCTAAACAACTCTGACAGGTGAAACAGTATCCTAATTAATTGGTCTTCCTAAGTCCATTATGGTCCTTCACCTGGCAGTGGTTCTAAAAAACCGGTTTGGAAATGCTGAATTTCAGTTAGAATAAAGTAGTTCCTAGATGCTGGCCAAGCAAACTTACAACTTGACTTATATTGTGATATAAAATTGATTTGATATCACTGGGATGCAGATCTCCTGATGAGAGCTGACAAAGACCAGCTGAGGCTCTAGTTAAATGATGTGTGAGAACTCCTAGGAGCAGACAATTGGAAACTAATGAGATGATAAAGGCTTTCAGGTATGTGAGTTGATCAGCTTCCTGCTGAGACCCTCCCTCTGAAGTAGAAGAGAATTCTCTGGCTCAAGGCCCTCCTTTACAGTTTAGGAGTAATCAGGATTAGTACAGGGCAAATGTAATATTCCATTAAGATTTGTCCCTGTTCATTTTGGAGATGAAGTCAGCAAGAAATCTGATCCAATAAGTATTGTTTCCATTACCCACAGACATATATTTTAATACAAAGAATAATTGTATAATCATGTTCATATAGTTGCACCAAGATGGTTGGTGACAGAATTTAAGAAGGCAATATTGGAGGTTTCATATATAGCTCATCAATAGAGTACCTGTTTAGCTTATCATGCCTGAGGCCTTACATTCATTCTGTAACAATGAAACCAAAAGACCAGAATGCCTGTAATCCCAACATTTGGTCAGTGAAAGCAGGAAAATAAGTTCAAAATTATCTTTGTTTACATAGCAAGTTTGAAGCCAGCCCAGGACAGATGAGTCTTTGTTTCAAAAGACCAAAAACAATAAGAAAATAGTGTTAGATCATAGATTCAGACCGCATGGCAAGGAACCAAGTTTTTTGCCTCTTAAGTCTGTTGACTTTGACTAAAACTTTTACCCATAATCATCATCAAACTGGCTGTTGACTATTTATCCAGCACACAGTGGTTATGATGAGCAAAATTATGGATAAGGTTGTATTTTACAGTCAGAGTAAAATCATAAAAGGGCCTCTATAAGAAAATTAGTGGAACCTAGAAGTTCCAAGTTCAGGGAAATTAAAATCCTCATGCCAAGAAAATATTCCCTGGGAATAAAAAATATTGGCAAAGTGTGAAGAAAAGGTGCTAATATTATCAAAAGATTATCAATTTATTGTGAAACAATTTATTGTGAAACAATATTTAGACTAACCTAGAAAAGTAGTCTCCAAAATGGCCATAAATGCTCCACAATACAGGGTTTTAATTATCAGATAGTGTAGAAAATGTGGCAAACTACCTCTTTATAAGAGATCATTACTACATAGATCAATAGTAAAGGCCAGTGTTGAGCCATATGTATGCTTACTTAGTCCAAAGTCACCAAAATATTAGAAAAAATAGAATCAATTTTACCATACAATACATAGTACATCTTGGGGAAAACTGAATCTATAGAATTTTTGTAATTAATTACCAACAGAAAGTTGATCAATTAAATGAAACTAAATGAAACAAAAAGCTAGATAATGAGCAAAATTGTATGAACTTATTCTTTCTTAATACATATGACTTGAGGTAGATATAATTATAAAATAGTCTTTTAGATTTTAGCACTCACAGGAGTATGTCTTCTGAGCTATACTATTAAAATTAATTCAAGGAACAGTTCTAAAGCAATTAATGACAAAAATTCAAGAATCTAATATCTATATCACTTTCCTCTGTAAGTCTTTCAGTTTTTCAGTGTCTCTTGACAAATAACATCAACATTTTCACGATACTTTGTGCAGCAAAATCAAATGTAACTATGACCAACTATTTCTCCTTTCATTTATATATTCTTTCTTTCCAGAAAGACTGTTTTTATACTAGTTCAAAACTTTTTAGAAAAATTTCATTTAGAATCTACTGTATCAGTTTTTCAAAATTTATACTATATCATGATTGTATTTCTTTAACACTTAGCTCACTAATATTGCTACTAGATAGGGAAGAATTACTTAATATTGATATGGTTTCATCAATAGCCTTTGAATATGAATGAACAATGTATTATCCATTCTTATAAATCAGGAATTAAAAGTTGTTTTACATTAGAATATCTACATATTACTTCAGTAGACTGAATTTTATAATCAACTGTTATTACACAGTTATTTGAAGGAAGAGGTAGTTTAATATTTTTTCATATTTTTCCTTTTATTGAAAATAGATTTTTTCCTCATACAATATATCCTGATTATAGTTTCTCCTCCCTCTACTTCTCCCAATTTCTTCTTACCTCCTATCTCCTCCGATCCATTCCTTTTCTGTCTTTCATTGGAAAAGAACAGGTTTCTAAGACACAGCAACCAAACATGAAAAAATACAATATAATAAGATAAAGCAGAAAACATCTTATTGAAGTTGAACAAGGCAACTCAACAGAAGGAAAGAATCAAAGATCTACTCATTCTCACACTCGGGAGTCCCACAAAAATACTAAGCTAAAAGTGATTCACAGAGGACCTGGTGCAGACCCATATAAGGCCTGTGCTTGCTGCTTTGGTTTCTGTGTACTTATATGCACCTTGCCTAGTTAATTCAGAAGGCCTTATTCTCTTGGTATCCCCCATCCCTTCTGGATCTGACAATTTTTCTGCCTCCTCTTCTGAGGAATTCCCTGAGCTTGGAGGGGAGAGATTTGATTGAGTCATTCTTTTTAGGTTCTCTCTCTGTATTTCTGGCTGTGGGTCTCTGCATCTGTGCCCACCTGCTGCTGGAGAAAGTTTCTCTGATGATGCCTGACCTAAGCACAGATCTATGAGTATAGCAGAAATCATAAGTCATTTAATTGATACTTATTTTAGAAGACCAGTAGTATTTAGTTTTACCCTAGTGTAGATGAAATTCTAAATGGTCTTATTAAATAAGAAACACAGAGCCAAATGCAGAGTTAAAAGCCCAAAATATCAGAGCACTAGTGAAGCCTTTAGCTTACCAGTCGCTGCCATTCTTCCCCTGAGAGAGAGTGGCCTTCTCCTGTGTGACCCATCTTTTTATTGCCTTTCTGTTCTACCTTCTCATTGGCTTTAAACCCAACCACATGATTTCCTTGTCACTGCCTGTCTATACAGACCTCCAGGTCTCTATGGTTCGAGCTGAGATTAAAGGTTCGGGTCACCCCTTGGCTATATCCTTGAACACACAGAGACACTGCCTGCCATGTGATCAGATTAAGGGCGTGTACCACCATTGCCAGACTTCTGCTAAATGGCTTACTTTTAGCTCTGACCCCCAGGCAACTTTATTCATCAACATACAAACAAAATCATATTTCAGCACAAACAAAATATCACCATACCCTAGGTCTTTGGGCTGTCTAGCTTTTTATTCTTGGTCACCCAAACAGTGTCAGGTAATGAGGTCTCCTAAAAATTGGGGATATAGGTCCCAACTAGCCATATCTTGTTACCAAATGAGGATTCCAGTAGTGTGACTGGGCTGCATTCAACTGATTTCTTGGCTAAAGTAGTCACACTAAAATCCCCAAACAACCTAGCCTGTAGCTAAGGTAATGGGTTGCTCTCTGGAAACTGACAGCAAGGCTGGATTGCCGAGAATAACACCCACACAACTCGCTGAACATGGGCAAATCCATGAGCCTTCACCCCTACATTGTAGTGTCTTTGGTGCTGGGAAAGCACTGTCCAGGCTGCCAAAAAATAAATGTAAATACCAACCCAGCCACAAAATCTTTGGCCTACAATCTGTCCTGCCTACAAGATACACTGCCACAGTGGTGGCACAGAACTTTTGAGAGCAACCAATCAATGTCTGATTTGACTTAAGGCCAACTCCAAGAGAAGAAATAGTTTTTGAAAAGGCTCTGGAATAGCTTCTTGATGAGAAGTTGAATGGTACCATGAATGCAACAGAACAGAAATAAATGTGCAAGTAGTGGTAAAACAAAGGTAAAAATATATGATCCACATACTTAACCCCCATACATGTATGAAGAAATACACACACACACACACACACACACACACACATATATATATATATATATATATATATATATATATATATATAAAACACTGATAAAATTCAGGAATACCTTTCTCTGAATAATTTATTTAATGAAGAGCACGTAACAATAAGAACAAATACATTTGTACTGACTTAATCCTCGCACCATATTTGTTGCTTTACCTATATCAATTTTATACCCTCAATGAATTTATATCCTATGTATTAATATGCATTCTTTAAAACAGGAAAATGATTTTAATCCATTGTATAAGAGTCCAAACCACTTGGTGTTAGTGATGATAATGGTATCCCCAGTTAGGGACTGAATAGTGGTAATCTGTCCTTTAGACCATGTAGTATAGTTCTATAGCATGTAGGATGTTTCATCAGTCACAGAGTGTATATAAGTTGATAGTCCCATAAAACTGCTATTTTAACTACTCCCTATGATACTCATAAGACAACGTGTCTTAAGATTGCATGTCTAAAACATAGGTTTTTCATTAAATTACTTCTAACTCATGCATGAAAATAAATTAGCATGTACTATGATAGCTTCATGTTAAATAATTGTACTTATTACCCAATGTTTATATCATTGTTTATTGTTTCTGCAAGTTTATAGAAATCAATACTTTTTAGATCACATATTACAAATTCTATTCAAAATTTCCTTGATAATGTATCAAGGAAAATTACTCTGTAGTTTTCATTGAAAAATGTACTCACAGTTGTGCTTTCTCATGCTGGCACCACAAACAATTATATTTTACAACAGAACATTGAAACATATTTAGGCTGAAATCTCAAGATATATAAGGCTTATATTATTTGATTGGAACATACCTTGTTATATTATATGACCAACCCAGAAATGTCACATACATAAATTATATTACATTTTACAAAGGAAAAAAATGTTCATATCCTTAAAGATTTATAAACTTATAAAATATAAGGAAATATATGCTACCTTAGGAAATGAATATGATTTTATTCACAAAGGCAAATTATAGAGAAATAATCATTTAGTTGTTTGTAGTTGTGGTAATAAATTAGGAGAAATTTTGGCTTGGGTAATTAAATCCCTTAGTAACAAAATACGTAAGTCACTGGCAATTGAAATAATGAAACTGCTCTTAGGAAAAAAGAACCTCTTTGGTCTTTACAACTCTTTAGTCAAAATGCAGGCCTTGTAATAAAATTAATGAACAACAATTTTTGGAAATGTATTTGAATCCAAATTAACCAAATTACTGAAACATTTCACAAGAGAAATTTAGGATAGCTAGTTAATTTGAAGAAAGTATAAAATGTGTAATATGTTGCCCATGCTTTTCAATTTCTATCATGTGAATATTTGAATATTGAAATCACCAGATTTAATAAAATTTCTAATACCCCAAGCATGCTTCTCTTTTTCATTTTTATTTTTTATTTTATTGAAAGATAGATTTTTTCATACTTTGTATTCTTTCTTGTTGTAGTTTTCTTTTATTTATTGAAAATATTTTCATTTTACATATGTACCCCAGTTCTCCATCCCTCCCCTCCTCCTGCTCCCCACCTCCACCCATCCCACCCCCTATCTATTCCTCAGAAGGAGTAAGGCCTCCCTTGGGGAGTCAACAAAGTATGGCATACCAAGTTGAGGCAGGACAAAGCCCCTTCTCCCTGCATCAAGGCTGATCAATGTATCCCACCATAGGGAATGTGCTCCAAAAAGCCAGTTCATGCACCTGGGATAAGTCCTGATTCCACTACCTATAATGGTATTTGCTCTGTCCATGACCTTGGGCTATAGGGCCAGAAGGAGACAGTGCTTCTTGCCTTTGTATGTGACTTCTTAAAAGGAAAGGGAGAATGGTCACAGCCCCTTCTCCCTGCTCCTGTCTGTGAGGTAGATTTGCTCTCAGTCAGATCAGAGGACAAATTCGGCTGTCTACTCCATTCTGTATTCATGAGTGTATTTCTTAAATTTACCTTAATAAATTTACCTAATACTTCTTAAACAGACTCCTATGGATTTATCACTTTAACTACCGGGGCCCCACAAACAGAACAAGCCACAGCACTGTCACTCACATTCAGAGGGCATAGGTAGGTCCAACGCTGGATCCCCAGCTGTCAGTCCAGAATCCATGGGCTCCCACTAGCTCTGGTCAACTGTCTCTGTGGTTTTCCCTATCATACTCTTGACCCCCCTTGCTTGTATGATCCCTAGTCTCTCTCTTTAACTGAACTACCGGAGCTCAATCCAGTTGTTGGCTATGGATCCCTGCATCTGCTTCCCTCAGTTACTGGATGTAGGTTCTAGGATGACAATTAGGGTAGTCACTAATTTGATTACAAGGGAAGGCCAGCTCAGGTACTTTCACCACTATTGCTAGGTCTCTTATCTCGGTTTGTCCTCTCCAACACAAGGTGTCATCAGTGTTTTTGAACTTAGCCATTCTAACATGCATAAGATGGTATCTCAGTGTTATTTTGGTTTGCATTTCCCTGATGCCTAAGGATGTTGAACAATTCCTTAAATGTCTTTCAGCCATTTGAGATTCTTCTGTTAAGAATTCTCTGTTTAGCTCTGTACCCCATTTTTTAATTTTATTATTTGGTATTATGATGTCTAGTTTCTTGTGTTCTTCATGTATTTTGAAGATCAGAAGTGTCAGATGTAGGGTTAATGAAGATCTTTTCCCATTCTGTCAGCTGCTATTTTGCCTTATTTAACATGTCCTTTGACTTACTGAGGCTTCTCAGTTTCAGAAGACCCCATTTATTAATTTTTGCTCACAACGCCTGTGCTACTGGTATTATATTCAGGAAATGGTATCCTGTGTCAATGCATTCAAGGCTACTTCCCACTTTCTCTTCTATCAGGTTTAGTGTAACTGAATTTATGTTGAGGTCTTTGATTTATTTGGACTTGAGTTTTGTGCATGGTGATAGATATGTATTTATTTTCATTCTTCTACATGTTGACATTCAGTTATCCCAGCACCATTTGTTGAAGATACTTTCTTTTTCCATTATACAAATTTGGCTTCTTTTTCAACAATTAGGTGTTCATATGTGTGTGGATTAATGTCAGGGTCCTCAGTTCAATTCCATTGATCCACATTCTGTTTTTATGCCAGTACTAAGCTGTTTTTATTACTATAGTTCTATAGTAGAGCTTGAAGTCAGGGATAGTGATGACACTGGAGTTCCTATATTGTACAAGATTGTTTTGACTATCCTGGGGTTTTTTGTTTTTCCACATGAAGTTGAGTGTTTTTCTTTTGAGATCTGTGAGAAATGTGTTGGGATTTTAATGGAGATTGCATTGAATCTGTAGGTTGCTTTTGGTAAGATTACAATTTTTACTATGTTGACCCTACCTATCCAAGAGCATAGGAGATTTTTCCATTTTCTGATATCTTCAATTTCTTTCTTCAGAAAGTTAAAGGTCTTGTTATACAGATCTTTCACCTATTTTGTTAAAGTTTCCCCAAGATATTTTACGTTATTTGTGGCTATTGTAAAGGGTGATGTTTCTGTGATTTCTTTCTCAGCCCATTTATCATTTGTGTATAGGAGGGCTACTTGTTTGTTTGTTTGTTTGTTTGTTTGTTTGTTTTTAGTTAATCTTGTAGCCTGCCATATTTCTTAAGGTGTTTATCAGCAAAAGGAGTTCCCTGGTAGAATTTCTAGGGTCACTTATGTATACTACTATATCATCTGCAAATAGCTTAAGTTTGACTTCTTCCTTTTCAATTTGTATCCCCTTGATCTCCTTTAGTTGTCTTATTGTTCTAGCTAGAACTTTCAATACTATACTGAACAGATATGGAGAGAGCTGACAGCCTTTTCTTATTCCTGATTTTACTGGAATCACTTTGAATTTCTTTTCATTTAGTTTGATGTTGGCTGTTGGCTTGCTGTATATTGCCTTTATTATGTTTAGGCATGTTCCTTTTATCCCTGATCTCTCCAAGACCTTTATCATGAAGGGGTGTTGGATTTTGTCAAAGGCTTTTTCAGCATCTAATGAGATGATCATGTGTTTTTTTCTTCTTTCAGTTTGTTTATATGATGGATTACGTTGACAGATTTTCGTATGTTGAACCACCCCTGCATCACTGGAATGAAGCCTACTTGATTGTGGTTGATGATTTTTTATGTGTTCTTGGATTCCATACCATATATTTTAACTACAGTTTCCCATCCTCCAACTCCTCTCCATGCTCTCCACCTCCCTTTGCACCCAGACCTGCCCACATTCTGTCTCTTGTTAGAAAGCAAATAGGCATCTATGGAATAATACTAAAACAAAATATAGTAAGATAAAACAAAACAAAACAAAGTAGAACAAAAATGAAGCAAATGAAAGAGCCAAAAATAAAGCACAAGGAATACATCTAAACATCCTTGTGCAGCCATCATCAGAGAAAATTTGTCCTGTAGGAAATGGGAACAAATATAGAGACCCACAGCCAGTTGATACATAGAGAGTGAGAGAGCTCTTGGAACACTCAGTCCTAAATAGGATGTCTCCATCAAATCCCTCCCCTCAGAGATCAGAAGAGGAGGCAGAAAGAGTGTAAGAGCCATAGGGGATGGAAAACACCAAGGAAACAAGGCCTTCCAAACACAGCACTGCTGACCCACATTTGAACTCATAGAGATTGAAGCAGCATGCACAGGGCCAGCAGAGGTCCTCACCAGATGGGCTCCTAGATCTGGAAAGAGAAATGTATATTTGCCTCAAGCCCTAACCCAGAAGCTATATCTAAATGATAACCACTTGAAAATGAAACAAACAAACAAACAAACAAGCAAACAGTTTTCTCCAAACACTCTTAAGGGTAGGCCCCATGTCCAGCAGGAGATGGCGAAAAGAAAACAGATTCAGTGGCATCTTTAGAGGTTTCTTGTCTTATAATACTGTGTCAGGGCATTTTTTTAACCATACAGGTCATTGGCTATATATATATACATATATATACATATATATACATATATACATATATATGTGTGTATATATATGTATATATATGTATATATATATTGGCTTCTGGTATTGTGCTTTTATGGGACCCCTGTGGGTGCGAGCACATGTGTCTTTGCTTCTCTTTTTATAACAATATTTACTGAATAATGCATTTCATGGAAACAAATTTGTACTAGCATAAAATGAAATACTACATAAATAATTTATAAAAAATATTTTCCAAAATTATAATTTTCTGATGATAATAATTAGTACTCTAATATAGAATTAATTATATTATAAGATTAGTGAATACATCGCATTTATATAATTAAAATATTTTGCCTCTGGTTGTTTTCTTCTCTATCCAAATTTCCATATTCTCTGCAAATCAAAGCCATATTAATTGCCAATTTTTGTACTTTGCAAAATATGTTTCTAATCATATATAAAACATTTACAAAGTAAGCTAGTTTTTTAAGTGTGTTTAACAGTACCTGTTTAAAAAATACAATGGTAAAGTTCAACCATCATTACTTTATAAAACAACAAAGGAAAATAAATTAATAGTAGTCAGTAAAATGTCAGCAATTAATTCTAAGGTCTACAAAAATGGTATACCAGTTATAGGAACACTGAAACATTTTGCAAAATAATATATTGTTCTGTAATTAAAAAAATACCATGCCATAAGATAGTAATTGTATTGTGTTATTTTAGGAGACTATTACTGTATACATCCATGTGGTTTTACTTTAAAGAAATTTGAAAATATCTCTAAGAATCCTCAAAACACTCAGGAGGAAAAGGCAGATGGATCTTAATGAGTTTGAGGCCATCCTGTTCAATGTAGAGAGTTCCAAGGTAGGCAGTGGTACATAGAGAGACCTACCTCAAAAAACCTAAAAAAATTGAAGAACAAATCAAAAGAATGATTAATGGTTGTGGTGACTGATGTGGTCAGGGGAAAAAAATAAAGGCATTTCAAGGGTCAGTCAACAAATATACATGGCAATAAATATGTATTCTCACACGCTGTTATATCAGAAAGAGATTTATTTGACAGAGACACACATGATATCTAACTATGCTGTACACAAAGACAATTAATTTATAGCTAGAACACTAGGTACTCATGGTACCACAAGATTTGGAGGGTCAATCTCATTAGATGACTAGAACCCGAAGTGCCAGTACGGGGGCTTAAAGAGATACCTTAGCAAATAAGAGGACTGGCTGTTCTTTCAGAAAACCCAATTTAGGTTCATGAATTCATGCAGCAGCTCACAACCATCTGTAACTCCAATTGCAGCGGGGCCCAATATCTTCTTCTGACCTCTGTGGGCACCAGGCATATGTATGTTGTATGTTCTACATACATATGTACAGACAAACACTCCCACATATAAAATAAAAATAAATAAATCTTTAGTGAAAAATGTTCAGCAGCAGTGTTTCTAATGTGTGCTTCATAAGAAAAAAAAGTTTAGCTTCTGGACAGCTCTAGTGATATATTGTGTATCAAATAAAGCTTGCCTGAGGATCAAAGGACAGTGCCAGCCACTAGATTAAACATAGAGGCCAGGCAGTGGTGGCACACACCTTTAATCCCAGTACTTGAGAATCACACACCTTTAGTCCCAGCACTTGACATCTCATGCTTTTGCTACCAGTATTTGGGAAGCATAGACACCATTCATTCCAGAACTAGGGAGGAAGTGATATGGCTGGGAGGACAAAGGTATGTAAGGCATGAGGAGACAGGAAATAGAAGCCTTTTTGGCTGGAGGCCTTTTGGCTGAAGACTCAGAGGCTTTCAGTCAGAGGATTTGTCAAGATAGGGCTGAAGAGATGGCTCAGCCGTTAAAAGCTAGGCTCACAACCAAAAGATAGGATCTCGCCTTCTATTCGGTCTAAGGATTTGGTAGTGGTGAGAGTTTCTCTAGTGGCTTGTTCCTTTATCTCTCTGACCTTTCAGCATTTACTCCAATATTTGGCTCTAGGTTTTTTTTTTTTTATTATTATAAGACAACTAGCATTCGAGCAACAGATGGCCTGGGGTTACATAGGCCACCTTTCTTCCCCT